>NC_136243.1:15402500-15930000 GCF_053564925.1 Oryzias latipes | reverse complement strand
AATTCCAAAATTTTCCCCAATGTTGGAAGAGGATAGATAAAAATCTCTTGGAGGAGTTCGATTTTGTAGAAGGTACTAAAGTTGATTTTTATTTTGTTCGAGATGACAGCCTCCTCCTGAGATCAAAACAGCAAAACTTTGGCTGTGTTTGGTTTTTTGTTTCTTTTGTTTCACACCTTCATTCTAAAAAAAACTTCCTTTAGATATCACCGACCCATGAGTTTTGGTTTTGTTAGTGGATTTAGAAATATTTTTTGACCCTCATAAAGAGGCGGGGGGGAGATCACTGGGTTAAAATGTCACTTTCATTAGGATATGTGCCAATTTGGTGAGTTTTTGGGCTGTAAGAAAGAAGAATTGAAGAATCATCATTATTTTGAAAACAATATGATCCTTGCAGTCCAGGACTTCTGCAGACATACAGGGATTTCTTCACAAAACTGAAATCCAACATCACTTTTTACAGAGATTTACCAACACCTCCGAAATAGAAATTTCTAAGAATGTTAAAACACTCATCAAACTACACACTTAATTATTCACAGGACCTTGAAGTTTGAGCACATCCTAAGAAACAAGCATGGCACATGCAGTTGGGATACTTTAACAGTACCCTATAGGCATCATTAAAAGCCTCCTGCAGCCTTTTCATCTCAGGCGGGGTAATTGATCCAAAGGTGAGCTGTGTAGCGTCCAGAATGATTCAAACAGAGCTGTTTTCACATCCGCTGTGCACAGAAAAAAAAGAAATTTCAGCATGTCGGCCAGAACAAACTGCCCCAAATGTTACTATCTCAATGGTGGCGTAAGTACTTAACCTTTTCACAAAGTTGAGCCTCGAATGAACAAACAAAAGGGAGTTTAAGGCTTTATACCCTCAGAGGTTCTTGAAGGTTGGCACTGGAAGGGGATCATCTGATCATCAGCAAACCTTAAAGGGTTATCATATAACACTTCTCAGATTAGTTAACTTTTTTTAATTGGGATTATTTTTTTCATCTTTAACGGTGAGTGTTAAAGCAGCAGATTACAAAGTAACAGGCTGTACTGCATTTACAAGAAAACCAGTAAAACACAAAGCAACTGAGAGTTACCAAACTCCAGATGTTCTGCTGTCATTTCGGAACAGCCCCCTGCTTTGTTCTGTCTTAGCTTCTCAGTTGTGTCTTAACTTCTTCTGGTTTCAGTCATCCCCCCAAGGTAGAACATTTCACCAAAATCATGGGCATTACCTGCTTAGCAGCAAAAGAAGTCTTTATAACAGCTTCCTCACAATTCAGAAACATTCTCAGAACCAGTCACCACTTCAATAGTAGAGCAACTTTTGAGTTTTTATTGCACTCCTTCCAAAAGCCAACTTTGTGTTCTCAAAGGTCATGAATAGCTTATACGCCCTAGCCTACTTGTTGTAGTAACTTTTAGTAATGTTGGCTGGCTTCTTTTGATCCCTTTTGGCCCCTGACAAGTTTTTCCTGATGTTTCCATCCATCCATCTTCAGAACCCGCAGTATCCCTTTTGAGGTCACAGGGTTGCTGAAGCCAACCCAGCCATTGTAGGGCAAAGGTGGGGTACACCCTAAACCGGCTGCTAGTCTGTTGCAGGGCCACTCACATACACACCTAGGGAGCAATTTGGTGTAACCAATTAACGTGTTTTGAGACTGTGGGAGGAGTCTGAAGTGCCTGGAGAACTCTTACACATGCACATACAGGGAATTATTGTATAGTAGATCTCCATTCATGTTTCTCATTTTATTTCTATTCTTTGATAAAATCATATAAAAAAATTAAGTCTGTTAAGACACCAATGTTCATTTTATACGTTTATCGCAACAATAAGTTGCACATTAATAGCAATCAGTCCACATGTAACCTGATCACGCTGCTCTTTAGATCAAGGTGAATACGCCAGAAGATGGCCACGCCTCCTGGTGTTCTGCCTTGCAAAGGTCCTTCACAAAGGTCTGCGGCTGACTCAGCCGGAACCGTGGAAATCAACATTAACACAGTAAGGATCTTCCAAATCTCATTTAGCCAGAAAGGTCTCTCTGAGACACAGAATGTCAGTGTCCCCTATATTGATGTCTCTCAATGCGTTTCCCTTACATTTCAAAGAAGGAAAAACGCCCCCGTGATGAGAAAATCTGACCTAATAACATCGCAATATTTAACTGAGATCATCTGTAAAATAGACAGAGAGTCTATTTCAATTAAGTGCTCATTAAAAACTTAATTAGACAATGACCTTTGAAACTCAGTTGCACAGGGAAGGGGAAATAAAGGTAGGCATCTGCTTTTTAAAACATCTCTACTTCATTGAGACATCAGCTCAACTTTTTAATGGTTTCTTGCATCAAAATGTACTTAGAAAATATAAAACACTTCACGAGTTACGTCAGGTTTAACGACACGTTTTTGGTGTTTTTAACATGTTCTTGTGGCATTTTTATGATGATGGAGAACATATATAAATATATTTCTGCAAATTTATTTATTCAGATTGTTGTGAATCAGGAGCAGATGAATGCAGTTTGAAAAAGATTGTATTTTTGATATAAAAAAATATGCTGGGCAGGCCATAAGCTCCCTGCTCTGCTCAATTCTGATGCATCCACCTGTAAACGACTAAATCCATGTACTGTACATCTTCGTTCTCTTCATCTGAGGGGCTGTAAGCTATAGCAGGAGAGGGCATAAACTGTCGGGAAAGGTGGCGGGGTTGCTCTGTGCCAACAACTATAAATCTTAGATGAACTTCTGCCGCTCTGCAGAAGCTATGTTGCAGAAAACAACACAGGTTTTTAAATGTTAGCTGAAATCTAAGAAATCATAATCAAAAGACATTAGATTAAAGGATGATCGGAGTGGATCCTTGAAGAACTTGCAAAATGCTGAAAATGACGATGTTCCAAAGATAAGAGGATGTAAATGGGAATGTCCATGTGGCTGGATAGTGCTGTTATCTCATGCCCTAACATCACCTTGTAATCTGAGAGTGGCATCAACAATCAATTCCAGGAGGGAAAGAGAAAACAAGACAAATCGATGCCTGTTATAAACACTAAAGTAATTCTCCACTTATAAGTTCAGAGCAGCTAAAAAGCCTTAACTGGTTAACAGCAATAAGATACAAAGTAATGTTATTTAAAGAAGAATATGCGGTTAAACAACTGTATATTTACTATTGCTTCGATTCAAGTAGTGTTAGGAAGGCGAAGCACATTAACGGCCTCTGCTTCGTTTCCAAAAACCATTAATACACACAGCTGCAGCCACTGATCTAAGAGTAAGTAGTGAGTTCTTCTGTTTCTGCTTCTCTTTTTTTTTACTTCTAGAAAACATTACAAATTTGCCCTTTCAACATGCTAACGAGTATTCCAATCTGTTTTTAGGTCTCTTCACAGGGTTTAGCCCTTTAGCCTCAGCTCTTTAATTCTCAGAAAGCACTTCTGTTGTTCATTGATGACAGTCATCTATATGTGCTGCCTTCAAGGAGAACGTTTAGGAGGAACTGAGCAGCTCATATTATCTTTTATATTTAAAAAAAAGGTTGTGGTCTTGGTTTAATGGTGAGTAATGTAAAAATACATTAAAAGACAAGTTCCCTTGAGTCTGGAGTTGAACTAAACTTCACTTTGAGACAGTAACTCGGCTAGAATACAGAAACTCTTTGTTCACTGTTCTCCCCCCACGCATCTTTAGTTTGTACAAAATACCAATGCATGATTGGTTTGAACTAGAACATGGAGGAGATAACACTCTTCTCCAGTACTGGCCTCACTTCTCTCCCCGTTTCAAAATTCCCATAGTTTTCTTCAAACCTTGGACATTAAAACTCCCTTTTGTGTCTTCACGTGTTCTCTCCTTCTCCTTCAGCTCAGGTCCGTTGATCAGCTACTCCTAGGTGTGTTTTTGCTGCTGTGAGCCTGAGGCATTATCTCTAGATCAAACAGGCTTCTTCCATTGTCTGTTTTTTTGTAAAGTCGGTTTACACAACCCAAAGGCAATTTTTTTTTTTTTTTTTTGCTTATCTGTTTACCAAATATGAAATGGTGATATTTATTATTCTATTTCCTATTAGGATTTTGCCTTTGTCTTTTCTTATTCATATAGATATTAACCTATATCAATTTTTACTCAAAGGTTTACATGCATGTAAGCATGTGTAAAGGCATGAACACACATTTCTAGGCTTCTGCGTTCAAAACTCTGGCATTCACATGTAGCTAGCGAGTTTTTACGACCATTTTTGGGCTCTGTGTACAACATTCACTGCCACCTAACGCAAGATGCAAGTCAAACCAGGTCAAACTTTAACCAATCGGGGGCTTGGATTTGGTAGTAACGTATGCATAGGTAAATGAAGAAGGTCCTCCCTGCTGGTCCAGTTTGAACACCATGGCTAAATTTCCGTTTAAGAATGCACGTTTTGGATGTTTTTGGGTTTAGGGTGTGTCTGTAGCTTAAGATGGGTTGTTGTTATATATATATTTTAATCTGTACTATTAAAGTTAACTGGGCATGAATAAAAGTAACCCAATTAAAAAATTCTATTTGAACACAAAACACAGAAGGGGCAGATGGAGAATAACTTATGCAAGTCATCATTAAAGGATTTCATTTAGGTCTTCACAAAGTATTAGATAAATTATTATCAAACTGTGCCAAGAAACTTTTTTTTTAAACTTTTCCTACAATAGAATCAAGAAAGTATCTAAATATGAGCTTTGACAAACTCATCCTACCATTTACAGAGACAGTACAAGCTGGCAAGAAAACACTGTTTTTACCTTTGGCAGGTGGATGTTACAGCACTTTGCCTTTGAGTTGCAGTCTAGGCCTTCCATAAATCCTCCAAAAGGAGCTGAATAGCTGGCGGTAAAACAAACCTTTCATTTTGGAACAATTTTATACTGTATCCTATGTATTTTAACGCAAATAGGTAGAATTTACCATAATATTGTTCAGTAGTGGTATGAAACCGGGACGCACTGTGTCACCTTGTTACTTTCCAACACATCAAACCTTGTTTGTGCTAAACTAATGCAGCCTGTAGACATAAGCGGGCGGCATTAAAACAGATCTGACTCTAAAGCTGGAGATCATTTCTGCTGTTTACTGCATCTCAACAGATGCCGGCTGAGCCGGCGCTCCAACAATTAAAAACCAGACAGCCCTGAAGAAACACTTACTAGATCCCTCATCTATCCACTCAAGTGGCAATATGTGAAATCGTACACAGCCAACTGACAGTTTTCTATCAATTATTCAGCAGAAGAAAGGCTCACAAAAAGCAATGCACCCCCCCTGGCGATGCAGCCGTAAATCACTGTATAGGACACCATTTGCTGCATGTCAAAGCCATCAGTTGCTGTGTGCAAAAGAGTACAGTGCAGCATTGATCTGCAAGTCCTAGTTGATTTACACTGTCGGTGATAGATATGAGAGTTTGGGAAAAAATAGATTTTCTTCAAAAGCAGCGACAAAATCTAACATCAGTGGGTGAAATGGAAATATGTATTTGACTGCCGTGCTAAACCAATTAAAAAGTATTAAAAAAAAACACAACCCATGAAAAGTGTTTCGCCCCCCAAAACCAAGACTGTTCAGTCTATTATCTTCAAGTGTTTTTCCTCTCATCAATGTTTCAAGGCCAAAACTTCTAAGGAATAGAGCAAAGCTTTTCTTTTCAGGGTCAAAGAGTTTTTTTCCAATATTTCCTTTACTTCCTAAAGCTTTGGGTTCCTCTTGCAGAATAGAGGGCTAAGCATTTTTGCAAAAATAAAAGAACACTTTCCAAATTGTCATCCTTACTTACTTATACTAATATTTTAGTCCATGGTTAACTGACTATCATAAGTGTCAACCTAAGTTTCTTCAGCAATGTTCAAGCGACCACTTTCAATCAAAAGTCTGTGTAAACAAGTGTAAATGTGCATTTCAGGCTTCCACGTTCAAAACTCTTCCGTTCAAGCATCACAAGTTTCATTGATTGTTTTCAGGCTCCATACTTACAAAATGTGCATCCATTGAATGTGCGTTGAAAGTTAAACCAAGTCTAAATTTGACTAATCAGGGACTTGGATTTGGCAGTGATGCATGGGTTGCACCCCTTGCAATACACAGAAGTGCCAACCATTTGAAAACTGATCATGAAGGAGAAATAAATAATTGTGGATTGTGCCCAGCCAGAATTCAATATCGTTTTTAATGTACCAGAACAAAGCTGTGAAAAAAAAGCCTGGGGTAAGATTTGCACCCCTTAAACATTTCACACCAAGCCTCTTCCAACTGCAGCTGGTGGACATGCGCTAGTAAACAGTGGAAAAGAAAAGAAGAAGCCCCTCCCTGCTTATCCAGTGTGAACACCATATGCTAAACACACGCGTGTTCAGTCTATGGTGGTCTTGAACGTGTGCCACATGTCCGATGTGAATGTAGCTTTGGGCTTTTGTTTCATTGGGAAACTCCATTTTTCAGTGATCATTTAATGAACTGAGACACTTTTGAAGCCACAGAACCGTTGTCATCAAACATAATCTCAAGTATCCTTGTAAAAATACAATTTTAAAAAATTGCTCACAAGTCTTTGCATTGAAGTGCAGGTCAATTTTGAATCTTTGGTGACAAATCCAAGCCACAACTCATGTCTTGTTTAGTCAAGCAACAGATCTAAAACTTAATTTAAGAGTTGAAAACTTTTTTCCATTGCAAATTATCATCAAATTACTTAAAATGACTTATGAGGACAGAACAACAAGCATCCTTTTTGCATCCTCAAAGCAAAATCACCATAATCTTCATGCAAACCTTAAAATAAAATTAAACCCTTAAAATACAGGGTTGTGTCAGGAAGGGCATGCGGTGTAAAAATCTCTGCGACTTAATGAAAGTTGACTTGCTGTAGTGATCCCTCATGAGATATGCTGAAAGGTTGTAAAGGTTTTTGTATCTATTTTTATAATGTTTATGTTTTTTTCTATCATTTTGAGATAAATAAAAAAGTAAATGAAGACAAACAAGCAGTAGGTGGTTCTGCATCCCTAAAGAAAAATCACTGTAAAGAGGCTTAAGCTAAAAGAAATAAAGAAACAAACAAGTCACAAGTCCTAAACCTCAAGTCTCTGCACATGAAACTTAAGTATGACATAGTCCAAGTCCCCATCATTAGTAGAAAATAAAACAAATTTTCACCAATCTAAAGATAATTCAACAACATTTCACTAACAATGACAGTAGTGCAAAAAAAGAGGGGAAACTTCACTACACACTGACTTTTCTCTGTATGAGCATGTTTTTTGCACCTGATGGAGAGCTGCCTGCTGTTTGCACCAAGGGAAGGCGTAGCAACTGTGAATAAAGCGAGAGGAAATTGAAGACAAACACTATCTGGCAGCTGAGGAGGCAGACATGAGGAAGGAAAGGACTCTGTTTGCCAACTCCTCTCACAAATTTTTGTTGTTCTGTCTTTGTGTGTTAATTTAGTTATGAGGATGATTTTTATGATGTCTTTTCTTTACAGATTTTTTAGGTTTGCCACACTCTGGCACTATATTTTTTAGTTTTATTCCAATTTATTTTGTTCCGTTTTTCTTCCCCTTCACTTAATTTTACCTCAACAACTATCATTTTAAACAACCTTCTTGCCTCTGGCTTGCATAGCATTACTCTACTATACCATATATTATATAATGTAAATACGAGCAGCAGATTCTCACGCCGCCTGACAGCAGCCCACTTTGTATGAGGTGCCGTGTAGGACATAAATGTTAGCAATGTTGGAGCTTTTGCCAGACTTTAGGAAAAGTTTTCTTCAAAAAATAAATAAATAAATGGCAGTGCCTTTCAGATGAGAGTAAAGAAGCAGAACTGCTGTCTTCTGTCAGCAGCAGATGAGTCAAGAAAAAGAGCTGCTTCTTCTTCTTCTAGACGCTCTTCTTAGAGAAGAATAGGGCATATAGACAGCCAAGTTACAGTACAGAAACTAAAAGTTTTTGACACAAAATGAATTAACTGTGAAAAACTGACTTAAAAATGATCTCAGATTAGATTTGTTTGAATCCAAAAGCACTAAATAACATCATCATTTGGACAAGGTTAAAAAAGTGAGTAGTAAATGTCAAATTGTTCTTTATTTGGAAAATCTAAGTATAAATTTATTCTTTAAAGTTATTAAATGCTGTTTTTAAGTGAGGTTTTATTGTAAGAATGTATTATTTCTTTCGTGAAAGCACCACCTACATTTTATTCCATTAGCTGTAACAAAAATATTTTTTTATGAACAAATACTGTTGATTTTGACAGAAATTTAAAAAATGAAATAAATATATGTAACATCAAATCAAGCTGAATCATAAGTTTAGGGTGGATTGAAATCAAATAGGTTTAACATTTTGGCAACGAAACTCAGCCTTAGTAATCTGTACTTAAACAGAACTTAAAAAAACACAAATACATACATGGAATCTCCCCTTTTTGTGTCCTAGAAAGTGCTGTGAAGCTGACAAGTGCGAACAATCTCAGTAAATTCACAAACTACACTGTAAATGAAACAGTTTATTTAAGAAAACCAGCAAAACATTAAAACATAATGTCTTACAACAACAAAAACATGCACAAAGGTGCTCATGCTCTTGATAAAGCTAAATAACAAGCACTGAGCTAGAAGACTATAAATCTTACATAATCGTGCATAAAGACTTTTTAAATGAGCTGCTTTATTTGAGAGTCGAGGTGACAACATCTTCTATCCATCCACTTTATACCGGGAAAAATATCGTTTAAGGTGAAAGGCATACTGAATAAGACCTGACTAAGTGGTTTTGCTTTTGCAGAACCTGAAAATCTGTCAAAAACAGATTAAACTGAACATTTCAAACTTAAGTGTACATTTCTTGCTTTGTTTTTTCTAGCTTAATTCGGTTATGCTTTCAGATTAAATATTATATTATCGTAGATTTTCTGCAAATCTGTCCTAAGTCATTCTAATTCTTTTTCAAGCACCAGCTGATATATAAAGATTTGTTCTTCAACTTCATATATTGTGAAGATGTGAAGGGTTTCCCTACATCGCTCCTATTTAGTCCTAGTGTTTCATGTTTCAGTCTCTTTTACTAAAAACATATAGTTTAACACCAGTTTTGTACCCAGAGAGGCATGACAGGAGTTCTCACTAATATTCATAGCATTTAAAGATTTTTTATTAATTTAGAAAACTGAAAAACACCAAAAATATAACCAAACATCAACTTTCAACCTAATCTGTGTTGACAATAGTTCCTCTTGTTTAGCTATGTAAAGACACAAAAATGCTAAACAGTTTCATAATTGCTTGGTGTTAAGTTTCGTCACCTCAAGGTGTTCCTGGTTCAGATCTCAGCTGAAAGCTTTTGTTTGGAGTTTGCATAATTTCTTTCTGTCTATGTTGTTTCTTGTTTTCTCCGAACCCCAGTCTCTGTTACAGTCAAACATTAAATGGATAATTGGAAATTCTAGATTTCATTTACCTTATTTTCTGCACTATAGGATGCACCAGATTATAAGGCGGACCATAGATGAATGTTTTGTTTTTGCTTATGTCTTATATGAGGCGCACGGACTATAAGGAGCATTAAGCGACACAAAAGAGTCAGAAATAATTCCGTCCGTCAGTCAGACTTTAATAACTGCGCTCACAGTAACCCTAGAACTTGTTTGTAACAAGCTGCATGTTAGCCACATTAGTAGCGTTAGCGTATTCATAACACCTGTAACTCCCAACCCTGTTTGCAATACAAAAAGAAACAGACTGATAGAACTAAAACAAATGTTATTGTGACTATGCTAACTCCCATCTTGCTAGAAATAGATAAAAAGCACAGTCCGACACTGCTACACGTTAGCATATTCCCTAAAACACCCAATCCCTATGCAAATTGTAACCAGAAAAATGCATTATGATATGTATTTTCTATCTATTGGAATGTGTAATGCAGTGTTTTTCAACCAATGTGCCGCAGCACACTAGTGTGCCGTGGGAGATGGTCAGGTGGGAAATTGCCCTCATTAACTGATCTAAAAACATTTCCCATCTCGAGGATTTCAGCTCTTTATTCATCCAAACAGGCACTGATACAACACTGAGTTGTTATGAATATGAAAGATAGTAAAATACTTTTTTCTTTGTGTTTATTTAATTTTATTAAAGACATTTTGATAAGAATGACGGTACTGCGATTTAGCTGCAGCTAAAGCTGTTTTTGAAAAGTCCCGCCCCTTTAACTGCCTCCACCAATCATTCTTGGAGGCTTAATCACACGTCATCAGTCTGACCAATCAGAAGTGGTTAAAGTCCGCACTTCCTTGTTCCGATTCTGCTCATAAAGTCGCTCAGTTCTAACAAAAATACCAGCTTAAGCTCGTCTTTAGCAGTGTAGCTTTCCGGTAAAAGACCGTGGAAAAAGTGAACAAAACCGTGAAGCTCAGAGACGCTATTCTGTCTGCGTTCGGCGATTGTTTGCACTGCATCTCCCATGATCCATTGGGTTGAAGTGACAGCGTCTCAGTGCACAATGAGCCTCTCCTCTTAAACATCTTGAAATAACAATGAACACACATAAACCAGTTTTTAAATCTTTTAACTTAACTTTTATTACATCTTTTAGAAGAAAAGAAACAGCTGCAGCTTCCAGCTTTTTCTGCCACAATTATCACAAAAATGCATGTGAGATTGAGGAGGGGCTGTAGATCAATACAGACTATGAGTTTCTCCTTTTTTTCTTTTTTCTTTTGGATGCTGGTGTGCATCCAAAATTGCATCCAAAAAATCCACATTGTCAAGGTCAAAGTGTGCCGTGGCTCAAAAAAGATTGAAAAACACTGGTGTAATGCATTAGTGTGGTGTAATGCATTAGTGTTGTGTCCCACAAGCAGTAACTGGTAGTTTATCTAAAAATGCTCGGCTGTGTATTATACAGTTTAACTTTCATTGTGGCTGATTTAACTCCCCTTTCTTAATTCCTGTTTTTTTTTCCTAATTGTAATATGAAAATGTTGAGCCTGCAAAAACTTAGCAGAAAGAGATTCAGACTTTATTTTCATCCACATGCCAAAAGCCAGATAAAGAGAAACTGTCAGTTTCAGTGCTGATATGAATTACTCTGTACTTCACAGCTTCTGTGTGCTGTGAGATTGAGAGCCGAGCAATCAAGCCACCGGAGGTCCATTCATTTCTTTTGGAGCTGAAGCACAGAAGAAAGCCAGCCATCGTGGGGTCACACAACTGGAATACCAGCTGAGTAAAAGCGAGGCTGAGAGGTCGGTCACTTTTTGCAACAAACAGATTTTTCTCAGTTCTGGGCTTTACACTTAAACCAACCTTATAATTTGAGGGAGGATATTTAGTCTAACTAATAAAACAGAGTTGACTTCAAAGGCTCAAAACTTAATCCCAATATTTTAGTAAACATTGGTATTAAATCATCTAAGGAAATATATGCTTCTTACTTCATTTTCTCTTTTTTACTCTACTTTAAAGCCAAATATTTTGCTAAATGCTGTTTACTGCATTTGTGTCATTTTTAGAAGTGTAAGGAACAAAAGAAAACTTAAAAATGAAGTGCTTCGAGAATATTTTAGAAACACCCCCCAGTGAAGGGGCACAAGCCAGACGTGTCCTAGATAAACAACATCCTGCACAGCATCGAAAAGCCTCTACAGTCCTCAAATTTATGTAACAGCAAGCAAAGCACCGAGCTGTACATCACTCCATGTCAGAAAATAGATGCGGAAAAAACTGCTGGCTTGGAGTGATAAATAATGATCATAAAAAGAATATGGGATTGAAGATTTAGAGAAACTTAAAATGAAAAAAAATTATAAAAAAGAGAATGTCAGTTACTGTCAAAGGATTTGATTGAAGAAATTGAATAAAAATTAACCAATGCAAAACGTGTCTTATTATTTGTTCTACTCAGAGTTAGGGTGATCTGATGGAGATGATAATTGTATAAGTAGTTGCCTCCACACACTCACGCGTTCAAGAACACGCTAAACACCCTGAACGCGCTAAAAGTGGGTTCTTGAACAGGCATATAGTTCTTGGTGCTCACACTGGACAAGCAGAGAGAGGCTTCTTCTTCTTTTTCTACTGTTTACTAGCACCACCTACAGTTGGAGGAGGCTTGGAAGAGAGCAGTGAAAATCACGCAAATCCTGCTCCAAGGAATTATTCATTTCCCCTCCATGATCAATTTTTTAAACGGTTGGCGCTTCCGTGATTTAAAAGGGACGCCATCCATAAGTCACTACCAAAACGGAGACCCTGATTGGTCAAAATATTTTACTTGCAACACACGTTCGATGGCCGCGCATTTTGTACATGGACTCCAAAAACAGTCGTAAAAACTTGCGTAGCTACGCGTGAATGCAAGAGTTTTGAACATGGAAGCCCGAAACATTTCCATAGACTTTTATTTGAAGTGGCTGCTTGAACGAAGGTAACAGTATGCAGCTTTTGTTGGCTGTTTAAAACAAAAACCCAGACATCTAAAAGCCGAAACAAAGCACTTTCATTTGGAAGGCAGAACCCTCCAGCACGCAGGTGGAAACTGCTGAAGCCCTTTCATGTTTCCCTCTTTTCTGTTTACTTCTGTTTCCTTCTGAGCTGTCAGATGTTGTACATCCGCTGATGCAGGCCCCTGAAGACTAACACAGCAAAAAGCCCCAAATTTGGTTAATCCTGGTCTTTACATTGGATTTTATTCTTTTTTTTTTTTTTTTTGGCACCGACTAACAAAACTTCAACTGACAGCGAAAATTGCAATGACAATGATGTGAGATGGTTAGAGACAGGAGGAAAGGATGGGAGTAATTATTTTGATCAATATAATACAATGGCTGTCTTGTTCCTCTTGAAAGGCTCAGCCATTACTAGGATTATTATTGGATGTAATAGACTTTGCACTTGCCCATGATGCTCTTGGATGAACCCACACGTCTGCGGTCAAGTCAATAATCTCGTTAGAATAGAGAAGATCTCTGTCTACCAAAAAACTATGAATTTTTCTATACCAGAAAACTAACTTTAAATTTAGGAACTTTTGGATCTTTCTTTTTTTTTATTCTGTTGTTATCTAATAAACCTCAGAATGTTGTTGATTCCGATTGTTTCCTCCTACAAAGATGTGAAAAGGTCAAAGACCCATTTCAAAAACCTGCTGACAGATAAAAATGCGCCTCTAAACTTCCAATGAAGATGTTCACCTGATCTAAAACAAACACACAGACACCTACACACAACAAGAGGGTTTCAAAGTTCCTCCAAAGCCTGTGGTTTCAACATTTTTCACAAATTTCTGTCAGTTTTTTTCAACAGTTTTTTTCAGAAAAAACAGAATTGGCTTTGCTTGGAAAAGAAAAAAAAAATCGCATTTCCTTGCTTTTCCTCTGTTGGTTGCACCGCTCCAAGCTTTTTTGTGTCAGATGGTCAGATTTTCTCTTGGCAACAGTGAAAATTGGCAACTCAGCTCTCACACTGCTGGGTCCCTTGGGAATGAAGAGAAAAACAGAAAACGCCTCAACAGTTAAGAGACCTCTTAAGCTTTCCATTGTTAATCTTAATGAAAAAACATTAGCTTGTCCAACCACATAGATAAAGAGAAAAAAAAAAAAAGAACTGCATTTTAAAGACTGATTTCGAAAAGTTGAGATTAGGAGAAATTTATTAAAAAATGATGATATAATTTCAAGTTCAAGGTGGAACTTAATGGATCATGGATGTGGGGCTCCAATGTCAAAGTACAATTGTGGTCTGATAAAATTTCTGTAAATCCACGAACACTTTTCTTTAGCAGGAGATGGAAAAAACTGAATCTTAAAAAAGATAAAAACATCCTTGTTTCAAGAAAAATTGTCCTATTTAAATATATAAAATATTTTTTTCAAGACAGTTTTTCAATAGCAAAATAATCTTAGTTTAAGAAAACATGTATTGTGATATATATATATATATATATATATATATATATATATATATATATATATATGCACAAACGCACACCCCCTGCACTGCAACTACGGCGTCACCCAAATTCTTCTTCGCCTTTCTTGTGCGCGTTGCTCTTCTTCTATGAGTAGCGAAGCAAGCACAATGTTTTGCCTTCTTTGTATTCTTCTCAGCATCAACCGCAATTCGTCAAGACGCATGTCTTGGAGTTGCTGTGGTGCTATTAACGCCATGATGGGTTTTGTGCAGCATCAATGCCATCTCGTCATTCGGTCCCATGGTGGCCGGGATTGCCAGATTGCCGTCTGGTCATCACTGGGCCACTGGCCTATGTCAACAGCCCTTGTCAAGTGCTCGGAGTGCGACAGCAACCGGGGGGTGGCTGGAGGGTGATAGTCTGAAATCGGCCAATCATGAGACAATTTGGGGAACCTTGGAGACCCTCCCCTCAGTCAATTATTGCGTTGCTGGCTTCCTGCCACCCACGTGTCACTGGACTGCCACCGCACGGCCTACAAATGTGACCTGACCGATGTCAAAAAATCATACAGTTTCCATAAAACTTTAACTTTTTCTCATAACCCCCATGACTGCCACCTCCTGATTACAAATGTTGCCTTGCAACCACCTGCCAAATTTGCTGATCAACTTCCATTTGGGTCACTGTGACTGCAGTCTTAGTGACAAGAATTTCTTTTTTAAAATAAGAATTATTTGTAAGAACATTTTTCTTTTTTGCTTATTCAAAGCAAACTTTTTCAATATGCTTTAAATTTTAAGATTTTTTTCTAATCTATGTTTTTTGCTGCGTGAGTGAAGAAGCTCAGAGCCAACATGTCAAAGCTTCCTTTGCCATCCCTTAACTCTACTGACAGGGACAGATCTCTGCAGCAAGCTCTGAGAAGAGACACCTCACCCAGTTTTTCCAACGCTGACAGCATCTTTGCATTTCATTCTCCAAGTCTGCAAAGATTGGCTGTGAGGGAGTGAAGACAGGAAGGCTGAGGAAGCCGAGCAGAACAGTGTGGTGAGGATGCAGTCAGTGGATAATAAATATTGTCCTGGTGACAGGAGAGCTAAACAGATTCATGAGATCTGGGAGAACAAAAGTGGGGTGGGGGTGCAGACACGTGTGCATGAATTATTTTATTTTTTGCATTTTACATCCAGTCTGCCAAGATAGCTTAATCCAAAATAACTTGGTAAGTGACTCACATTTCTGTAAAGTCACACAGAATCAGGGGAGAGCGTGGGGTTTAAGCTTCCTCCACAAGGACACCTTCAAGGCCAGAGGTCTTCTGTTCCGCCTCCTTATCAATGAATGAATATTTGGCAGGTACTTAGTGTGCGAGCTAAAACGGCTTGGAATTAGAATTGATGAGGACATAGAGGCAGACGGCAAAAAGCCCAACAGCAGATTGTCTGTGAGAATGCACATCCTTGCATGAGGAGTAAAGCCAGCCATGTTGTAAAAAAACTGTCTTTTGAAAAAAAAAAAAAAAGCTGACTAAATATATCTTCATCCTGCAGAATAATGCAACTCCCCCCTCCTACTTTGCTACTTTGCATTCTTATTCAGACAGACTGGATGAGAATGACACCACGTCACAGAGGAGGGCTTCTCAATGCAAATTGGACAATTTGAAGAATAGAGAACTAAGCCATTTGGCTGCTGGAGGCAGCTCAGCTGACCAAGAGGGCAGAGGGGGCAGATGGGAGAGGAAGAGAAGGGCTATACCCCCATTTTCTGTATCGCACTACATTCAAGTCTCTGCCTGCCTCCTATAAGAAGCAGGTTTCAGTGAAGATCCACCTCCTTTCCAACTATGTTGCAGCGGCTTGGCGAGTTATCCCTGCCTTTAGCTCCGCCCCCTTAACATTAATTATGCAGCTCAATGCAGCACTCTAAATCCCCACTGCAGCTCACTCGCACCACAAAGCCCTCCTGCTTGCTTCCCACTCCTCTGTCACACACCGCCACTGCCTGCCTGCCACGACGTCCATTTGGTTGCAACCTTTTGATGTTTTTGCAGCGTGCAATCCAAGTCCAATCCAGCAGTTATTTTTATCCTGAGTTGCAGTGTGACCAACAAGCTGAGTCAGTTCCAAAAAGGCTGGTGCAGGCTGTGTGATCCAAACACACGCTTCCATGCTTAACACCTGTCTGCCGACGCGTCATTGATTCAGCCACTCAGCAGTAAGAGACAGGAGCGGACTCTGTCACGGGAGGCACACACTAAGCAAACTGAATCTGCTACATCAGCAAAGCACAGGGAAGCCAGAGAACACAAGGGGAAGCTCTCCAGCCACAACCCCCCTCCCCACACTCACACACACACACACACACACACAAACTCCCCCCAGGCACACAGTGAGTGGAAGCAAGTGTGTATGGAAGCAGAAACAAGCTTCATCTTAGTTTCCTTGAGCTGTTCCCCTTCCTTTCATGTCTGTGTTCATGAGATTGTGCGTGACAGTGCGGGTATTACTTCTCCTGACAAGAGCTGTTTAATGAATCCCACATTGTGAGCATGCTGCCTTTACTTTAAAGTGGATTCCTAATTTGCCCTTCCCTCACTTCCCTGATCTAATGGCGGTCTAAACAGTTCTTCGCTGGATGTCGTCTTTCTTTCTGTCTCATAGACCTTCATCCTGTTTGCCTGTCTATTGTTGGCATTTCAGTAAACTCAATAAAGCGCTGCCGTGTGTTTGCAAAGATGCAACCTCTGAAGCATCATGCAAACAGAAAGCCAGATGTCCCTAATGAGGAACAAAAAGGCTGGAAAAGGTGGGACGGGCTAAAAAAGCAGGAAAAGCATTCATTGGGACCATTCTCTGCACAACAATAGGTAGCTTTACAATTCCCTGCATTTTCCATCAGTCCTCCTTTAAAATTCTGTGCAGCATCTGATGTCCGTGGAGCACAATAGAGGGTCAGAAGCTCTTTGTGAGGTTCCTGTTCATCAGCAGGCAGTCCTGTGTGCTGCAGACCGCTGCCACCGCCACTGCCGCTGCTGCAGCTGCAGGGGTCTATTCGGTCCATGGCACCGGATGGCGAACAGAGAACGCAGCGGGGGCTGGGCACTGCAAAGTACTGCAGTGCTCGTACAGCTCTGCTGTGCACGCCCACTCTCTTCCATTCTTACTCTGCGAGTGACACTGTCTCAATCTTGTACTCCATCTCTCTAACCTTCATCTCTCTCCATCGCTGGTCCGTCCTTCCATCGTTTTTCTCTGTTTTTAAATCCCCTTCATTAGCGTCGTCGATTCGTGACCGTTAATGTCTGCACTCCTGAAGTAGTGATCCATCTTTTCCCACTCTGATTGTGCCTTTAAGTATTCTGCCTTCAGAATTTTACATGGAATCTAAATGTTATAAGATGCTGACATGAAGCAGCTTCAGATGTGGCAGTTATTTGTTGATTACAAAATAAGTAGGATTTTGCCAAAAATAATCCAATAATTGATTTAGAAATTATTTATATTATTGAAGAAAAGCTACTTTAATGTGTTTTTGTAAGAATTTAAGATAGTAATAATGAAAGCTTTACTTTTGTAAGAGCAGTCATGTGAAAAACTGTTTTTTATAATCAAACAAAATTGTAAGAAAAAATATTTATAATCAAATTATAAATGGATCTAAACTTTAGTTTAGTTTATTCAAAATTGAATCAAGTATTCTGAAGTTACTTCTCTTTTAAACTATGAGTTCAATATATGTTGAACTATAAGCATAGCCTGGTTTAACCTAAAGAGTACATAGTGAATGCATGATGTATTCTTTAGGTGAGATGAGTACATCTTGAGCCTCGGTTCTTTCACATTTTTTATTTCCAAAGAGTGAGAATTTGGTTCTAAAGGATTCTGAAGGCCCTTCAGAGTTTCTCTTTGAACGCTCTCCATTTTTGTTTCCATTCATTTTGAGTCTGAGCTTTCGCAGAGGAGCGGGCTGTTTTGTGTGGCGAATGTGCTGAATTTAAATAGAACCTTTCAAGTCTTGTTGACCAGCCAAATCAATTTAAAACCAAAGGAGGCTTTTATTAGGATAAAAAAAAACAAGACTGAAATGCTTTCTTTTCTGCTCTCAAACAAGTAACTGGACTAAATTCAATACAGGGTTCAATGTCTTTCCTTAATCCCACTTCAAGATGTTGGACTATCCAAAAAGTCATTGCAGAAACCTGCACCATCTGGCAATGAACCAATGTTGAGTCAGCAAAATTAAGTCGGAAACTAATTGAAACTTCATTTTCATTTTCCTATTTATTATGTTTTTTTTCTGTTTCAGTATAACCCCTTCTTCTCTTCAAGGGTTCTGTCTGTTCTGGTTCCTGTAAAACAAATCTCTCAATAAAGCTTTTATAGTTGTTGGTTTTTTTTTACTGGATCTAACAACTATAGCAGCATGTTGGACCCCATAAAAGTAACTAAACATGGCCACAAAAGGAACACTTTTTATAACCTATAACTTTTATTTTGGAAAAGGATATAGTCTCAGGATTTCAACTTACCAATCCAAAACTCTTAGCAGAAACCTAAAACAAACCCAGCTTTACAGATCAACACTGTTTTGACATTTAAAGGTTTCCACTTAGAAGGAAAAAAACCAAAAAGATGTCCCTTTGCTTTAAAACACTCCACAGCTGTGGCGCAAAAAATAAGGCAGTCTAAACTAAAGGTCTGTCTTTTATAAACCAAGCTTTCACAGTGAGCAAAAGTAAAACCTCTTTTGTTGTGTGTTCATTGGGATTTTTTTCTAATTATTTAAACAGTGAGATGTCTCATTCCCATTTTGCATTACTGTTTTAAGGTTTCTCCTCATTACTAGCTGAATATGTTTCTCAGTGTGCCGGCAGCTTCCTGCTGAGACGCTTTCCTGCTCACTCTTCACCTCGACACACAAAAAAGCTTTATGTCACAGCTGGAGCCAGAGCAGTTTCGCCTCTACACATGGCGTGCTTTACAACATCCTCACGCTTCTACACAGCAATGCAGTCTCAAAGTGTCCTAAAGTGCTTTGTAGTTGATTTTGATGCTTCTGCCTTTTTTGGTTTCCTTTTCTCCCTCGATCAAAATAATCTCAAATATGTTTGAAAATCAAATGTGCTAAATAGTCCAGAAAGGAGGTAGAACAAAACAGCGAAGCAGATAATCCTGTGTTGAGATAACGTGGTTAAAACGAGGTCAGTCTTCAGATTTTTAGATGGAAGCAGAGAGGGCCTGCTAGTATTCACTGTTCATAACAATTTTATCCCAGTCTTCCGACGTAATTGCAAGAGAAAGGACATGTTAAGACAATGCTAACACCAAGTAGACGTTTTCATTCATCTGCAATCACTGTCTAGTAATCCCACTTCTAAAATCCCCACTCTCCTTTTGTGACTAGTGGGCTCTGTCCGTGGTCCTGAAATGGATACAGTTGCTCCTCTGTTTCTTCAATAGCTGTGAGGTCATCTAAAAACCAGGAATACTGCTCAAACAAGATTTTCTGTCTCCGATTACAGACTGAGAGATGGTCACCACACATCCAAGCAATCCATTTTTTTCAAAGTCTTTCCTTAATGACCTCTCTCTCAGCAGCAGGCCAGTGTGAAGGAAAGGAAGCACAGAGTGCCCACTACTGGATGACTTCAAATACTTTGCATGCAAATAAAGGTCACACAGAAGACAGAGAACTATGTGCACAAATCACTGCATAATTAAAGAAATTACACAGTCAATTAAAAATGTTACTAGAGTTAACAGGTAACATGGAATAATGAGATAACCAGGACATTCCTATTTGTTTGTTGGAGTAAAAAAATGTCTTATGATGGGCAGATTTAAATAGACTGAATTTTTTCAGGTTCTGCTTCCCCTGTTTTTCTTTAAACTTCTTTCTAAAAGCTTGAGATGAACAAAGTTTCCAGTTCTGTCTCAAAAGTAGAAAATAAACTGCACAAATGCAATCAAAGCAAATAGAAGTACACTGAGAAATCTCTCTGACAATAACAATGCGTACATTAAAACTAAAATGGGGTCTCTTCAACGCACTGAATTTGTAAAACTTCACTGGTGCAGAAAAAGCAATTAGCTATTTTCATAGGCTTTGAATTAGTCAGCCCGGCACAGCCCGGATGCTAAGATAGCTCTGCACAGGGATGCAACGGGATACTGCAGCACTAGAGAACCGTGTGCACAGAAAATTGCCTGGGAGCAGCAGGGAGTCCCACACTCAGCTTCCCCCTCCCTTTGGTTTCCACTCAGCCTCCTTTCTGCTTGTCTGTCAAGTTCTTCAAATGTAAATAAAGGTATAAATTCCCGTGTATAATGAAGTACTATGACTTTATATTTTTCACAGAGTCATAAATATGACAAATACACAAAAACTACCTCTGAAGTTAAAGGGAAATGAGGCTGCTTACCTTTTTGTGCAGGATGCTCTCCTGGACACTATCTTCCTTTTTTTCAGTTGAGACACTTTGAGATAAAGAGAAGAATAGTCAGAATCCTCTCACTTTCTCTTACTTCCACTTTCAGAATGAATAAATCTGCAGACACACCTTTACAAGACACACTCACAGAGATCCCCCCATTCAAATGCTCCCCCAACACAAGCGTGCAGAAACTGATAAGAGATCTGCTACAGGGAGGGAAGGAAACTATCCACACTGCAGTTTTTCCTGCTCTTGCCCACTCGCCTCTGCTGCTCTTTCTGGCTATCTTTGCATGAGCTGCCTCCTTATTGGCTGAACTGTTCTTCAATAACATAAGCGCTCGTCTTTAATTGGAAGGGGGACGGTTATGTGACGCAAAAAAAAAAAAACCTCCCGCCAAGCTCGTGAGTTTTTCCTCTCACCCCCACCCTCCCTAAGTGCCTTTAAAGAAGAATGCTGAGCTCTGCAATTTCATACGCAATGAGCAAAGAGGGAAAAAAAGCGAATGGAGGACAGAGAGAGGAGGGGTGCTGAGGGTGTGTGGGAGAGCGGAGAGCGGTGATGGAGGAGAGCATGGAGGGTGAATCACTGGGCTGCAGTGGGACAAGCAGAACAAAGACACAAGTGCAGCAAAGTGGGGGGGGTGGGGTGGGGGGAAAGCAGGTGGGATGAGAGCCGGTCCTGATGCAACGGGTCTTTCCTGCTGCAGCCCTCTGACGGTCAGTCCAGTGGGGGGAGATTTCCCTGCGCCTGCTGCAGCACAGCAAGGTGTCTGTGCTGCAGTGAGAGTATGATTGCCAGGCAGGAAGGGGGGATGGGAAGGGAGGAGGAAGAGGAGCAGGGCACGAGGATGGTTACAAAAAAAGCAAAAAAAAAAAAAAAACACCCAAGTACTGTCTTCCAGCTAGACTGGACAAATGGGGAGAATGGTCAGCCCATTGCCGTGCTCACAGCATTTAATGCCTTTAGCTCCTGAATAATTGAAGACGCCCCAAAGGAGAATGGGAGGCAGCAGGCAGGCATCTACTGAGCATGTTCAGAAGGTCTCACCAGTATCCAGTCATTACCAGTCGTGATTTCAACGCCGTGGCTCTCAAATATCCATAAAACCTCCAGCTAGATTTAGATTTCTGGCTCCAGAAGTTTAACAAAAACAAATTGGAAGCGCACACTGATGCCGATGCATTAAGAAAATGTTTTATTGTTTAATTTACAACCTGGTTTTTGCATAAAAACATGTCATCATGAAATAATTCCAGAAAACTTTGGGTGTAAAACAGAACAACAAAAATCCTTAAGATGAACCGAGAAAGAGGAGAGGAGGGGAAATAACATACTCAGTCGGCTGCTCATCTTAAAATCCAATAATTTAGATTGTTACAAATGATTTTACAAAGAGCCTAAAAGGAAATCCTGCGGTAAATGTCTATGATGTCTTTCTTCACAGCATTTGTATCCATTAAAAGGCTTTCTCTGACTGAAGAAAAATGTTGACCCAGTGGTGTCAGATTTCATGCTTTTTCTTTATTTTCTCCAGCCTGTTCTGTCCCAGATAAAGTGTGGGACAATACCCAAGCAGATCAATACTGAATCCTACTATGACATGACCGTGGGCCAATGAGAACTCCAGAATTGATGTGACGAGCAAACTGAAATTCAAGGAGGGTGTTGTCTGAGTCAACAGCGTAAGAGGGACTGATAAATGGGTACATTAAGAGACACCTGACACTTTAGGAGACACGTGAATCTGAACACATCAGCAGCCTATGTTAGAGTAAGTAAAACTCAATAGAAAGAGAGCAGGTACAGGCTCCTAAGAAGAAAAAGTTATAAAGATTCATCTGTTTCTATGTCAGATCTGTCAGAAGGAAACAATCTTCTAGTTGAATCAACTCCCTCCAACTACAAATCTGAATCTGAAATACGATAAAGTAAAACAGGTGGAGGCGTTTCTGCACTGTTTAGAGATAATATTGTAACCCACAGATTATCATTGGGTATGTTTTATCATTTGAGTATGCTTCCTTTAAATTGAGTTAAAACAAACTCCTTCCTTACTCGGCATAGTTATGTATAAGCCTCCTCAGCACAGCCACACTGAAGTGCTCTCAGTTGTGTGCACAGACTTCGAGGGTTTAATCATTACAGGGGATTTTAATGTCCATATGGATAATGTCAATGAGAGATATGTAAAAGAGTTCAACGCTGTCCTTGAAACCTTTGGTCTTACTCAACATGTGAGCAGAGGGCACACACAAAGGGAGTCATCATTTCCAACGTCAGAGTGGTTGATGTGGCCCTGTCTGATCATTTCTGTGTGTTCTTTGACCTGTCCATTGCTCCCAGACCACCACCTGGTCCTGGAGTTGTCAAAAGGAGAGACATGAATGACAGGACTAGGGCACAGTTTGCAGAGATGATAAACTTTGAAAACGCCTCTGGTGCTAATGTTAATGAATTAGTGAACTCTGTTACTTCTAGCATTTGAATGTTCTGGATGCCATTGCCCCTATGAAGATGAAAATCTGAAAAAGTAGAAAGCTCCCTGGATGAACAATGATTTGGACAGGGCACAGAAAAGGAAGTCTTTCAGAGCTAAAAGAGTCAAAACTGCAGGTTCAATTTGAAGTGTATAAGGGGGAGTTGTATACCTACAGCCAAATCTGGTGCAGAACAAGGGAAAATGTACTTTTCTGAAATCATTGGAAGTTGCAGCAGCAACTCTCGTGTCTTGTTTGCAATAGTAAACAAATTAACAAACCCTCCTGCTCAGCTGCCATTAGAACTGGTTCGCACATCTTAATGTAATGAGTTTGCTGTATTTTATAAGAACAAGGTTCAGGGCATTAAAAAAGCCATAAACTCCACAACACAAATAACTACCCAACAGCCACCAAGTCTCTAAGCTGACTGACTGACTTTGTACCTGTAACTGACAAAACTGTCCAAGAGATCATCACCTGTCTTAGTTTGTCTACATGTTGCCTTCATGTGTTCCCCACTAAATGTCTAAAGTCCGTACTGAACATTTTGTCAGCACCAATTACTCAAATAGTTAACATGTCGCTTCAATCTGGAACATTTCCTGAGGCCTTAACAACTGCAGTCATTAACCTCTCCTGAAGAAGAGCAATTTTGATGTCACAGTACTGAACAATTACAGACCCATTTCAAAGTTGCCATTTTTTAGGAAAAGTCCTTAAAAAAGTTGTTTACCAACAGCTCACTGACTTTCTCTTGATTCATTTGATGTATTCAGTCAGGTTTTAAACCCCATCATAGCACAGAAGCTGCTCTTATCAAGGTACCTAACGACATCGGCCTAAACACTGACGCTGGCAAAGTCTCTGTCTTAATCCTGCTAGACCTGCGGGTTCCTGGAGTCAGGACTAAACAAAGGGAATTTTTATGCTGCTCAAAGCTGGAACCGTCTCCCTGAGAATGTGAGTCAGGGCTCTACTGTGTTAGTATTGAAATCTCGACTCAAAACATTTCTGTTTAGCTGTGTGTATAATTAAAGGGTCTTTATCTGCACCTCTATTCATTTTCTTTTTAGGAAAATTTTCTAATAATTATTTATATATTTAATTTTGCATTGTTATGTATTGTGATTTTAATGCATTTTACTGTTTTATGAAGCACTTTGAATTACGTTGTGTACAAATTGTGTGGACTTTAACATTTTTGACATGTTTTTTTCATTAAAAAATAAAATCATTAAAATTTTTCACATCTTAGATTTTTTTTTTTCACAAATGACAAAAAAACAGTAACATTTCCTTTTTTAATTAAATTGTTCAATTTTAATGCATAATTTTTTTTTTAAACATAAAAAAACATGTCTTCACAGCTGCAGCTTCTCAAATCACCACTTGAGACTGTTTTTTTAAGTGGGGATCAATGTCCAATCAGTTTTCACCTTTATAGATCTAACTGCACACGAAATAAACATATTTACACTCTGGCTGCAAAACCTATTTCGCTGTTTATTGCTTTCCAACCACTTCACCTGGCTGACAAAATAAGAAGAAGTAAAGCTGCATGCGGCATGGCTAATAAACAATATGGTCTTTTGCCCTTTTCTAGTGGGCGCCATGCCAAAGTTAGCTAAATGAGCTGGCATGATGCAAATTGCAAGGCTAAGTGCCAGATTAGCAACAAAAAAATATATATAGGGCTGCCAAAATGAGCTAAATGAGTAAGCAGGATAGTTGTGTTTAAGCTAAATTAACATAAATTATCCTAACACAACATTTAAGTCTCAAATTAGCTTCAAAATGTAAAGGAAAAAAGGTTAATGGGTCAAATAAGCATAACCCCAACATGGTTGCATCAGCTTAGCTAGCATGATTCTGATGTGAAGGCACGTTTGGTACTTATTTTTGCTTTAGAATACTGAAGGGGACCTTTCTGAATCCAAAAGTGAGTTGAGAACTAAGGAATAATCAATTTTTACATAAAGTCATTTTATTTTGAAAAATTATTCTGATTTCCTGTTCCCTGAAGATGTTTGGGCCTTCAGACCATGATGAAAGAACAAAACTTTAAATGTGGATCATGGCAATGGCCATATATGGTCATTTGCCTATGATGTGGGCTTTGGCCAGTATTGAAACACAACAAAAAATTGTCAATGACAAAATAAATTAAACAAAAACAATAATAATCATCTCTGTTAATCATCTGTGCATGTTTTCCTTCATCACCGTAGACTCTGCTTTCTCAGGGAGGCTGTAGATGGTGATGGAGACGTTTGTGTGGTTGAAAACCTCCTCCAGGATCTCGGACACTTTTGGCCACCTCAATCGGTCCAGACCACACCCAATGCTGCGACGGACAAAGCGACAGGCACATGGAGAGAGTTCAATCACCCACAAAGAAAACAATGAACGTTTATCCGGAAAACAAGCTCCACAAAACCACAGGAGGAAGCACCAACCGAGGCATCGATATTCTTGTCACACCATTTGTTACGCAGTGAGACTTCATGTCCTCCAGGCTGCGTCTCAGACAGTCATAGGTCGGTTTCTGGTTAAATCTTTTCTTTGTTATCTGTTTGAAAAATATATTTTAAATAAATGCAAGAAAAAAAGCAACTCAATAGAAACAGAACAGAAAAAATTTGGTAAATATTTTACATAAACTTCATTTTTACCAAGTAGTAGATAAAACGTCCATTTTTTCTTAGTACAGCGCACTGTCCGCTCCCTTTTTCTGTAAAAAACAAAACAAAATATGATAGAAATTATGATTAGTCAGATACTAATTTAAAAAATTGAGAACTTTAACTAAAAAAGAAGGTGACAACAAATAATGGTGGCCTTCAAGTGCAAATCACATCAACAAATCACTCAATGCCAAAACATAATAAAGATCACAACAGTTAAAAAAGCAAAACAAAAAAACATTATATTTTAGAAGTCAAAAGACAAATTAAAAAAATTCAACAAAATTTAAAAAACCTTTTTGAAGACAAAAAGTTTCAAAAATCTTAATGATATTTTAAAGAAAAGAAACAAGGTAGGTATGGGATGTGGCTGATGAGATGATGACGTTTTATTTTTTACGTTTGCGTTTTTTACAATGTGTTTATATCTGCATACTACCAAAAGTTTAATGATTCGTACGCAGCATATCCAGCATCGTCTATTAACACATAAGGTTTGATTGAAATGATGTAGCACCTTCCTTTTCCGGTTTCTTCTTTTGTTTCATTTTATTGTGATTTCTGGAAATTACTTTAGTTTTCCAGAATGTTTCCTTTTTATTTCCATTTTCTTTTCTTCTTTTTTTTTGGAATTATGTTTTGGTTTCTGAAATTTTGTTTTCATTTCTAATATTTTAATTTAATTTATTTTTTATTTTTGCATCTTTAATTAATGTTGTGATCGTTGATGTTTTTGGACTTCAGGGCCACCGTACAAAATGGTATGTAGAAACAAAAAGAGCTTTTTTACAACATTACATTGTTGAAAGTATTTTTGAAGAACAGCAGCCAAGTAAAAAACACTCTGCTTACTTTGAATACGGTTGTAGTTATTTACTTGGTTATTTTATATATTTTTTAAACAAATGTTTAAATTAAAACATTTTGGTTAAACAGTGTGACTCACTCTGTTCCTTTAACTCAGGCACACCGCCGAACCTCTTCTTGAACGTGACCGCTATCCCTGCCCCCATGCGGCAGTCCTCACTGATGCAGTGGGCCAGGGCTTCTTCTGCTGGGCACGAGAACAGGTCCCCGCTGACATAAGCGAGCCTCCAGCTGTCTTCTACATTCTGACCAGCAGAGGGCAGCACCGCCCCGTGCGAATAAACACATAGGAGACAAGCTGGAAAATGAAAAGTGCAGCAAAGCAAAGCCCTCTCTAGCGCATAGATATCTTATATAAATGAGAAAACTACCTTCCGTTTTCCAGGGCTGTATGGTGTCTGAGCTTCCGACGACATGAAGAAGTAGAAATGGTGTCAATTCGATTCGGCGTTAAAGGTCTTTAATACACAACAGCGCAGGACTACTGATGTCTAAAATTACTATGAAAAACAAATACTTCTGTTTTCTACTTAGATAGAAAGTACTTCAAAAAACGTAATAAAAAAATCAGTAGATATTGGCTAATCTAGTTTCGTTTCCGCAGCTCACAGCAGCGTCAACATACCGTCGATTCTCTCGCGAGAATAAACGAGATTTTATGTATGAGTGCCTTCCGCTTTTATTTTAAATTTTTAAATCCCCGGTGTTTAATATTAAAAAAAGAAAGGAAGAAATCTTCTTAACTAAGAAGGGGAGATTTTTTTAAACAGTTGAGACTACTTAAAGCTTTATAAACTAAGCCCACTCACATACCCCTTAGCAAAAAGTAGTAGTGTACTACAAGTATGCTCAGTCTACTACTCTAAAAGTGAGGCAGTTTACTGGTTTTGTTTATTTTTTTATATACTGTCCTATAGATTGTAGACTTAAAATGTTCCAAAGTAGTCTGAAGAGGTATTCAGTTAGCATATACCCTACTCCAAATGTACATATAAAGTAGCCTTGCTATACTTAAACTAAAGTATATTCATGAAATAAGCTTCAAGTGGACTGTTTTTTGCTGAGGGATTGTATGGTTGTTGAGGTTTCAGTTTCAGACCTTAATTTAACAACTAAACAGGATAACAGTGAGCCTAAATGGAGGGTTGGAATATGGTTTTTATATCGTATAATTTTTGGCAATGGTTAGAATTATTTTCATGTCAGCTCTACACCTGTATTACTTTTGGTATTTTTATGTTATTTAGTTCCTTAGATTCTTTCTTTTTTATTGTTTTTATTAAAAAAAAAAGTCAAAGACATTTAAGGGTTCTTTTGAGTAAATTTATTGAGGCTCATTGTAGAACACACAAAGGAAAAACAAAATAAATGCTTCATGGTTGCATATGAAAAGGATCTACCGGTACATCATTATCAGTAGTTCATGAAGTCAAGACTACAGTTGTTGATTTAACTCTGTACTGCATCTTTGCAAGCAAACTTGTTTTACATCTAAACATTGATTAACTTTTATATACATGTATGTATGTACAGGTTCTCAAGAGGGTCGGATACGACTGACTATCCATGTTCCAGCATTAGAAGTCTTCACTGCATCGCCGCTCATTGATCCAGTCTCCGGGGTTGACGTCCATCTGCAGCATCTTCATCACCCACTTGTCTCTCCGCGCTCCATCAATAAACTCATCCAGTGAGAGTTCCCCTAAAGAATAAAAGTTACTTCATTTGATTTGATTCCCACTCCTTAATCCATAATGTTATAAAGAAATTTATGATTGAACTTTTAGAAAAGAAAAACTTTATTAAACAATCACAAACTCACCATCTCCATTTTCATCAACCAGCTCAAATATCCGATCAACCACCTGGTCTGGGGTAAGCAGATTACATTCTTCATCCAGCTCTCCATGGCAGGCTTTCTTCAACCGATAAATAGACTGAGATGGACAGAAAAATTTGGTTACAGTAACTTCTACCTTAAAATTTATGCCTAATCTGTGGTGTTGACAATCATACCTCCACAATTTCAAGAAGTTCTGTTTTATCAATGCACCCGCTTCCATCTTTATCATACATTTTGAATGTCCATTTGAGTTTATGCTCCAGTTTTCCCCGGAGAACTAAATTCAAAGCTGCAACGTACTCCAGGAAATCAATGGTGTTGTCCTATGAACAGAAAGAAAAACCTTATGAGGGGCCAGATTTATGGATTATTTATAGCACTATATCATACTTCCATAAACCCCCCAGTGTTACATTGAGTGTCGACAGTAAAAATAAATGTCAAATAATTTTTAAATTGGAATAAAAAGGAAAATGTTATAACTTGCGACTGCAATAGTTAATCTGAAGCCTTATTTATGGAGCGTGTTTGTGCCAATCAACGGAAGAACCTAAACGGACCCAAAAGTTGACCTTATACTTACGCCGTTCTTGTCAAAGGCCCGAAACATGTTTTCAATGTAATCTGCAGCCTCCTTGTTGTTGGTGACACCAAAGAAACCCTTGAACTCGTGCATGAACAGCGTCCCACTCGGGCACTCCACCACAAACTTTTTGTACCATTCCTGCAGCTCCGCAACATCGATCTCCTTGTCTGGGTCACTTTCCTCGCTCAGCCGCTGACCCATGATGGGAAGATTTTCTGTAACTCCCCAACTGTTAGCCCAGTTTTTAACCTACATGAAGATGTTTTATTTGGGTCTTCAGGTCTTCTTTTCTCGTATCCCTGCCCTCTACAAATCCATAAAAGTGAGCACGATCCAACAGACTTTGTAATTGATCAGCTAAAAAGTAAATGAATCACTGACAAAAAAATCGACTCAAAGCAGAGCAGTTATTCTGCTGTGTATTCCTGCAAATCCCTTCTGAAAGTGAAGCTGACACACAGACAGATATGCATCACATGGTACAGGATTAGAAATGAAGACTTGTCTGAAGCAATTAGTTCACACTGAGATGATGAGGGGATTTCCTTTGTGATGCTGCTTGTGCTAATTCCAAACAAAACATGCAAGTAAGGACTGTCTGTTCTGAGAGCCATCTCCATGGAACCACAAGGATCTTCCCCACACCAAAATAAATAAATAAATTAGTTACGGCCAAAACGCACCCCTATGTTGAGATGCCCTCCTGATCAAAACCTTAAGATCGGTCAAGAAAATGCAAGAATTTGCATTCATCAAATCCGATCCGAAGTAGTGCTTCAAAATGCAGTAGAAAGAAAAGGATCAAGACAGCAAGGAGTTTTAGCTGCCAATTTATTGAAAATAATTTAAATGAAAAGAAGTGTTCATCAGCTGATCAAAATTGAAGACAGAATTTGTGTCAAAATCAGCATTCGATTGTACTTTCTAAGAGGTAAACATCTTGTCGAGGTCTTTTGATGGCAGAAGCAAAAAAAAGCGGTATTTCCTTGAACATGGCTGGATTATTAAGTTGCATAACCAAGGCCTCCCACAACGTGCCATTGCTGCCAAGGTTATTTTATTTTTATTTTTTTAAAAAGATCTTGATGGTTATGGAACAAAACAATTCACCAGCACTGAGCTATACCATCTAAAGGGCTGTCCGCCAAGACATGGGACGATCCTTGACCCAAATTAAGACCATCACTGGTCCTGATTGTTTCCCAGTATTGATCAGACAGTATCTGCAAGAGAAGAACTTCAAAAACAGTGTCTTCAAAGGCCACGTTGCCATCAATGCCACAAAACTGCCGATTTGGACTTTGCAAATGGGCAGTTTTGTGGACTTTGCACAACCTGACTGACACATGACAGTTTTAGGAGAATAACATCAGTCTTTTGGATCATCATGCATGTTCTCCTGATTTAAATCTAATTGAGAACATTTAGAGATTGATGGTTAAGGGAAGTTTACGAAAATGGACATCAGTTTCAGACAGGGGAGGCCCTTTGTGAAGCTATCTTCCCCACTTGCCACAACCTCCCCAAAAGTCTTTCGGTAACACTCATATCAAGCATTCCAAAACAAATTTTGATGTGATCAACAAGAATACTGGAGCTTCTCATAATTGAGCGTTTTGTTTGGACCCTTTAATTTCTGTTTTAGGGCGTAGCAGTTTTTGTGCTATCTTTGTGCTACCTTTGCACTGAAACAAAACCTTGGCATTTTACACATATGGGTCAAAGATAGGGGCTCCCCAGCAAGAAGGCACGAATCCCAACCAGGACCTTACCATGTAGAGTTTGCATGTTCTCCTTTTACATGAGTGGGTTTTCTCCGGGTACCCTGGCTTCCTCCCTCAGTCAAAAAAAACATGCATCATCTGTGTCTCTAAATTGTCCCCAGTTGTCCATGTCAGTGTGTGTGGCCCTGCAAAAAACTGGTGACCTGTTCACAGTGTACCTCACCTTCAGAGAAGATGGTACTTACTGAAATACTGTAACACACAGTAAGAACACAGATTACCTACAGTTGAGAGAAATGTGACCTAACTCCTAACTTTTCCCTGAAGGGGAGACTCATGACATTCCTTGATGAGTTCATTTATTTTGAAAAGCTTGTTCCTGTTTGTGTTGAAGATGAAAGTGCTGTTGAGTGTGCCAGACAGACCAGTGGTGCTCTGGAGGAATTTGGGAATTACCACATGCTTTAAAGGGGAAACCAGCATCGGTTTATAGAATTGCTCAGAGCCATGGCTTGTGCTGACAAGAATAGACATAATCTTAGATTATGAGTGTCAAGGCCATCAGGGAGTTGCTTGATGTTATCCTCAGGTGATTAAAATGAATCATTCACACAGGGTCTTGCACAACATTTGCTTCCTGCGGAACACCTCGTGTTTCTTCCTTGCGTTTCTGCACATTACTTATAGATCACAGCCATCTATACGGTTTTTGCTCGCCATATGGAAAAAAACGTGTGTGAGGAAACAAACCTGCAAGAAACAAAAAGAGATGGATACGTCTGAGTCTTTAAGTTTTTCATTTTGCTTTAAGTACATATTCAAAGACGTGCCACAAAGTACTAAAAAAAAAAAAAAGTGTCTATTTGACAAATATTCCAGACTCAAAAAACCAGTCAGTTTATTCCCAGCTGTTCCACCCAAGGATTCTGCAAAGATTAGACACAATTTGCAACTAAAATGCACAACCTGTAACACACCAGATTTGAGCATTTATTGCTTTCCACGAATACTATCATACAAGCTTGAGCCTTCCATTTTCAGCAATTTTACAAAGGCAGTGGACATGTATTAAAAGTCTACAAAAACAGGGATGTTTCGTAAAAATCCTAATTATCAAAAGTTATAGCTGTCGAACTAATATGTGACATACAGGAAGTGTAAGTACCTTGTGTTTTGCAGACGTTGCTACCTTCACACCAAACCAAAGTTGTGTGTAACTAATGAAAGTGGTCACTACTGGCACGACTGCGTTATACTGACTTCATACAGTTACAAAGTAAGAGTTTCCACATCTTTCAGGGGGTCAAGCTTACCAAGTGCAAGATAACGAAATGGATTTCATGGTGTGTGCTTCATACAAAATGCAAAAATACATCATTAATGACAGGACACCTGGAGAAACGGAGTAATTCTAAAACGTAAAATTTAAACTACTGTGCTTAAGTGAAAACACAAGTCTGCCACAGGATCTCTTTAGAAATAAATGCCAAATAAAAATGAAGCTACTGGATAAATTATCAAGATTAAATTACAATTTTCAGATACAAAAAAAAAAAAGATTACAAATCTGTATTATTCAAAAGAAAAATAGGCAGTCTCCTTGATGTGGTTTGAATTGTCTCCTTTCAGTTTGAAAGACCTGGCTGTGAGTGGCCATGACAAGCTGGAACTGAAGTAGACCAACACGTCTGTGGAAAGTCTAAAGGTCAACGTCACTCTTGGTCCGGATGCCTGAAAGTCCTCAGTGCTACAGATATACCCTTGGTGTGGTATCATACAGTGTGAAAAAAAAAAAAAAAGGGAGCAGAAAAGTCAGTTGGCATGCTGGCCTTCAAGTTAGTGCTGCTCCTCCGGCTCTGTTGCAGTCTTTGGGCTCTCTGAAGTGTCAGCACTGCCCTCTGTTGACAGGTCAGGGGAAGTGCTGGTTGAAGACACTTGCTTGACGCTGGTTAAGCCCTCTCCATCACTGCTGCTGCTGCTCTCTTCACTTCTCTCCTCAAAGCTTGCAGTCGGCGCTGTTGGAGTCGAGTGCTCCGATTGGTCCTCGCTACTGTCACTCAGAACGGAGTGCTCAGCTCCTTCCTCCGATAAATCTCCTGCCTCCTCAGAGGATTCTGTTTTACTGCTGGGCTCTGTGGACAAAAAAAAAGATTAAAAAGCGTGTCTGTGTACCCAACACACTGTATTCTAAAGATCTCCTAAAGCTCATGAGTTGGGGTAAAAGAAGTGACTCATATTGAACATGGAGGGGGCAGTCCAGCAGAGAATTGTTATAAAAACATGTTTTAAAGGGCCAATACAAGCCTATTCTGACGCCTTTAATAGTAAACTATATCCATATATATAAATGATATATTACCTTTGGCACACTAGAGAACGATTTTTTAAAATTAAATGAATTATTTTCGCAGCTCATTTTCCTACTCGGTAGTAAGACGACTGGATCTCTAAGACTCCGCCTTTCGCTCCTTGTGGGTGCAGCTGATATTATGACGTCACCCTAGAGTTCTCACAATGTGAGGACCCACTTGCTTCTGTGGGTTGGGAGGGGCTGGTGCTCAGAGCGCAAATTCTTAAAGGGAATGCTCAGAACAAAGTTATAATTCACTTAAAAGCTCAAATTGTTTATTTTGCACAATATAGGCCCTTCAAACTGAAAAGGGATGGGACTTCTATTAAAAGTTGAGTATTTTTTTCATAAAAAATAATACATGGGACTGCAAAAAAAGTTGATTTGAAAGAAAATAAATTGATTTAAGGAATAAATATTACAGTTTGAACTGAAGATTAATATAAATGCTTTTTTTGTAATTCCAGCCCTAGTAAATAGAGAAATAAAACATTAAACCTCAAATTCAAATACTTTTTTTATAGTTTAATTAACTAAAAATAAAAGGGGTTATAATTTATTGACTAACACAGCCTTTTGCATTGCATTTTTAGTCCCAGGAAGGAACATAATATCCTCTAAATCGGCTGGATCTGGCCCGCCTGTTTGGCACGGCCTGCTGAAAAATATCAGACGCCTGATTTTTGTTCCCAATCTGGAAATGGAAGGTGACATTTTATTCCACCTTTCTGCAGTCTGTTCTGATCAAAAACCCTCTAAAAATCTCTCTCAAATAGAACAGAACACGGCGTTCTCCTTCTACGTCACAGTTCAATTCTTTTAGAGCGATTATCCTGTTATTTTTCTTTTCAAACAGCCCAGCCTGTTCTGTGTCCTGATTGGCTGGAGACCTTGTCAATCTCCACCGTGTCGCGTCTCCAGATCTACATAAATCTTTGATCACGATCAGATCTTTGTTTTCATTCTATAATCCTGGACTTCATTTTCTATAAATGTTTGAACTAGAGAAAAGTGTGAAAACATTTATGTCTGTCTTAGGAAAGTGGATAAAGGGTGTAGTGAGGAATTCATCTTCACGGGATATTTTTAGAACGAAACTCCGGCAAAAAACGAGGGAACACTGTCCTGATGAAATAATGCTGATAAATGCCCAGCTGCAGCAGAAGACAAAAGACTTCGACATCGCAGACATGCAGGACAGCACAGCTGCTCAGTTTTATTCATGAAGTTTAATGCAAACTGTGAGAAGTGTGAGGAGCTGCAGCCTTCCAAAGGCCTAAAATGGATTATGATCGGAAAAGACAGATTATTTATTGGTTATATTTTTTAAATGTAGGTTATTAGTACTATCTTTCCTGCCTTTTTTTGTGGGGATCACAGAGAGTTAATTGCTTATTTATTATTTCATAAATAGTGTTATTTTATATAAATGAATGAAACCTTATTCGTATATCACTCTACAAGACCTTCAGGGTACCAAAATGCTTCCGAATTAAAGGAAGACAAAAGAAGTTTAAAAATAGGTAAATTAAGACACATCAGAGATGAAAAGTTTTGTGGCCTTCAAAAGAAAATGCTTGGAGACCGGTGGCCATATGCTACACTACTTCTATGTTAAACTACTTAATCTGGCCCACCAAACTGGAATAAATGATCTTGATAATCCTTGTTTCATTTTTCCTGTAATTTGGACGTCTCCCCATAAATGGTGCACTGAAAATAAAGTGACTATTGTTTAGGTGCAGGAAGTTATCGTGCATCCATATGGTGTTGGATGATTTGTAGTTTTTCATTTTACCGATCATTCAAACACCACATGACCACCAGCAGCACTTACACCAAGTCATTGGTGCAAATGGCTCTAAAATGAGAACAAAAGCAACAGTTTTGAAATAAAAAATGTATATATATTCTGATTAAAAAAAAGAAATGTATGTATGTTCTAGCAGACAAAATGTGTGTGTGTGTATATATAAAAACATTTAACTACAGCCTAGGAAGATCTACCTATTATTTATGCCTTAAAAACCCAGTCCAATGAAATAGGTGTTTTTTAACATGTTCATGTGGCATTTTTCTGATGATGGAGGACATTTATTTAGAAAATTAAGCCTATAATTCCTTTTCTGACTATTTCTTTCTTCAAATCATCGTGAATCAGGAGCAGACAAACAAAAATGCAGTTTAAAAAGAATGTATCTGTGACATAGAAGATACACTGTGCAGGCCACAAGCTCTCTGGCAGACAAATAGATCCATGGACGTCTTCATTTTCCTCAGCTGAGCTGGCATCTGACTCAAAACTGTACGGTTGGATAGCTCTGATATAGCTTGCCATTTTTGTTGCTCCGGTAATGTTGGGTTGGGGTTGTGTGTGGGGGGGTGGGGGGGGTGGGGGATAAGCTACTGGGAGAGCAGGTAAGCAAATGGATGATGGGAAGTGGGGCAGGCTTGCTTAGCACCAACAATCCCACCTACAACTCAAATGCGAATTTCTAATGAACTACTGGTGCTCTGCAAGAAGTATGTTCTAGAAAACTACGCAGGTTTTTTTGATTATGCATAATATCAGCTTAATCATACTTAAAAGGCCACTGCGGATGCTTTGAAAGTAGATCAAAGGACGATTGGAGTGGGACTTTAATAAGGTGTACCTGACGTTTAAGCACATTGTTATTTGAATACATCTCTGCAGAAAGTCATGATACTTACCCGTACACAGAGCGCCTAGCGTACTTGGTGTGCCGTGAGCAGATTCCCCTTTGCATTCTTCACTAGACCTTTCTGAAGAGTCCTGTGACTCTGAGGAGCTTTCTGATCCATTATGACACAACGAGTCATTTTCTTCGCTTGCTGCTTCCTTCTCTTGATTTACGTCAATCTTTAGTCTCTTGGCCGCAAGTTGACCAGAATCCTCCTCAGGAGGAGGGTTTTTGCTCTTTAGCCCAGCTTTTAATGTTGTGTCCTTCTCCGGTGATGAGGCGTCACTGTTGCAAAGAAAAAAAAAAGAAAAGAAAAAAAATTAACAAAAATCTCTTCTAATGTTTGTAGAATTTAGGATTTGGGAAAAGAAGACAACGTTTCTTTCTTTAAGGAGCTAAATGTGGACTCTGTTGTGGTGTAAATCCATTAGTTACCTTGTGTGGTGCTCTTCCATTTCAGTGGCTGACTGCGGTTCTTTACTGACTGAACAGTCGGGGAGGCCGTTTGTGGAAAGTGAAGTCGACAGTGACAGCTTTGGTCTGTTGTGTGTTTTTGGGGTGCTGGGTCCATTCACATTTCGACTGGAAAAGAAACCAATCACATCCAGCTGAATGAAAAGACCAGTACCTAAATGATGTAGACTCTGTTTGATATAACTAGAGGGGGGAGTCTAATTGGACTGTACTTAGGGTTCTATCTTGCTTCCCTGAAAGAAAGTGTTTTCCTAACTTCCCTCTGGAACTGTGAGCTTTAAAGTATTTCCTTGCTTTAATGCCAAATATAATTTTTTTGCATCACAAAATGGGTCTGCATCTAACGGTCAACTCAGTTTTTGCCCTCTCCCCGATAAATTGTGTTCTACATCTGTAATATCAGTTAAAAAACGAAACAAAAAGAATTTTCTAGATGTTCTAGGACTGTGTTTTGGACCGTGACGTTTTTCCTGTTTCTAAACACGTCTTTCTAGCAGACAACAGGGCAGAAATGCAGCTATGAAGGTCGGATCTGATTGTGGTACTTCACAGAAAAATTCAACATTTAAATCAGGTGTGTTGGAACTGGTCTGTTGGAAGAACATGTCGAGTCTATGTGTGTTATGTCTGTCTGTAACAGAAGTAATGTTTGAGAGATGTTTGTTTACAAATCCTGCCCTGCTCACCTGTGTCACTGTGCATCAATCATTAAGAGGAGAGCAGGCAGAAAAAAAGGTTTATTAGTTGCTTTACAGATTCAAAAAGAACTGGCCTGAATTGGAGGTGACACCATCGTCCACAATTGGTCGAGTTAGGAGTTAAACAGGAGTAAAAAAAAAAAGCCTTTTCATTTATTGCACGGATGAATCCTAGCGTAATGTGTTGATGTCTGCTAATAAAAAAAAGGAAAACTGCAATTTTCACTAAGGTACATCAAAAAAGGAACAATAAATTGAAAACTTCTATGAAAATCAGATATTGCTTGTGAATTGTTGTGCCACAGAATCCTTTCAAAACAATAATAAAGGTCAGGTACTGTAAATGTAACATTTTGTGGCGAAAAATTAGAGGTCATCCCAGCTTTCCCCGACCCAATCCTTTTCAATTCAATTTTTTTATAGAGCCCAATATCACAACAGTAGTCATCTTAATGGTTTTCAAACCGGTAGTTATGTAATAAACATGAATCAAAAAGAACATAAAGTCATAGAATTGAAGGGTAATGGCTAAACAAACCTAAACAGACAAAACTAAACAAACATCCCAGTCCTGGAGACAGAAAGATGCCCTCTTCATCCCACATGTGTATGTCCCTTCCATAGAAGGTTGTTTCAGAATAATAGAACTTTTTGCTCTAAGGCACTCTTAGGAGTTTTTATTTGTTTGTGTTTTGAATCATTATCCACACAAATGAGCTGTGACTGACACCAGGCTTTCTCACATTAAGGAACACATTTTGCTTCACAAGGCTTTGATGGAGTTGAGATGTTCTAATAGCTGCACAAGGTCAGAGCCCAACAGAGTCCGACTACGGGTTTACTTTGTTTTTATAATTTCAATGAATTAGTAATGAATTAATACCGATCAAAAAACAATGTCTGATTTTGACGTTTTTGGAAATTACCGGTAGTAAAAGCCTTTCAAATAATTTCAGTGACAACTGTGATTTCTTTTTGATTACGAGTCATCCCAACAATTTTGTCTACATCTGTAAGTGAATAAGATCGATAACCATGTACCCACATAATACAGTCTCTTTATGACCACATACTAAAATGTGTGTGAGGTAATAAGTAAATCCAAGCAAGTATGCTTCAGCATTTGTGAGGAGAAACTGACCGGCGGCAAATTGTATCCATTTAAAGCTGTTGTGTGCATGTTTTGGAGGCAGATGTCCGAATATGCAGCTGATGATGCAAGATAATTCAGATTCAATCATCCATTTAACATTGCTGCATTTGTGCAGCTTCACCTTCTGCACTAGCAGCTTCAATTTCCTGATAGGCCATACACCTCTGACACTTGTTGCATGTTCCACTCAAAAAAGACAGTCTTCATTCAATGAGGAGACAGAGGAGCTTGTCTGCTACTTGTGCCAGGCACATAACATGGCTTTTCCTCACTGTAAGATAGCAAGAGTCTATGGCCACAGAAAAATGGCACTAGCCTGCCCCCCTCAAAACAATCCACTCATGCGCCACAGATTTCTAAGATACCTCTTTTGGTTGTAATTGAGGCGAAATCAGAATGACGCTTATCAAATGTTTGTTTTCTCCACCTGTCAGAGCATAGAGACGTCACACCCTTCATTCTGTTTACACTGGAGGCTCCAGGAGAAAGCACAAACAGCTGTCTCCTTCCAACTGACTCAGCATAGAAACTCAAAGGAGCAATCATGAGGAAAAACCAGCACAGGAAAACAATATAAAAAAGATAACGTTGTCAGTATTGTACTCACTCTGATGTGGGGAACAGACAGCTGACCACCATTACGTTCTGCAAAAAAAAGAAAAAAAAGGTTTTACTTATGATTTACTTATTTACGATGGTCCAGTTTGCAAACTTTAAGATTGTGTCGCTTACTTTTTCTAAACCTCTGAGAAACTTGTCTGTACTTGTGTAATTCCGCTTTGGGTCTGTAAGGAGTTCACAAAGACGCTGGATGGTGAAAGGAACTCTGGGAAATTGATCGAAAGCACAAATTAAGATGAGGAAACAAATCTTAAAAGGGCTTGCAAAAATAAGGGCAATTGCTGCTCATAATCCAGATTTGAAGCTGGTCAATCAGAAAGTCAATGAGATGCTTCCTAGATTTCATATTTGCACATCACACTAGCTAGATAAAAAATTAAAAACAGTTCACCTCTTCACTTCGTTGCACTGTTCAGGCGAGTAACCATTATTATTTTTTTAAGTAAAGATCTATATATTAGTGGAAAGGCAACATAAAGACACATGCAAAGGCAATGTTATCATTTAAAGATTAAGACAAAACCAGAACAGGATAATTGTCTGTGATTAATAAGCAAACAAGGCTTATTTACAACAGTCTTACCCACTGTAACCGTCCACGATCTTTAAAATCCGTCTCTTCATTTCCTCAAAAGGAACATAATCCACATTGGGATTCCGTAATGTTCTCTGTTCTGGCGAGGAGTCATGGAAGTCACTGATGACTTTTTCTAACTTAAACATAAAATACATTTTGAACTGTGACCAGGGGATCCTGAAAAACATAAGCGCAATCTAATTGTCACATTATGCACAGAATAAAGGCTTTCACATTTATGGCTCTTTTTTTTGTCAGGTTTTCAAATATCTGTACCTCAGGTGACAATTAGTTGAGGCTATACACACTTACAGAGGTTGTCCGGTCTTGGCAACATGACACAGGAACTGCTCTAGTAGAGGACAGACCTCTTCCTTTCCTTTCTTCTCAAAATCTGAACACAAAAAAGCAAAACAGATTGTTTATTTTGACTAAATAGTTTAAAAAGTGACACAAACATCTCTACTCCACTGATGACACAAATGCACTGCATGATGTGCCTGCATTAAGCCCGACCCTAACAAAACATTATTTGTTCACACATTTTGAAATTCTCCAATTGTTCCATTTAGTTTACAAAACATTACAAAACAAAGTAAAGATTAGCATCACTTTAACAGATGCAAAGTGTTCTATTAGTACTTTTGTTCATCCAGAAATAAACGCAGCTAACGAGAAAAGTACATGCAGAAACAACACTTAAATTTCGCTGAAGTTATTATTAAAGTTAGCATAGTATTTTTAGCACCATGCTAATCCCCTCGAGCTAGCTGTTCACACACACTACTGTTACTTTCACATCTCCGGAGCAATAAATAAATAAAAGTTCAACTTTCAGTTTACATTTTCGTTAGCAAACCAGGAGTTTAAATCAGAATCCCCCAAATGTTTTCTTACAGGGTAGCTGTTCTTCTTGGTAAGCTACATTTCCGAATAACGTGCGCAGCGTGGCTAGCAAACAGTACATTTCATCAGTGGAATTTAATAAGTAAAACAATAAGAAAATATAAAAGGCTTCATTAATTTGTATTAATGCAAACATTGCCTTGAAATGCTTCAACCAGCGCGTCGATATCCATAGCTGTGTCCAGGAAATAATTGCTCGTCAGCAGCACGCACTGCTAGCATGTAGCAGCTAGCGAGTCAACAAGCTGTAGCAGCAGTCTCTGCGCATGTGCAAAACATACGTAATTGCGGAAGACGCGGAGATAAACAAAGATCTTTGATGTCCTCGTGGTTATGCTAAAAATGTCACAATTCTATATTTTTTTTAAATATGCAAATTATTTCAGGTATGTGTGTTTCCCTCATTTGCGAGTAGTTGGAAAATAGAGGTTTCTCGACTGCTCCTGAACTCTGAAAATGCCGAAGGCAGCGGGAGACAGCGTCATCTTTTTCCTGTGACGGCGCCAACCGCTACAGAAGTGACCAATGAGTCAGCAGCTGACACAGGGGCTCATTTACAAAACGAACCTATATATATAAAAGAAACACAACAGGCGGCCGAGAAAAACGCCCGCGCTGATAGACATTAGATTTTTTTTTTTTAATATATATACATTTTTTATTTTATTTCTTCAGAACTGACAATGGCAGTTCCTGTCGCTGCTCTCCAGCTGAGCTCTCAACACAATCTTCGAGATTTGGGAAGGGTCCCACATGACAGCGAGAGCGACACTCTGCCTCTACATTCTTCGTGGACTTTCTGGCTTGATAGGTAAGAACCTGCGTAGTTTAATTCCCATCCGACTTGTTGTGTTTTTAGTGAAATCACGTGGTTGAACTCTGGTTTACCCGAAGAACAAAGAAAAGCTATAAGAGTCTATGTCAATCAACGTTTACCACTGGTTGTTGACAAATAAAATAAAATTTGTTTTTTTATTTGATTTTATTTTCATTTTTGACCCATTTTAAGCGCGATCAGCTAGGACGAATTACAAAGAGGGTGATTATCAAGACTAATGATTTTTTTTTATTTATATAAACGTGGATTTAGGGGAATTAGCATCGTTCTGAAGTTGCGGAGTCATTGTTATGTCAGCTGTTTGTGTAAGTGATTTGGCCTCAGATCCAAACATGAGCATCAAACTTTCTCTAAACACTAATAAGTGGATCAGTCTTGAGAAATGTTAGGTAATCAGAGCTGATCACAAGCTGTAACTTGCACTGTGAGCTCAAGTTGGAGGCTGCTCTGTTCAAATGGGGTCAGTGTTGTTTACTGCTCACTTGCCTATTTTATCATGCGATTCCCTCATCTCACCTGTATGTGGAGGGGGCAGCACTAACATGTTTCAAAATTAAAGCCCAGAAGAAGAGATTTTGATTTTTTTTTTTTAAATATATCATTAATTTGATCATTTTCTCAAGTGGTCCTTACCATCTTTGAGTTTCAAATGAATGAAATGTTTCATTTTCATTACCTCAAAATGACACAACATTTTTTTTCACATTATTATTCAGATCTCTCCCAGGGACGACAGCAGCCGAATGTGAATCAAACTTGAAGAAAATCTACACTGTAGAGACCGTCCAGGTGAGATTCTGGCAACAAGAGCCTCCTTTTTAAAAACAAGTCTCACTCTGATCATCTTTCCCATTCCCAGGGGTCTTTTAATTAAGATTATGCCGTTTTTAGCAAAAATTAAAAAACCAGAGCAGAAGGAGTTCATCAGAAATTCTCTTTTGAATTGTTCTGTCACACTGTCTGTTGTCGTAGAGTAAGCCTGCCCTCAATTCCCATCAGCCCTTAGGTTGCACTCTCTTCCGCTAGCTTACAGCCCCAAGCTAACATTAGTGGTGCCACAAAAATGGTGAGAAATGTCGGCGTTATCTAGCCAAATAGTTTTAAGCCAGATTCCAGCTCAGACGAGGAAAGCAAAGACCTACATGGATCTGTTTGTCTACAAGTGGGTTCATCAGAATGGAGCCTGTGGCCCGGTAACTAGCACCTACGTCACAGCAACAAGCCCTTTCATACGGCAGTTTTTATGTTTACCCCTGATTCACAACTATTTGAAAAAACAATATTCAGAAATGCAATTTTAATCTTAGTTTTCTTTATATATGTCCACCATCATGAGAAAAATGACAAAAGAATATGTTTAAAAGACCAAAAAAGACCATTTTCAATGGTGTAGGTCTGTCTCTTGTGTTCATGCTCCCACCTGAACTGAGTCAGCTAAATATCTTGTTTCTGCTTGTTCCTGCTGGCAGAGCTTTTGGAGAGTTTACAACAATATACCCGGTGTCTCCAGTTTGCCCTTAAGATGCAGCTATCATCTCATGAGAGGGGAAAGGAAGCCTCTGTGGTGAGTTTGAAGTGGTAGAATGTGGACCAGACTCAGGATTCTGTTTTTAGTGTTAATCCTCAAACAAAATGAAAATAAACATTGAAGATATAAAACTTGACATGAAATTGAACAAATATAAAAGATTAGTTAAATATGGGGTTTATTTTAATAGATTTGCTCCTTAATTACGCCTTAAACTTCACAACAAAAATCAATTTTTTTACATACTCTAGTTTCAAAAGCTTTATGTTCATCCACATCTGCTGGATTTAATAAAGGAGGTTCTGACAAGGATTTTATCAATTTGTATATACTTTATTATACTTTCTTTTTTTTTTAATTGAAATTGGGCAGAAACGGGGATGTGATCCTTTGATTGACAGGTGACCACCAGTTATCTGCTCTTTAAAATTCTAAATGGGCATATTCAAACCTCTGCCAGGCTCTTTTATCTCCCCTGTTCCTTATTTTCAGAATTTCTTGGGTTTGGTAGCCAAATTGAAAACTGTGTGGCTTCAAATGAGCTTTTCACAAACTAACAGACACTCCTTTTATCAAGCCATTGGGTTAAATCAACCGAAACCTAACATTCTGGGAGATGCACTTGGATAGAAATAAGCTTTTTTATTGTGGAAGTGCGTGTTTTCCAAGATTAGAAAATGCTCATATATAGGTAAATATATATTTTTTAAATTAGGAAGTTTAAAAACTCATTTTGTTCAATTATTTCCTGTAAGTTTTGCACCAAATGTTAAAGTTCTTCTTAAATGCATTTCTCTGACTGCTGTGCCAGACAGCAGAGCAGGCCTGAACTCAGATGCTTTGAGGCCACAAACAAGAGTGATTATATAATTGACAAAATAAAGGGACTACTATTAAATTCATCAAAAAAATAGTAATATTGTTGTTTTTAAAGCTGTTTTCTTAAGCAAATGTCTCCCCCAAAATAGTACATATTTGATCAAAGGTTATCTTGCAATGGAGGCCTTCCTATTTTGGACCAGAGCAGCTGTTGGTCCTGAGCTTCACTGCAAAGGGCAGAAGGTTATAACAGGTGGCATAAAGTTCTGGTTCTGATGGATCGGATACTGGTGATCAGTCTCCCACCTGGCGAAGTCATGATGATTATATTTTCATGCTATTTGAAGAAGCACACTAAGGATGATGAAGATGGTTTATTTAATACAGCTTTTGTTGGTATGCACGCAGGGAAGAAGAAAGCAACGCTAAAGGCGGCGTCTGGAAGATGAAAGTGCCCAAAGAGTGCACTGTAAGCCAAAGGGAAGAAGGTATTGCAAGTATTTGTCCCATTACCAGACTAACCTGTTTGTCCTCCTATACACAGCCTTCAGTGTGGAAGGAGTTGCTGTTGGCCACAATCGGAGAACAGTTCAGCGACTTCTGTGCCTCAGGTAGAAAGTCTTTTGGGATTTGATGAGGAACAGGCCTCTTACAGCATCTCTGTAAGTTTTATTGCGTGTGGTTTCAGAGGATGAAGTTGTTGGGGTCAGCGTCAGTGTTCGAGACAGAGAAGATGTGGTTCAGGTCTGGAACGAAAATGCCTTCTGCTCCAACGAGTCAAACGTGCTTGAAAGGATCTACCAGCTCTTGCCACAGATTTCTTTCAAAGCCGTGTTTTACAAACGTAAGAATCTTCTCACTCCTCCCCCAGGAGTGGGGAAAAAAGATCAGAAATACTGTATAGTGCAGGTTACTATTTTCTGTTTCTTCTTTTGTTTTTAGCCCACAAGGAGCACCACGCCTTTGAAGGAGGCCGATCTCGACACTAGCACGCTTTTGCACGCCAAACCTTTCGAGGTGTACAGTGTTCCTCTCTGCTGATGAAGGTGTTTCGGGTCATGGCGCTCAGGCAAACCACAGCGGTTGAGTTAGTCCTCATGAGTACCTCAATCCAGCTTAGGCTGTCACATGATTCAGACAATTGAGACATCACTTTTTTCTGAAAAGTACTTTTCATGACGAAATACTATTTTAGTCAAACTGTTTTAGCTTTGTTTTATACAGTGTTTTATACTGGAGTGTTTTACAAAACCAAAAATGAAAGCTTTTTCCTTCTCTTTTTCTCCCCCCTAAGTTACATTCAAATGACATGATTGTGCAATTGAGTATAGTTACTGAGTAAAACAGATTTTTTTAAATTCAAATGAATGCACAAACAAACCTATATGGTGTTGTTGGCTAAAAGTTTTCTCTCATTTTAATTTGAATTTCAGACACTTTTTTTACGTGAACGAAAGTCTCTGTTTTATCTTAAGCCTAGCATTAAAACAAAATATTGCCCAGTTTTATTTTGCCTTGTAGGACAAACTGGAAAGGATAAAAAAATTCACGATTATTGTTGTAAAATTGATTTTGTTGCCAAAAAAAAAAAAATGAGGAAGAACTGCACTCATTTTTTCAGATTTGCACATCATGTTTATATGCAACTGTTTTTGTTAGCATTTCTAATTATCTAATTAAGTAATGAATCGAATTGTCTTTGTTTACTTTGTGTTATTTGGTATCAACTCAAACACAACAGTGGCCTTTTTTTGTTTTTATTTGACCTAAATTAAAATCGATGATTCTGGCTCCCCTCCAAAAAAAAAGAGAGTAACAAAACGGTTTTGGACAAAGTAAAACAGTTTTCCTCTTCATTTTTAAGGCTGAAAATGTTATTTTCAGTGCTACTTATGACATATGAAAATCATAATAGGGAAATCTGTTTAGTTTAAAAGGCTCCATAGATCCCTTCTTCTTTTTGTGCTGATTAGGACCGCTGTATTTCTTTTTTTTTTTACAACACTGTGGGGTGTTTGGAAGAATCCTGATAATGCTGCTTTCATTTATCAAACCTATTGTTTCTGGCAATGATGGCCCAGGCTACGGTTAACAACAGTAAACATGTTTGTTTGTTTTTCTTATGTTTTTGTGGTTCTGTAGTTAATATGACATTAAATGTGCAAACTCCATTCCGCGTTCTTCTCTGAAGTCCAACGCAGTGGTAGTTCTGTGCCTTGTGTTAGTCAGTCATTTGCACTGTTAGAAATTCTCTGTTCAGCCTGTTGAAATTGTGTACGTTTGTGTACATTCACAGTATAGTTGTGTTTATCTCAATTTTACACATTTGAATGGAAAAATAAAGTTTATGAAAGGTTCGCCCTTTCTTTGCTGTTTTTGGATGTTCAAGTTGAAGTTAGCTCTAACTAAATGACCATTTATGGAAAATTTCTCTTTTTAAAGTTTTGAATGAATACGTAACATTTTTCTTTTCTTTTGTAAAAATTTGACGTTTCCTTATTTTGTTTTTACCTCTGTATTTGACAATCAGACAACTCAAGTATTACGAAAAATACCAGACAGGACTGCACTTTGTGTTCAGTAGTGTACATTTAAACTTCCGGGCATTTAGCTGCCTGCAATTTGGATATGTCTCCCCCTTGTGGTTGTAGGACAAAATTTAAATAATTTAAATATTTTACAAAAAGTAATATTAAAAAACAAAAATACTATATATTTAAAGTCTACCAGTATATTAACACCGTTTTAGACAAAGGCGTTTTTCATATTTTATTTAACTGTTTTTATAATATAATTGTCTGATGTAAGACACTATTAATAGAAATAATTGATAAATCATAAACAAAAAAACATTTACACTTAGTATTTTATATTTTTATACATAAATGGACATAAAAAAGTGTTGCTTGTTAAAAATGGAAACTTCTGTAAAGATTTAATTAACAAACACTTTATTTTTCTAAATAGGTAAAAATAAATGTAAAAGTTACACATAAAGTATATTATTGTTTCCCTAATAGATAGATAGATAGATGGAAATGCGACAAATTCAAACCGGACGAAAAGGTCCGCGTGCTGAAATGACGTCACCATTGTTTACTTTTTCCTAAAGCACGCCCTCCGCTAGCTACTTGTGGCTAGCTCGCTACCCCAACCGACAGGAAGGCACAACACCGAGGGATCTTCTTCTGACACCACCCCGAGAGTCAAAGATTGTCTGCTAGTTCTTCATTCTGTGAGTGAACGAATATCGCCGGGACTCGTCGACCCTCTCCGGATGAATACTCAGCGAGCCCGTTGCTTCGCCGCGAGCTCCGCAAATGAACGAGGCAGACAGAAGCGTTTCTTCATGTGAGCTAGCGGTAGTTCTGCTGCTGCTGCTAGCTTTTGTTGTAGCCGCTAATGCCACTTGCCGTGCTGGTTGCCAACGTTTTCATTCTGACGTTAACGCGACCTCTAACTTGTTAAACGCGGCTAAAATATCTGAATTATCACCACTATCCATGTTTAACGGTGTTTCCCCAACGTTTATAGCCGTTATGTAAGCTAATGGTACAAAATCCTGTCGGAATCCTCGCACTACGTGATTCATTTGAACAAATGAATGTACCCGCGACATGATGTTCAAGTAATGCAATGTCCATTTAGCCACTTTTACATAAAGTAAGTAATTACATGTAAACGGTTAAGCTTCATAATAAATACCATTCATTCATAATTCTTAGTATGTGTTACTGTCGGTGCTGCATGGTCGGCCTGTGCACTGCGTTATGATGTGAAAAGCTGAGCGATGTAGTCCACGCTTAATATAAATGGGGAGAAGAGCTTTTATGGACTAAAAATAGTTAAATTACTCAGATAAATACTTATTTTAATGTGTTAACCCAACACATTTTGTTTTTCAATTACAACCTAAAACAAACAAAAGTTAACATTAGTATATGCGTTTAATTATATCTAGAAACTGCAGATTTTAATATTTCATTTTTTTGTTAGAATTTAAGTTTATTTCGTAATGTTTTATCAAAAAGACAATTATTTCCTATATATAACATGGATTTAGGTCCCCATCTGTGGATCTTCTTTAAAAAATAAAAGCTTCAAACGTATTGTTAATGCTTTTATTTTCATTTCCTTTCCCATTCCTGGAAAGTTTCCCCCTGGGTGAGTTGTAAATGAATCATGTAGCCTACAAACAAACAAAAAAAAAAAAACATTTATCCCAGGAGGGGGAGGGGGAGACAGGGAAAAATGGATACGGCTTTAAACCGAGCAAAAATAATAAAGTGTTCACCACGCTTGTATCGCTTAAATTCACCCTCCAGCTCCTTCAAAAATGTCCAAAGGAAACTCTGCCCTTTGTCTTCCACACTAATCCTGCTCCTGAGAGCTAAAGTAAACATTGGAAACTTCACCAACAGCTGCCTGTTTTGAGAAGATAAGCTTTAGCTTGAATTGCTGGAATTTTATAACCATATTAGTTATGTTGATATAGCACCACAAGTAGATACAGCGTGCTAGCACATGGTTCTTTTTTTATTTAGCTATTTATTCATCATAAAAATATATGTTTTGCTACTTTTGGCTCAATCTTATGTATGTTTATCTAATCAGACAGTGACACTCAGTGGTGCTCGACAGATTGATTTGATAACCAGATTAATGTCTGTGTTAACTTTGAGCGGCAGCGTTTACAGTTGGGTGGAAGTTTTGTGAACTGTTTCCATTCAGGCTGTCTGTGTAGCCTTCCATCTGCTTGTGCGTTTTTTTTTTTTTTTTTTTTTTGTTAGCCTGCTTTATTTACTTTTGTTTATGCTGCTGAGCTTTTTGCTCAAACACTCCCAAGCTGTATACATAAAAGCTTACTTGTGCATTGTACTACCTGCCACAGCCATTTATCGCACCACCTGGTTAATGGTAAATTGTTCCAGAAGGAAGATATGTTTGCACATAAACACAGACCCAGGGGCCCTGTGTTTACAGTAGTCATGGCAGCACTTGGTTATTCAACAAATAGAACCTCACATCTTCCTCCGTGTTTGAACATTTGTATTAGTTGGTGGGGCCGTCTGGTGGATGTTTCCAACTTTTTTAGTGCTGTAGTTTTATTTATTTTTTTCGTTTTATTGTGCATGTGTGTTTGTTTTTTAACTAGGAGTTACCTTTACACAGGGATGGGCATTTAAGACGTTAGGAGCAAAGTTGTGCTCCTGCCAAAAGCAACAGCGCTCCACTGTTTCCCACCCAATCCTTTTGTCGGGCTGTTCTGCCGTGTCCAAATGCTCTTGGGTCGTTTCTCTCGCTCTGCAGGTCCGTGAAGTCCAGATGCACGAGTCTCGGTCAGAACCAGCAGGCCACACCGTTCAAGCGAATCCGGGGGAGAACAGAAATATCCATGAGAATGAGGGTCGACTGAAGAGCGTCCAGACTCCTCCTCCTGAGGCACCAAGGGTCAGTCTTTGTTTTTATTTTATTTTTCATTTTGGTTTGCGTTCGTTTATCAGTAAATAAAGTTGCGTTAAAGTTGGCCGCCTATCGGGACAAGCTGTTTCAGTGCACCTGCCTCTCAGACGGGAGCGTTTGAATAGATTTGGTTCATTTAAATGTTTGATAGTCGGTCTGTGCAAACTGCATTCAGCATGCTTGCAGGTAAATGATTAGGACGCATTGCACAGGCGGCCTAACGGTGCATGTCGAGCTGCAATGTTTTATCTCTCTGATATGGAAAAGGTGTCCTGAAAGTTCCTCCTTTGCAGTTCATTCCTAATATTTCTGCTTAAGGGGGGAACGAGTGAATTGTGGGGGGTTGAGCTTTAGCGGGAAAAAAAGGGGGAAGGGGGGGGGCATAACTCCTGCTGGGCGGAGGGATCGGCGTTATATTGTTAGTTTTGTTTACGCTCACATCATGCGGCTGGAGTGGCTGCATTAGATTTTCATTGTTGCCGGGCAGTATTTGTTCTTTTCAATGGAGACTATCAGGTTTGTCAGGCTCTCTTATTTACTCTGTGATAATGGTGCTGTTTTTTTTTCTTTCTCTCTTCTTGTTTTTGCTTCCTTTCGAAGTTTTGGCGTCTTTTAAGCCCGTTTGCTCAGTGAGCCAGGTGATGTCATGTTTTTGTGGTCGTGCCTGAAGTTTTTTTAATTGCACTCAATTGTCATTGGGTTTTTGTTTTTAGTTTTTTCCCCCCCAAAGTCTGTGTGTTTTTGTGTGGGCAAAAAAAAAAAACAACCTTCTGGAACCACACCTATTTAAAGCATAATAATAAGTGTTTACTCTGTTGAGGAAAGGCTATTGTTTTTCCTTTTTTTGTTGTTGTTGTTGTATTTCAGTCTTCTGTCAGTCATTTCTCACAAGAGTTCACAAGACCAGTCTTGCGGGAACAGCTCTGTATTTACACTCTGCTGCTCACTGGTATGACTTTCAACAATAACAACAACAGAAGATGTTTGGACTTGCTGGGCTCCATGGCAACAGGGATTAAGCAAAAGCTGTTGTTTTGTTGATAGTGTCCACAGAAGAAAATAAAGGGGCCAGCTCGCTCGGTGTATGGGATAGACCCATTTTCAATGCTTTGGTTGTTTTTTTGTTTTTTGTGTGTGTCTGCAGCGCCGAGTTTCAGAAGAAAAGGCTAAACTCTGAGGCTGTGCAGTGTTATTGTTAGCCCAAAGCCTGTGTGAAATTCTCTGTCGGTTTGTTTATCCCATTCTAAACAGACCCTGCCTCGGAGAGAAATGTTTGTTTGTGGTTCAGACCTTAATTAAAATACGAATCTCCAAGTTCTGTTTTTGTAAACACGCTCTGTGTGCTTTTTTTGTTTTCTTTCTTTCTTTTTTTTATGATTCATTATTTATATCTTTATGCCATTTTGATGACTGTGTTTATGTTTACCGTAAACAGCCCTGGAGCTGTGAGGCTGAGGAGGAGGAGGGGAGTGCGTTCAGCAGAAGATGTTGTTTTTGTTTTGCTGGAACTTCTTGTTGTTGTTGTTGTTGTTTTCGATGGAGTCATCATTCCCCTAAGCCCTCCAGTTTCCCCCCTCCTTTTTCTTTCCGTCTTCTTGTTTTTTGTTTGTCTGCTTCCCTTTTTAGCTGTTTGCCTCTCCAGACTGACATGTGGAAGAACAGCGATAAATAATTGGTTTTGCGGCTATAAATATTTCTTTTTTACATTTCAGAAAGGTGCAAAGGACAGACGCTGCAGGGAAACTTGATATGTTGACGGGAGAAGTGCGGTCTTTGTAATCTGAACTCGTTTTTTTTTTTTTTTTTTAGACACATGCGTTCCTTCAGCTCTTTACGATTTTGGTTTTTATCATGCATGTTCTGGTTAAACGGTGTTTTCGCTCAAAGAGGACACCCGAAGCCCTCTGACGTTATTCCGTTTCTATTGTGATGTCATGGAGTAGGCCTGGAAAAAAAAAAATCGCAACGTTATCGTCATCCTAATACTAGCCTGCATCGCAAAAGACGTTTTAAACTGCACTAGATGGTTACCTGAAATGTTTACACACATGCGAATCAAAGGGAGCCCTTCATGCTTTTGACCAATCAGATGGAGCCAATTCCTGTGTCCTATGTAGACGAGGGTGACGTGGAGTTTCATTTATGTTGACTTGTATTTAAATTAAAAGGTTGCAGAAAAATGGAAATAATCACAAATCATATTGTTATCGTAATATTGATCAACGATATCGCAAGTTTTCCTCATATCATGCATTTTTTATTGGAATTAAGTCAAATCCCAGCCAGAATGTCGGTGTCCTGAAACCAAAAACCATCTATTTGAAACTATTAAGAGAAGTGCATGAGGCAGCTGAACATCAGCTTCTGAGTTCCTCCCTGGTGTCTGATATGCACAGACTGTTTACAGTTCACTCCACACATTTACATGACGGTTTTTGGGAAAGAGTAGAGGGAAATTAAAAAAGAAAAAAAAAAAATGAAGGGGTCAGTGACGGCAAACATTCTCTGTTTTTGTGTCATCTGTTTTTTTTCTTCCCTTTTTAAATGAAAGGAAAAACCCAGAAACTGAATCAACTAATATCTTTTGGTTTGTTGGTTTAGTTTCCACACCCTAGAGGAGTTATTTTTATTTATAATGATTTTTTTTTTTTTTGCTACTGATCCGGTTTATGTTTGAACTTTATCTAAAGTTTTTACTTGTGTCCGAAAAAAAGATTTCTACAAATACAGAAAGAAATGAAGAAGTGACTGCATTTAATTGTGGTTACTTTATTTTTGGTCTCAAAGTTCATATTTCAACCTGCTGTAGGTCCCAGGGTCCTTGTCCATGATGACCCCACCAGCAGAGGCTCCCCAGCAGCTGCAGCAGACGGCTCCACAGCAGGTTCTCACTCCTCAGCAGGTCCAGGCGCTGCTCCAGCAGCAGAAAGCACTCATGTTACACCAGGTACATGCATGCCGAGGGGGCAGGGGCTCTGCTGTCTCACCTGCGTCGCGGCCCGCTTTAATGTTCACCTGTCTGCAGCAACAAATTCAAGAGGTCTTCAAGAATCAGCAAGAGCAGCTGAACATGCAGCTGCTGCAGCAGAAGAATGCCGGCATCGTTAGTCAAGAGGTAACTTTTAGACGTCCGTTCAGTGGTTCAGGACCGAGAAACGTTCTGGCTTTAGAAGAAGAGTTGTAAGAACCAGATCGTTTACTGCATGATGTTCTCCGGCAGCTGACGGCTCAGCAGATCGCCATCCAGCAGCAGCTCCTGCAGGTGCAGCAGCAGCATCTCCTCAACCTGCAGAGACAAGGCCTGCTCTCCGTGCTTCCCAGCAGCCCCAGTGTAGCTCCAGGTGGACCCTCGCTTTCATTTTCAGCTTGATCCTTTCTTTACCTGCCAGCAAATAGATGAAACAGTCTTTTCTTTGAATTGAAAGATAAATAAACACGTTTTCTCAATAAAAATAAAGACAAACTTTTTATTAACAGTTGTTTTTAAAATATAATTAACACTTTTTTAAACACTAACCTTTTTTTTAGTGAGGCATTTTCTGCTTGCCTTTCTCTTAAAAGCCCCAACTGAGACGAAATAAACTCAAGTGCTTGAAAAACTCTTAAATAATATATTTTAAACTTTCAGAAATTGCAGTTAATGCATTTGAAGTACAATAGATGTTTTAGAATCCACTTTCTAGAGCTTTAGGACCCAAATTGAAGTAGAGGTCCTTCATTTGGTTTGTCAGTTGTCGTGGTGCTGCCCCCTGCTGGATTCATACTTTCTGCTGCCTCTCTCATTTCATATCACGCCTTTTGTAAAATGACATTTATTTTAGTGCAGTTTTCTATTTGTCCTTAAAATTTAACTTGTACATAAAAGTATGTTTTTATTTAAAATTACATTTTAGCCTCAGCATTTTTTTACCGTAATGTGCAATATTTTTTTTGTATAATTATATTTTAATATCCAGCCTTTATATGACGTTTTATTTGTTGAGTTTAAGTTGTTATCTTTGAGCTGTTTTGGTTTTAAAAAAAATAGCCTTTTAAATGTGTAGCATCCCACTTTATTCAATCTAACTTCTTTGCGTTTCAGTCTGTGAAAACGGCGGCATGCTCTCTCCTGGTGCGGACATCAGAGACTCCCCCAGTCAACAATCCACTGCCAACAACCATCAGACTCTCCTGAAGAGAAAAGACAGGTTTGAAGCTCACACATCTAGTGTTGCGTTGCAGGGCATGTTTGTTGCCAACGATCGGGATAAGTTATTCATTTTTGCAGCGGCCCGGTGAGTGAAAGTCCTCAGAAGAGTCACGCTCTGTACGGAAACGGCATGTGTAAATGGCCCGGCTGTGAGATGGTTTTTGGAGACTTTCAAGCATTTATCAAGTGAGTTCTGAAACTTCATAGAAATAAAAACGCACATCTTTGAAAAAAAATAAATAAATATTTGACTGATTTTTACTTTTTTTTTTTTTTGGCAGACATTTGAATAGCGAGCACACGCTTGACGACAAGAGCACAGCACAGTGTCGCGTTCAGATGCAGGTGGTTCAGCAGCTGGAACTGCAGGTACGCCGGGTTTTCAGTCCAAACTCTTCTGCGATGTGCCAACAGCAGCTCAGCCGCGCACCAAAATATCATCATTAACACAGCGCCGCCCGCGGCAGCTGCTTCTGAAAGCAACCGCCTCGTCAAAGTAGTGTTTTGCCGACAGGACTGGAAACAGAGGTGTTGTCTGCAGATAATTACACTTCATGGGATGCCAGAAAACATGAAGTTCCCACACAGAAATCCATGTAATGCAGGCTGTGAAATCACTAACCTCAACTTCTATTTTTAGCTTCTTTTTTTTCTTTTCTATTTTTGTCTTTCCCAGCTGAAAAAAGACAAAGAGCGACTGCAGGCTATGATGGCTCATCTCAAGTCCTCTGAACCCAAACCTGCTGCACAGCCAGTAAAGAACTCGCCTTTTTTATTGGTACTTTGAGAAAAAATCTCCAATCTTCAAGTCACACAAACTGTTTATCCATTTATTTTTTATTCCTGCAGGTAAATCTGGGGACAAACGTGTGTTTCTCCCAGGCAGCGATGCCCAAAGGCCCCCCACCTATGAGCCTCTCTCAGAGCGCCACAGCACCCTCCACCCCGCTGACGCCACTGTCCGAGTCCCCCTCTGTCCTCACTCCCAACAGCATGTTCACCGCCACCCCCGTACGGCGGCGATACAGCCGCTCAGTCAGTCAAGGTACCAAAGAAACCACCAACTTTTAACTTGCCCAATTAAAAAAAAATAAAGATTTTTGCAAACGTTTTAAACTCTTTTTTTTTTTCTTCCCCCCAGATATAATCGATAATAAGGAGTTCTACCTGACCACTGAAGTCAGACCTCCATTCACGTATGCCTCGCTCATAAGACAGGTAACCGCCGCGCCAGTTTTGGTTTCCGCGCTGGGGGCTAACGGATGGGGGCTTTCTCTCACACGCTCTTTATCTCTCCAGGCTATTTTTGAATCTCCTCGCAAACAGTTAACGTTAAATGAAATCTACAATTGGTTCACGAGAAACTTTGCGTACTTCCGGCGCAACGCAGCCACTTGGAAGGTATTTATGGAATGACATCTTAAAGTCCCACTCTGATGAAAATGGGGTTTTTAACAATGATGGAGGACATGCAGAAAGAAAATTAAGAGTAAAATAGCAAATTGACGTGAAACAAGAGCAAATGAAAAAAAAAATACCTTTGGAAAACAATCTCATTTGTGACATAGTAAATACGATGGGCGGAGCCACAAGCTGCCTATTCTTCTTCTCGTCCACTAGAAAACAAAACAGTTTTTTTGATTTTGACTAATAAACCGCATGATCATAATTAAAAGACCACTGGAAACGGTTTGAGAAAAAAAAAGATCAGAAGATGATCAGAGTGGGACTTTAAATAGACAATTTTGGTTTTTTTTGTTTTGTTTTTTGCGTAAACCGCCATTTTCCTTTCAGAATGCAGTCAGGCACAACCTGAGCCTGCACAAGTGCTTCGTGCGTCTGGAGAACGTCAAAGGAGCCGTGTGGACGGTGGACGAGATCGAGTTCCACAGACGAAGGCCTCAGAAGATCGCAGGAAACGGGTAGGTTCCAGCAAAAGACGTGGAACCCGCCACAGCTGCGCCTGGTCCATCAGAAGCCCCGCCATCAAACGGCAGGATCTTGTTGTTCCTCACGAGCGCGCAGAGTTTACTACAAACAAATATTGAACTTTCAAAGGTCGGAAGTTTGCAGTTATAATAAAGAGCAGCTGGCTTGTCTGCGCAGTGAGTGCACTTTAGGACAACCAAGGACATGCAAGCTTAAGCCTTTTTTTCAATGCTCCACAGTTTGAAATCTTTAAAACCCATTCCTTATATTTATGGTCTAAACTAAATGTATGCTTTTTATGGATTTCAAAATATTCGTGTATCTGTAAAGCACTTTAGTGAACTTTTGTTGTTTTCAATAATGTTTAAACGATTGCTTTGATTAGATCAAATATCATAAAGCAAAAGGAATAAAAATATCTAGAAAATGAGGAAATAGTTGGGATTTAAAAGTAAAGATGAAATGTTCAGCCTTGTACTTTAATTAGGTTACCCTACTGGTGGTAATGGAGATATTTCTATTTTTATTTTTTTAATCGTCTTTTATTTTTCATTTGATTCCAAACCTTTTTGTCGTTTTTGAATTTTTCTGATCTCTACAACGACTGTATCTTTAAGAAAAAAGTATTGGATGAAGTTGAAAGTTTCCTTCCATTTCATCTTCTTTCACTGGTTAATTTGTTGCCTATTTTTCCTTTGACACATAAATAACTGTCCTTCAGACTTTAAAATCCTGTATCATGTTACGACTCTGACATGGCGATCTGTTTAGAGGGAAAAGTCCGTATGACTTTTTTGTTGACATAATGCCACATCTGATTGTTTTGCGGGTCATGTGTTTATACCAAATAAAAGCTTAACCTGCTGATGATGTTTGTGTTCAAATAGATCCCTGCTGAAAAACTCGCAGAATCGCCCCAGCATAGCTGGCTCTGCTCTCCAGGTAACAGTTCAAGCTCCAAGAAGACTTTTTTTCATGTTTTTGTCTCTTTTTTTTTTTTTTTTTTTTTTTTTTTTTAGATGACGATGTTTGTTGAAAATGATTTCAGGGCGGCGGTCTGGACGGCAGCAACTCCTTCTACAGCCCAGCCTCCATGGGCAGCATCCCCCTGCACTCCCTGCCTCATGTCCTCCAGGAGCAGATGAACGGAGCTCTGGCGAATGGATCCGGATACCAAAGTGACAGTAGTGCGACGCAGTCTCCTCCACAAGCTTTGTAAGCTTCCTGATTCTCTAGTCCAATCAAACTTTCTTTATTAAAAGGATTGCTCATGCTGTGTGCAGCTCACGGCCTTTGCAATAAAAACATAAAACAGAGGGACATGCAATGAAATATAAAACCCCAAAAATGTTAAAAACTAGGGCTGGGTGTCACCAATCATTTCCAGAATAATTCGATTCAATTCACCAGAGCCTGGATCAATTTAATTCTTTCAATTCAATTTTTAATTTACGCTGTTTACATATTTTGACATATTTGTATAGAAATACATTATATATGTTTTAAAGGTATTGATATGAATAAGATGGAGTTTACATACTGGAAAATGTATTAGTGAAATAATAAGCCAATCAAATTTTTAACACCATACAGTGTCACATGGTTTCAAAAACAGAGGAGCTCCAACAAAAATGTACAGATCATTAACATTGTAAACTGACTCAAATTACAAAAATAAATGTTCTGCCTCTCCTGGAGGGCGTTTTAGTTTGGCCACAAGGTGCAGCTTGGACAACAGCATTACACTTTATTCCAGAAGATTTGAGGAAAAAACTGTGCTTTACACTTCGAATGGTTACTTTAAAAAAGTTTCATTAAAAGAGTTATATATAAAGCTGTTCATTTAGTTAGCGATGTATGCTTAGGTCGACCAACGAGTGTTAGCATTAGCCATCCTATGGGAATTTCCATTATACGTTAGCATCAAGCTAGCAGTATTTAGCTTTACTGGTGTTTTGCGTTAAGTCACCAGAAAAGGAAATGCATTAAAGTTCGATCTGTACTTTTATGATTATTGATTATTATTGATTATTGATCTCGGATCAATTCAGATCGATTAATCAGTTTGATCAACCCAGCCCTATTAAAATGGTGGGTTTTTAGACCATTCCTAAAAACCTCTATGGTCTCTGCGGCCCTCAGACTCCTAGCTAGCTGTTCCACTGGCAAAAACCATAACGATGGAACGAGGTCCCACTATACGTTTTAAACCTTGTGTTGTTGTTGCGTTTGTTGAACGACTAGTAGCTACGTATACACCGGGCATGTGACGCACATTTAAGAACTCGCTAAATACCTGTGCTTGAATGCATGTTTAGCCCGTGGTGTTCACACTTGACAAGCAGGAAGGGGCTTCTTCTTTCTCTTTTTCTACTGTTTACAAACGTAAGTCCTCCACCAACAGTTGAAAGAGGTTTGGTGTGAAATGTCACAGCGGCGCAAATCTGATGAATCTTGCTCCAGACTTTTTCTTTCTCAGTTCTATCCTAATGTATGATTGATTCCCACTGGACAAAAAACGGAAACATGAATTTCTCCGCCATAATCAATTTTTAAATGGTTGGCACCTCCGTGTTTTATAAGAAACGCAATGATGAACTAAAATGTGAATGCAAAGGTTTTGAACACGGAAGCCCAAAAACGTGCATTTATGGGCGTTTACATAGACTTTGCTTTGGAAGTGGTCACTTGTTGCTAAGGCCAAAGTGAATGTAGCTTCTGACTCTTGTTTTTCCTCCCCCCTCCCACCGTTTCATCAGCATCAAAGAGGAGCAGGAGGACGAGGAGATCTGCGAAAATTACCCCTACGAGTCTCCTGCGAGCACCGACGAGCACGGCCACAGCCCGGACATGAACCAGGAGGAAGACAACAGCAGCCCAGAGAGGTCCAGCCTTCATCTGGACCGCGTGCCTTCTCTCTGACCACAAGGTCAACATTTTTTTCACTGCGAGGCAAACCTAATCACAGCCTGTGTGATCCGCATTCCAAAAAAAAATTAAAAAAAAAAACAGTGTCATCCGCATAACATAACACTCTGTACTTAGGGAATTTTAAAAAAGATTTTCCAACATTTCTTTCTTTTGTTTTAGTTTCTTTATTTCGCTCCCTGTTGTCTTTTTGTACATTTGGGTGACGTCACAGAAACACGTTTGTCAAACGGCTTGTGAGGGTTTTCCTTTTTATATATATATATATATTTAATTTTATTTTATATGTAACACAAAAGAGACCACTGCGAGAAGAAAAAGCCAAAGCAAAGGGAACGCTAATATTATGAAAGCACTTCACAATAAGAGACTCTCCTCTCCATAGCTGCTTTGTGCTGTGTGAGGCCACACTACCTGATCTTATTTTTAGCCATCTTATGTAAAGATTTGTAGAGGAATTAAAAACAACCGAATCTTGCTTTAACAAATGAAAAATGTTCACTGCCAGTGTGATCTGATATATTTGTATTTAAGGTATAATCACTGAGTTGATCAAAGGAAAAGTTTCTTGATACCTGCTGGTCTTTTTCATCCCTTCCATGAACATGACTTAATTTGGCTCTAACTGAGCTTGTAAGAGTAGATACTATAAGTATATCAATATTGTAAACAATGCATCTCTATGAATAATAAATTCCTCATGATATATGTGAATCTTGGTGTCTTGTAAGTCAATTTTAAATAATGTGCTGAAGTGCTCTTATTGCTGTGGTCAACGACCCCCCCCCCCTCAATCTAGGACACCACTAAAAATGTAGTGTCCTAGATTTTAAAAGCAATTTGAACACCGTACTTCCTACATATTTTAAAAGGCAAATGTGACATCACTGCTTTCCCAAACCTAATAAATATGAACATTTTACAGACTGTGTTCTGAAGATAACATCTTGAATGGTTTTTTAAAAATGAGTTATAGGAAGTCTTTTTCACATGAAAAATTGTCCAAAGGCAGTGCATTTTGGTCTATATTTGACAAAATCTAGTGACCATCGATGCACACTGTTTTTTTTTTGCAGAGACTGCTGGGAAATTTCTAAGGCACCAGATTTTTGGAATTGTAGATTTCAACAGCACTACAAAATGGCGATTGTGTTATATAGTGAATAATGGCGTTATATAGTGCATAATGTAGTGAGGGAATTTGGACACAACCAGTGCCTTCTCAAATCTACAGAGGCAATGGCGTTTAGGCTACACGTCATTGAAACTTGTCATTTCCAATAATTTTTTTTTTAATATAATTTAGTGATTGTTTTGAAAGCTGTGGAGTCTTTGTAATGATTAAAAACTTGGTGGTTGTAGGAAGAAAAAAAAGAGATTTTCAAATGATTTACTTCAATGTGAATAATTTACCATTAAAATGCAGCCCATACCATTACACTGCCACCATCAGACACAAATACAGGGCTTGGATAATTCTTTAGTTGCTGCAGTGAAAATTGAGACTCAGCCAAGTAAGTGTCGTTTTTCCATCTATCCATTTCTAACCCCCCCCCCCCCACACACACACACACACACACACACACACACACATTCCCTTTTGGGATCAAGAGTACATTCTGGACAGTTGGCTCAATTCTCTATCCTTTTTTTTTGTTCAGAAAGAAACCAAACCCTTTTTTGTTCTCGTGGGAAAGTTCCTATTCTGGATGTGAATCTAAAAATCTGTTGTTCTTCCAATTCTTGATACCGTTGAATGTGTGGCTAACAGGTAAGCATGGCCCCTGTGACTGTATAGAAGTAGATATATGGCTTGAATGTCTGTATATTTACAGTCGTTAGGGGAAAAATATATGAATAAGGGTCATGTCAAATGTTTGATCCAGTCTTTTTCAAGTCCTTGCATGTCTTTTTTTTTTTTGAAGCCATTCATCTTCAACCTCTAGTTTTGATACATTTTAACCTGATCTTTTTCATGGTTGGTATTAAAAATCTCTAGGTTTTGATTCCTGATGGCCAAAAACAGATGGGCTTAAAGTTTAGACTGAAAAAAGGTGTGCAAATAAGCAAAAGGGAATTGACACAACTCAGCAAAAAATTTTTTTTTTATCTTTTACTGGCTCTTTTAACTAATAGTAACCAAATGCCATCTTATTTATTTAATTATATTGCCTTTTAAAGGCAAGGTGCTGAAGTTCACTTTTTAAAATCAGATCTAAGCTCAATGAGTTTTTCATTTTTATGCTTTCATTTCATGCGAGGTCAGACTGAGCAAAGGGAACAAGTGCAGCAAGATCCTCAAATTTAGCCTGAGAGATGGGGGAGGGGGGGGGTATCATCCCATCCATTACCAGGATCCCCTGTAGGTCATCTCATGACGCATTTATAGGGCGGGCTAAGAGCTTTTGGGCACACAGTGGTTCTGGGACAAAATGAGTTCTGGTAACAATTCACATCCCACTAAGTTCAGTCTGGTCCAAGTGAAGGGGACGTGGATCCGGCAAAATGAGCAGAACCAAGTGGAGGGGGGAAAGTGGTCAGAAGCTAAAATGTAAGTTTTTAATACTATTTGCCTAAAACTCTTTCTCTGGTTGATGTCCTTGTTTAATCACATAAGAGCACATCTGTCAAAATGACTGCACTCATTTCCTTTTCCAACTGCCAAATTATAAACATAACAGAGGTGCCTTTTGAATGATTTTTTTGTTTGTGTGTTTTTTATTGTATTTTGTTTTTATTATACCTACTGTAACCTTGCTCCTGTAACATTCTGTACTGTATGTACAAAGTTCCATGGCCTGACGGAGGTGAAATACCTGTCTATTTTAAGTAACAGTGACACTATGAGAAGCAGAGGGGTGCAAAAAAAGAATTTACATATCTACACACAGCACAGTCAGAAGAACAGCAATCTCTTGAATGTATAGCCAGTAAACTAGTAATGCAAATACAATTTTAATAAAGAAAAATGCTTAAGTATATAAATTTAGATATATATTTCGTAAACATAAATTAGATGGTGGGGGCAATAAAGTATTTGTCATTCACTTATTCTGCACGTGTCCCGTTTAACAAGATCTGTAATGTTTATAAGTGGTGTAGAGAATAAATATATATTTCTTTAATACTTTGTAATTTAACCTTGGTTAAAGCATGACAGAGGTCAGACGTTTCCTGTAGGTCATCATCAGGTCTGCACTTTAGCTGCTCTTTTGGCCCATTCTTCCATCCAGATCTTCTCAAGAGCTGTGATGTTTTGGAACTGTTGCTGGGAAACTCAGACTTTCAACTCCTTTCCCAGATTCCTTCCCCAAATTCTGTTGAATTGAGGTCAGAGACTGGCTAGACCACTAAAGAACACTGATGTGCTTTTTTATGTAACCCCTCCTTTGTTGCCCGGGCGATGCGTTTGGGATCTTTCTCAGGCTGGAAGATCCAGCCATGTTTTATCCTCTATGCTCTCACTGATGAAAGGAGGTTTTGTTAATCTCTCCATACGTGGAGATTCATCCTTTTCCTTAATACAGATCAATCGTCTCATTCCCTTTGCAGTAAAGCAGCCTCAAACCATGATGTTTCCACCCCGTGCTCCACAGTGGGTTTTATGTTTTAGGGATGTAACGACGCACTTTTCCCCTTCAAACGTGGTGAGTGGTATTTATACCAAAGAATTGCATTTAGGTCTCATCTGACCGAATGACATCCTCCTCTGGATCATCCAGATGGTCTCTGGAGAACTTTAGATGGATCTGGACATGTGTTGACTTAAGCAAAGTGACCTTTGGAACACTGGAGGATTTGAATCCATGACGATGTAGTGTGTTGTCACAGTAACCTTTATTACTGTGGTCACAGCTCTCATCAGGTCACTGACCAGGTCCCTCATGTAGCTCTGTTTCCTCACCGTTCTCAGGATCATTTTTTGCGCACCAGTTAAGGTCTTGGATGGAGCTCCAGGTGGAGGCAGATTGTCAATGATCTTGTCTTTCTTCCATTTGTTTTTTCTAACAGTTAAGCTCTTCTCTCTAAGTTAATTGCTTATTGTAGATTGGTTCATCCCCGTCTCTTTCAGGTGAACAATGTTGTTGTGGTCTCCTCCCACAGCCCATTGGTCATGGTGGAGAGGTTACAGTCTGACTGTTTAAAGGTGTAGACAGGTGTCTTTCATACAGATAAGCAGTTCAAACTGAAGCCATTAATACATGCAACAAGTGGAGGATAGAAGAGATAACTGTTCTGCGAGGAACTGAATTCTTGCTTGTTCGTAGGAGATAAATACTTATGATAGATTGTTTCTGTCACAGTTGAAGTGTGCCTCTGATTAAGATCACAGACCAAACTCATTTTTAAATGGAACAACTTGCAAAATTGCTGAGTGACATATTTGGCACTGTCAAAGAAAAAACAGTCCACTAAGGGCAAACCTAAAATTCTTAGTAACAAGGAAAACCAAATCTGCATTTTTTGTTACAGCTATGAGGACAAGTCCAAACATGGAGTTTCGTGGACAGTCGTCAGCCCAATTGTGTTCACCTACAGAGTCATCCAGTGCCAAAACATTCTGGACCCCGAGAACGACACGCTGCTCTGGGGCCACTTAGGATCCCAAGTTCATGCAAACGCTGGCTGTACATCCAAACCCATCAAGCGTTTTGTTGTCATTGATGAAACTGTGAATCAGCTGTATGGCTCTCAGGTGGCTCGGTACTTTGACGCCAGAGAGGTCGTTTACAAGATTCTCCCTCTTCCAACAACTGAGGAGAACAAAAGCATGGAGCTGGTGACCGTGATCCTGGAGGCTGTTCACCACTTCGGCATTGACAGGCGCTCTGAGCCTATCATTGCTATCGGAGGAGGGGTCTGCCTGGATGTGGTCGGTCTGGCAGCTTCTCTGTATCGCCGGAGGACTCCGTACATCCGGGTCCCGACCACCTTCCTGGCATACATCGATGCCAGCGTGGGAGCAAAGACGGGGGTCAACTTTGCTGGTGGAAAAAACAAGCTGGGGAGTTACGTTCCACCAGTGGCGACCTTCTTAGACTGCTCTTTCTTTCAAACCCTGCCCGGGCGTCAGATCTCTAACGGGCTGGCAGAGATGTTGAAGGTGCACCTGTCTGCATGATCACAGATGAGCTGTCTTCACGCCTCGCACCGAGTGGAGGTTGTTGCAATTAAACACATGAGGTCATAAACACTTAGACTTGACTGTGAAACACACCCATTCTAACTCATGCTAACACATTGCTTTCTCAGCTTTGATGCTTTTAAATATTGCAGGCAAGTTTCAAGGGGAGGGGTGTCGCCACACAACATCTGCAGAGATGAGTCCAAATTTAGGATGTGCACCTTCCAATGTGCAAATTTAAAGTGTGATGGTGTTTAAGTGAAAATTTACAGTTGGATTATTTATGAATTGTTTTGGGGTGAAGGGTTCAAATCAGGGGTCTTCAGTCTTTCAACACTTAAAAGGCAATTTGCCATGATTTCTCCTTAACCATAACCCTGTGGGAGCGACAAAGTCTTACTTTTGATAGATGCTTTAATGACTTCCTTTCAAAATAAAAGACACCCAGTGTATAAAAGAATCATCTGAATGCAGCAAATGTAGCAGTCGGCAGTATAATATCAGTGGTGATTTACTTGATTTTACCATTTGTGGCCCATAAACAAAAATTAAATTAATTAAGTGACCCTTACTATATTTTCTAAACCCTAGGGCACACTTAAATTCCTTGAATTTGTTCAATTATAGAAAATCTGGATTATAATCTGGTTTGCCCTAACTCAGGTTGTGCTTTCTGACCTCCAGCTGATTTTGTGTGGTACACGGCACAAAAAGTCTGTCAAAAGGTTTTAGTTGGACTTGTCATAAGCACTGATGTTTGTGAATGAGTTGAATAAAGTTTGAGTTAGTTTACTTCTTTTTTTTTAACTTATTTACTTTTTACTTCAGAGTTACTATATACAATTAAAAGGTTTTATCGAACCAGAGAGCCACAGTGGAGGGGTCAAAGGACAACAGGTGCCTCTGGAGCGGCAGGTTGCAGACGTCGGGTCAAAGTGAACCAACTTTTTTGAGATTTTTTTTCTAACATGAGATTTTTAGCAGTTTGAGTCACTTTTGATAAAATTCCATTTTTTTGTTAACTTATTTCAAGCACTTTATAAAAAAGCTGTTCTCCTGATTTTTTTATTTTAAGATTTTCAACTTTATTAATTGCTTGGATTGTCTTTTATTCAGTTCGTTAAGGGAAAATCATTTTTTTCTTTTATCATTAGAAGGGCAACAAGTCATTTTTTTCCCAAAAGAATTTCAGTTGCAACAAATACTTTTTTATGCTGAAACACCACGTCTTTCCCACTAATGCTTGCTCCACGATGGTTTCAGATGGCCCTGATGAAGCACGATGGTCTTTTTCGGCTGCTGGAGGCTAACGGTAAAGAACTGCTATTTGCCAAGATGCAGCCCTTACAAAGCAGCAAAAGCTCCAAACAGGAGGATGCAGCTTCTGCTGCTCGACGCATCGCTATAGAAACCATGCTGGAGGAATTGGCCCCTAACCTGTGGGAGGATGATCTGGACCGGCTGGTGGATTTTGGTCACATCATCAGCCCAGAGTTGGAGATGGTTAATATGTTTTTTTTCTTTCTTTCTGTTTAGTTGTTTGTTTTTATGATCCCCTAAAGCAGGGGTGTCAAACTCTTTTTCACAAAGGGCCACATCAGCATAGCGGCTGTCCTCAGGGGGCCAGATATAACTTATAAATGTAACTAAATGTAATGAAAAATAAATGTAACTACTCCTTAATGTTAAATAACTCACTTATTTACTATGACTTTTTAAAGTGACAATAACAGTTGCATAGAAAACATATGTTTGCTTGTTAGCATAAATCCTTTTAAATTTGATTCTGTCAGGTTAGGTTATATGGACAGTGTTTAAGTCTTAATGTATCGTTGCCCAATCCGTTATTTCAAGTCTGTTTCCCCCAAGATATGAATAAATACACACCCACTTTTATTCTAAGAAATTCAAAACTTTTATGCTTTTGCCGGCCACATAAAATGACATGGAGGGCCACATTTGGCCCGCGGGCCTTGAGTTTGACACATGTGCCCTAAAGGATAAAATAGAACACATAGAAAGAAAAAAGGGAAATACTCTGAGCCTTTATAATATATACATACACGATTGATTAAAAAATACAAAGCCTTTTAGAAATAAGATATTTAGAAGGTAAAAGCACGAACAAAACATTTTTATTTAAAATAAGCACAAGTAACAAGGAAGGAAGTACAAAAGTGGGAAAATCATAAAAACATAGAAAAGCACAAAAAAGATAACAGATAACAACTATTATACTACAGTTTGTGTGTTTATTGTCACGTTTTTTTGTTAAACATGTTTTCTTTTTCCTTCAGCTTTGTTTTGCACCACAGGGTGGGTTATCTTTGTGACCTTTGATTGTTGTAACTGGCAGGCTCTTTTTTTTTTTTGCACAGAGAGTTTTGCCCACGCTGCTTCATGGCGAGGCCGTCAACATCGATATGTCCTTTATGGTATACGTGGCTCATACTAAGGGACTCCTGACAGCTGATGAGAAGGACCGCATCATCTGTTGTATGTTGGCTCTCCAGCTGCCTGTGTGGCACCAGGACTGCACTCTAGCCTTGGTGCAGAAATCCTTCAAAGAACGAATGAGGCATTCAGCCGGCTCTTTGAGGATGCCTCTTCCTACAGGAATTGGCCGTGCAGGTTAGACAATCTTCATGGGATTTATTTGAATAACATACAACAACAATTTCAAATCAGTTTTCTTTCAAATAAACATGTTTCTGATTTTGTAGAAATCTTTCATGACATGATTGAAGACAGCATTCTTCATCAAGCTCATCAGCGATGGACAGATGAGCTCTCCTGCCATTCTGAACAGCAAAGGTGAAGCTTTCTGTCACAGCTGTGCTGACTGGAGTTTAACTGGGTCATGATAAAAAGCGACAACTGAGCAGGAAAGAACAAAGTGTCACAGTGTTTTGTTGGATTCATCTTACTGTACAAATAAAAGAAATAAACATCAAAATTGTTTTTGAAACCAGGTACTACTTATGCTCATTTGTAGTGAAAAGTGGGACTATTTTTTTTTACTTGGGAGTGAAATCTGAAACAGGCCTCCAGTGGTCCATTGTGGAACTGCAACACTCTGTTTTTTTTTTAATTTCTGAACAAAATAAAATCCTGTTAGTCACTTCAGAAATAAGCCTCTATTGAATGTCTAGGGTTTTTATTTTTCAGCACTATAGGGCACAACTTAAGAAAATAAAAACTTAGAGATATGTCTGCCAGGTAAAGGATAATTCCCACCAAAGTGTGGATTAGCGTAAATTAACCCATACCATGGAAGCCTGAACCGTCCGACCCGAAGCGGACTGCAGCGACCAAGGAAAGCGATATATGTGCTGATCAGTTAACGCATCAGTTCAGAGAGAAAGTTCACCTCTTAACGCTTTTTTTTGTCCAGATAATGAAACAAAAGTTTGTTTCAAAGAAGCCAGCGCAGTGGTATAGATCATTTGGACTATGTGACCGGGACTTCTTTTTAGGTTTATCACTGTGGATTATCACTTTTTATTCCACACCCAGCAGCCAATCAGAATTAGGTATTCCCTCAGACCATAGTGTAATCAGACTTAATTAACTGCATTCACAGTAACTCTAGAACTTATTTGTCACCAAGCTCAATACGTTTTTGTTTTTTAAAAACAGCGAAGAAGACGTCATCGATTTCACTCAGTTAAAATCTGAATGATCTGAACTTTTTGCGACGATCATTTATGAATCCACTGTCTTCTGAAGATAAAAAACGTTGATGGTTTATTAAAAAAATACATTTAAATAAATCTTTTTGGCACAAATTGTTCAGACACAATGCATTGTGGTCTATATTCTCCAATCTAGTGAGCAATGATGCACACTGGGTTTTTCGCAGAGACTTCTGGGAAATTTCTAGGGCACTCGATTTGGGAATTGTAGATTTGGACAGCACAACAAAATGGCAAACTCACTACATAGTGAGTAGTGAAGGAATTCCAACACAGCGACAGTCCCACACTGCTACACGCTGGCTATGATAGCGAATACACAATCACTCCCAACCTTGTTTAGAACTCTTACAAAAAAAAATACAGTATGTCAGTCCGCGCTGTGTACCTCTAAAAAATCGCTTCAACATCAGTAAACACAACCAGAATTAATCCATATTTAAAGCGCTTTAGATACAAGATGTACTGTAGTTTATGGGGAAAAAATTAAGGCTTTTTAGTGCGCCTTATAGTGCAGAAAACACAGTTCTTGTAAAAAGGAAATGGTTAAAGTTAAAAAAAAACACACAAACTTTAGCAATGTTCCCATGAATCTTTTAATATGTCTCACGAGATAGTTTTAACATTAGGTACCAATGAGTTTGATCTACCTGAAAACAGTGTGTACAGTAACTATCACGACATTCGTCTCTTCAAAACGGTAACAGTAGGACAGGAGCCATGGTTTTTAAAAACATCGTGAGCCTGACGGGGATTAATAAAAACTGTCCATGTTTGATTCTACATCAGTGGTTTCAAATACTGTGGAGTGAAAAATAAAAACAAGCAACAGATGTGCTGCCATCCTGTGCTAACTCTACTACCCCTGTAAAGCAATAACAATTCCGAGTTACCCAGATGTGTGTTCAGTTTTTCTCTTAAGGCTGGGTTCCTTAAATTGTACAGAGGAACCATGTACAGTATCGCGAGGTCCACTGACCTGACTTTTCATGGGTTTTCAGCTGCATCTCATGGAAGTGAAAGCTCAAGAAAGGCTGTTTTTAGCTGATTTGCATCACGTGAAAGAATACACTTATGTCTGTTTCACTCATAGCTACTGTCCAGTAAAATCTTTACACGCGTGTACTGTCCATAATCTAGGCACACATGATTTCGTCAGTGATGACAGAACTACATTCATGCTAGCCTCAGACGGATTCATAAAGTTCAGAAAAAGCTAACAGTAAATCCACCACAACAAGGGTTTCAGTGTTCAATACCAAATAGAGATTTAATACACGAAATAATCGAAATAGAAAAAAAAAAAAGGTAACCATGAGTGAGTATTTTTACAGTGGCTCTATCAGAATGTAAACACACACAGAAATGCGTTTACATAAAATCGTTTAGAGTTAAATACTAAAGCTAGAATAACGATTGGAATGGCTAACGCACTAAAGTGAAGCAGTTTAATGATGTGCAATATTCTACCGTGTGCTGTGCAGCACACACTCACTCTAAAAGTGACCAAATATTGACTAATTTATAATCCAATTTGAGTTGTAATCAGGAGTAAATAGTGCAGCTTACTTAAAGGTTCTGTGAATAGCATTAGCTTCTGTTATTTCCTGGATCATTTTTTCACTATTTGAAACGTTTAACCAGATGGTTTTTCATGTTTTTTTTTGACAATTCCTGAGGTGATAAATACACTGTAACTACAATAGTCACTTGTTTAAAAAAAAAATCACTTATTTAGCTTATATAGTGCTGCATGGAAGCCAGGAGAGGCCACAATAAGATACAGTGATTGCTTTCTGTTTATTTTGATTTTAAAAAAAGGGCTTTGATGTATTTAACTGGTTAAAGGCTGTCAATCTAGTACCTACCTTCCAAATAACAGTTAAAGATTGGACAATCAATGCCAAGTGTTGTTTGGCATTGGTGAAGCGAAAGCATGTGACTTCAGTCTCAAACAGTGCTTATTTTCATTTAAAATAATCATGTTACTGTGTGCAGTTATCTTCAAAAACGTGCTATTATGTGTAAACAAGCCTTGTTATCTCAAGATTAATGTAAAAAAACAGAATCATAACAAATATGCACGGGTTTGGACTTGTCTCAGCTTCCTAAAACGGCATTTTTCCACAAGGCCACTGTGTATTTGAAAACTATTCTCTTCACAGAGTAATGATGTTTATTTGCTAAGTGGTTATGGAACAGTAAGTTGTGTTTGCCATAATTCCAACTCTTTTTCTGCTTGCAAGACTAGACGGCTACAATCTTTGGCTGTTCTCCTTCGTTTTTTAATTTTTTTGCAATGCCTGTATTTTCATAAATAAAACCTTCCTGTCATTAAATAACGCTGTTACTTGTTTAATCTTCATCACTGTGGGGTTTCATCCTTTCTTTTGTGGTTCTTGACACCTCTACTCTTATCCCATACTGACAGAAGGTCGAGTCCTGCTGTTCTCCGTGAGACTTTGGCACCTTTGCAGTTCACCTGTGTAACACTAAACACTGTATACATCAACAAAATACTCCTTACATTGTACCAGAGAAGCCAAAACAACCATAAGGCACTTAAATGAAAATGTAATTACTCTGATGGCGTCTTAAATAACAAGAGATCACATTTTTAAAACTGCTGCACAAAACCAACTTGAAGCATTGCATAGTTTGACAGAAAAGAGGTTGTGCTATGGCATCAGTGTACATGCTACAACTGTGTAATTAGCTGCAGAGATACACAGCAGCGGTGAGTCTGAGGTCTCCTGATAGACTTTGGGTCTCATGTCTACTTTAACAAATGAGTTGTGCTTTGATTCCAGAAGAAGACAAAAAAATAAACATCATTTTTGTTTTCTAAAAATCATTCATTCCAGTGTTTGGACAGTAATCTGTATTTGACCAAAATCCAAAAGCAGTCTCCTTATACTCCTTGGCATTAGAAAATTCACATAATGAAAAAAAAAACCCACCCTGAATATGAAATATGACTAAAAAGGTATAAAAATAATAATTTAGAAAAATGTTGGGCAATTATAAAAACTGGAAGCTACTACCGTTTCCTGTTTGTTTCGAAATATTTCAATCAAAACAGTGATTAATTGTAGATTTACCACTCTTAGATTACACCTTTAAGTATTTAGGATTAAAAGGATTATTGTATTAAATGTATTTTTAGTAGCTTTAAAAGCAAGGAATGTGTTGTTAAAACTGTCAGAATCACTTTGTTGATAAAAATTTGAGCTTCATAATTGAATGAAATAGAAAAAAAAATAATATTAGTAACAGATTTGGGCTTTTGAACTACTTTAAGGAAAATATTGAATCACATTTTATGTTATGATGAACATATCAGGCCCCTCTGATTGTCGTTTTCATGATTAAGGGGAAATGCTTCCATAATACCTTGTGTAGAACGATATATACATGAGATCAATAATTATCCAGAGAAAGAAATCTTAGCCGGAAAAGAGACTCAGACCCTGTGAACAGCCAAAACATCTGCATAGCCATAAAACAACAATTTATACACACCTTACTTAGGCTTTGGCTCATTCAAGTTTAGTCTAAGACACAGACAGTGTAAAGCACTATAGTAATAAATATTTGTCTTCCTATTATTGCTAGTGATTAAAAAAAAGCAGTGCTCATCTCACCACAAAACATCCACACTTCTGACAATGATTTATAAATTCCCTAGATTCTTTGGAATCAATAGAAAAATGATCTGCTAGACTCTATGTAAAGATAAATGCATTTTTAAATATATATATATTTATGTACACACAATTCTATATATTGTCATTCATTGTCATTAAGCATTGATTAAAGCAAAGATTTTGAAATATAGTCCTTGAAATCAAGGTTGAGAGCTCGAAAAGACATCAAATGTAAAAAAAAAAAAAATCTAACGTGAAAAAAAGAGGCAACACTTGTAAACTCAGGTGGGGGGAATAGGAAAACAACAAACAATGAAAAAAAGGAGGCCTCTCGCACAGCTGGGAGTGTGTTTTTGCCGCCAAACCTGCAGGATAATGGGGCACAGAAGATGCAGGTGTAGTTGTCTCCCAGCAGGGGGTGCTAACAGCCCTGCTCGTTTTCATCCATGCTGACGCTGCTTTTACGGCTGCTGTCCTTTGAGGCGTCTGGGGAGACGGACGAGAGCAGGGGGTCCCCCCCTCTCACAGGGGCTAAGGTGTCTTCCATGAGGATGTCGTTGAGTTTGGAGCCTGCTTTGCTGTGAACGTTGTAGTGCCCTTCAGGGAAGTTTGAGTGGCCGTCGTTGAGCTCCAGCGTGCCTGGCTGCTCTGGAGTGCAGGCTGGGTGGTGTTGGTGATGGGGGTGGAGTGTATACATGTCTTGGTGGCAGTCCTCCAGAGCGGGCTCCTGCTTGATGGCTCTCACCCCAAGTTCAACAGAGCAGAGTGCTGAAGACGTGATGGGCAGGCCATGAGCCCTTGCCTGCATTTCTAGTTCCTGAGAAGCACAGGTAAGTGAGTGAAGGAATCACATTTTTCAGAATAAATCATAGCTGGTTATGTAAGCTACACCCTCTAGGATTTTCAATTGTCTTCATATTAAAATGTAGAAAAAGAACATTTAAATTCGACAATGCAATGCAATTATTAGCCTAAGAGTACAAAAACCAAACAATCTACAATAAGTGGTAGTTTCTGGATGTTACTGGTCCTTTGGAGTAGGCTTAATTATATTTTTATTATATTTAACTTGCATTGATACCCTTTTGAAATTCAATTGTCATTCTTTTGACATCTTTATCTTTAACTAAATCTGTTTTCCTGAAATGTTTCTGAGCTCCATCTGCATCCGAGCATCCGGCTCTCAGATCGGTGATGGTTCGACAAATGTAGTTTAAAGAACCGTGTGAAACCCAGCCCGGGAACAAGAGGAAAATGCATATATTTCTAAAAAACAAAACATGGTTACACTTCTTAACCATCAGTAGCCCCTGACCTCAGGTTTGCCAATCACATCGTCTGTTTATAATCACACAGGAAAGAAACCGACTGTTTCGTTTGCATTGTTTTTATTCCAAATGTAACATGAAGTTCCAAAAGGTTTTAAGCTTTAAAGTTTGAAACAAGAGTTATGAGATATAATTGTCATACTCCTTGAAAAGAATCCTTGGAACTTTGTATATAATTCAGTGGAGCTCTTCCAGTTTTTTAAAACATTTTTCAAATTTTGGATTTATACATTTTTGTTTTGTCTCCACATGTTTTTTCTTTGTTATAAAACATAAAAACTGTTAGATTTAATTTTTTTGCAGTTAATTAAAGCAAGATTTCCCACAAGGAATTGAGTTTTTTGGACAGTTTCAGATTTGTTGTGGAATTATTGTGTGTATATGTATATAATGTATATATAATCAAAAATATACCTGTAAAAGAAAAAAAAGAAGCTCGGGTTATATCAAAAAATATAAAATAGTACAAAATAGAAAAAAGGCTTAAAAAGGCACCAAACAACTAAGAGTTACTGTTTTTCTAGGTAATTGAAGAATATTAGCATCATGGTGTGGTTATTTGAGAAAAAGCAGAGAGAAGCAAAATGATCAATGTGTCCACGACTTATCTCAACAAGCCTGATTCCCTAAAATAAAATAGAATAAAAATGTGTATGCTGTGTTTTTCCCCATGTTTCTATTTTGTAATCTGTAGTCTTTGGGTACCTGTATTCTCAGCATCAGGTGTCGGTTGGCGTGCTCCAGTTTTTTCTGGCGGTTCTCCAGCTCTTTGGCTCGCTGTTGTTCCCGTTGCAGCTTGCGGATGTAATCTACCGATGCCTTCAGGATGGTGCCTTTGTTCCAGCGCATGTCTCTAGAAACACCACACACAAACACACATCAATAGTTTTTTTCTTTGTGTGAAACAATTGGATTATTTACCACCACAAACAGGTTAAATGGAGGGAGCAGATTATAAGGGTTGGGGTAACATTTCGAAATCTTTTCTAAGTCCCTTTTCTCACACTGCACACATTTGACACAGATAGGTTTGGCTCCACACTAGACTCTAGACAAGCTCACCGTGACATTTATACATCCTGTTGTGATGCTGTGATAACTGTTGTCATGTGGAGAAACAGTAGGAAACAATCAAAGGGCTGATGATCCAGCATCAAAATCTCTGCATCTTTTGTTATTTCAGACCAATGAGCAAACCTCTACCCCCCCAACACTCACAAAATGTGAATCAGAAAGCTGGTTTGGTCTTATTTAAACCGAAAACCAACATTTGTTCATCTTTGTTGTGGAGAATATGGGGAAAATGGCGGGATATACGTACGGGTCATTGGATTTTGGAATCAGAGTTCCTAGTTCTTTGATCCGATCGTTGATGTTGAACCTTCGTCTTCTTTCAACTACAGAACAAAAATAAACCCTTAAAATTAGAAAAGAATCAACAGAAAAAAAAATCATAAATAATATTTATATGAATTTTCCAACATTTCTACCTTTGCAATTCAAACTATAACTTACTCAAATTATGGTTGTCCTTTTTCTGTCTTTCCTTTGCCAGCGCTCTTACCTCAGCTTCTGGAAGAAATGCTTCAATGCATCAATAAAATGAGCAGACCAATAAGCAGTGTAGAATATTTGGATGTAGAGGTTTTTTTTAATTATATATATATATATTTTTTATATAAATTCTACACCAAAGCTCTAGAGTCAGACGTACCAACAGGGAAGCCCTCTGGTCTTTGATAGGTGTCAAATTTGCCACAAGATCCAGATTTATCCAACATGTGCATGATGGCAGGAGATTGTGACACTATAACACATAGTATATATATATATCCCATTTTAGTCAATGCCATGGAGAAAGACATACGCTATGAACAATCTAATTGTGAAATAATCAGAGCAGACATTTTCAAAGCAGAAGATCCAGGGAACGGTCACTGTCACGCTCACCTGAGTATTCCCTTTTGATGTTGGGTAGGTTTGGAGGGCAGGAGTTGCTTATGGGCAGACCTTGCTGCGGCAGGCCCTGGTTACCGTACATGTCCATGAGGTTTGCAGGCACAGGGATCTGAGTGCAGACACACATCAAAGCTTTATTAAATATTAGAAGGAGAGTGCAGAAATGTGGCAGCACCAAAGAAACTTGTTAATAAAGTAAAAAAAAAAAAATCTATGTAGTTTTATGAGAAATGATAAATGACTTTAGTTGAGAATCTGAATTTTTGAAAATCTGTCATCTTATCCTCCCTTCATCCAACCAAGGATAAAAACCCCCACAAACATACCGTATTTGGCATCTGAAGTCCTGGGTCCATCAGACCAAGGATGTCATCACTGTAACTGGACTCCAGACTAATAATGTCGTCAATGACATCATCCATCTGAAACAAAATATAAAGATCATTCAAACTCATTTATTATCCGTATAAAGCAGATGCAGATGTGCTCGCAGTGAGACCTCACCTCTTTCTCGCAGTTGGAGTTGAGGGTCAGTAAGGCCATAGGGCTGTTGGGGGCGCTGTTGCCTGGCCCTGGCGGCATGCCCCCGTGGTCAGAGGACTGGTTGGGGCAGGGCAAGCTCAGCGCCTGGGAGCCAAGCTTCCCCAGGTATCGTCTCACTTGTTGCTGCTGGGAGCGTTGGATGTGGTACTTGGTTGGGTTCTCTAAGTGAGTCTGAACCTGGAAGAGGAAAGCAAGAAGAAAAGGTTTGAAAGATGAATTAAAGAATGTCCTTCACGACAGCAACAAAATCATTTAGCAATTTATGTTTTTTATGATTCCTGTTTATTACACAATTACCAGTTTGAAGCCTATTGAGATGACTATTGCTGTAAATATTGAATAATACATATATAAAATTGAATTGAATTGAAAAAATCCCATCAGTTTAGAGCAACATAAATATTCAACGTGTCAAAATAAAACATCTCTGACAGCAGATGCTATAGACTTGCCATGTAAACTTTGAGCTACATTTTGAGGAACTTTAAGATGAAAAAAACAAAGTCCTGCCTTTCCATTAATTTGATCAAAAATGACTATCATGACAAAATATCACGTTTCCACTGGAAATTTCCTTTTATTTTTACTTTGTCATGACTGGTAACCTCCTTGTTTATGGAAAATTTGACTTTCTGAGCCTCAATAATCCCCATGCAGAACAAATGATCTAGAAATACTTCTGTAGGCAGATAAACAGACTTTACAGACATTGTTTCAAATCCACAACACACTTTTTAAATGGAGCACAGCTGCTGCAGTCCCAGATTAAAACTCAAACTTCACATAGTTTGCCACATGATTATTACAGCCATTAAAATCATCTAATAATGTTTCCAATGTATGGATTTATTATGCCTTGAAGTGGTGATAAACCAACATTTAATTCCTTTTTCATTTGATTTCCGACGTACCTCACAGGGTTGGTATCCGAGCATCTCAAGCATATTTTCCTGCGATAAAGGATTCAAATCAAAAATAAAAATATGGGTATGTCTGATTTGTTTTTAGTCCAAAAGAAAGTGCTGCAGCTTCTCCCTTTTTCTGTTTCCTCTGGAAACTGAGCCAGCAACTCTGGCCAGAGACACATCCAGCTCATCTTTTAAAAGCAAGCAAAGTAATTAGCTATGCATGTCAGGGAATCTCAGCGAGCACAAAGAGCCTTTTCATTTTTGTGTTGTTTTATGTAAAATCTGTATTTATTCTTTTATGGTGTATCACTTGATGTCAGGATGTGGCAGCAACAGTAGGAGGCTTTGTTGTCTAAGGCCACCTCTTTAACTGAAACTGGCCTGGGGCAGCTTCTCTGCCCTATCCACTTTTTAACCCATGTGGATGCTTGGCGTGTGTTCTCATTCCAGCACGGCACAAAGAGTCTGTTTCGTCTTTGTTTGCTTGCAGAGAGCGTCTCCAGATAAGCACGGACATATGATTTGGGAAAAAAAGAAAAAAAAAATACCCCTGAATCCTGGCTGCTACGTTTATACTCAAACTGAAGTGCAGGCCTTTAAAAATGGTTAAAGAGCAGAGCCGCAAAGGTCAAAAGCTTGAGAAAAGCTCTCGGCTGCTTCTAACATTTGCCTCCATGAAAACTCCTTAAGTATGGCATTTGAAAATGTTATGCTTGCCTAACGTGCGTCGACTTAGACAGCGAGTTATTCGGTGACACGTGGACCTTTTGGAGAAAAAAAGCCGAGCTGGCTTCCACGCCGCTCAACTGTGAACGAACGCTAACAGGCCTGTCTTCCTGCATGCGATTCCGAACCGTGCTTTTATTCTTCTTTAAATCCATTTGTCACGAGTCGATTTCACTCGGTGAGCCATGTCAAGCGTTATTACACGCTGAAACCCCATGGCCTATTTGTACGGTGAACTTTTTACACTGTAATGAAATAAAATTGCAACTGTTCCACCTACCCGCGTGCCTGTAATGCTTACACTCAACTGAAAACACCCACAAGAGTGCGGTCAAATTACGTCTGTAGCAGCTCTGGAATGCATGATGCTGTCAATAATTCTGACCAAAAAGATTTGCTTTTGTCTGGAAAAAATACTATCAATTTACAAAACCACATTCATTTCCTTTATCTTCTCGATTGTGTTTGTTATCACGCCTCCGTTCTTGCACTTTCGGTTTGCAACGCATTGAAAAGAGAAGGATTTCAACATTAAATGATTAAATGTGACTTGATGCAAAGCAGTATTTAGGAAAGATGAGGTTTTGAAGATGCCAAGACAGGAAGAGGATGTAAAATCCGAAAAATAGACAAGTTTGCATATTTCGGCTTCTATAATAGATTTATGAAAAAGAAAATGTTCACACCTGAGACCTGTCAGACTCCAAAGTGACAAAACAGCTGTTTGTCAACACAAAATGTTAATGTTTCTGTCATTTTTCACATGGGGCGTGAATTGTGGTCAAACAGATTGGACTTGTCAGAACTGATCAGTCTCCCACTGGTCATTGGCAGGGACCGTCTTCAGAGTTCTAAACACACTACATCTCCCAGCAACCCCAGTGCAGAGTTTCTGAATGCCACACACCTGACTTTTGTTTGCAATCACTCACAGTCTACTTGAGCTTTGCAATGAGCCTCACTCAGTGTGAAGTATTGTTTGTGCCACTCTGCCTGCATTACCAAGCGTTGGGTTTGGATATGATCTGATTTCCTGACTCCGTTTTGTCTTTGACTCCGTTTGCCTGCCCCGAATCTCGCCTGGTTCCTGACTATTCTCGTTTTTTCTCTGATGCTCCCATGCTTGTTTTGACCCCTGCCTAACCCTGATTTAGCTTTGTGGATTTTGAGCTTTTTTAAATTTTATATTTATTTCAAACACAAAATGAGAATAAACACAAGAGTTTAAAATAGACAAATACAACAAAACACTGTGCTTGTATGATCCCACCCCTTTTTAAAACACCTTAAGTTGTGCATATCTCTATTTAGCTTATTTTTTCCTTAAAACATTCACATTACCTTCTGTATAGCACCTATGCAGAGGTGACATTTGCTTATATTTTGCATAGATCATTTCTAGCCTTGTAAAGTTTCAGTGACATCCTGTAGTTTTTTTTTAAATACATGTAAACTTTTGTTAGTTTTAAACCTTCATCCAACCTGTTCCATAAATCCACACCACAAATTGATAAGCACATTTTCTTTTTTGTAGTACAAATGCACTGCTTTTTGAAGTTAAGCTGATTTCCTAACTCGTAACCCCCATCTCTGTCCTTGAACATTTGTTATGTGTTTACTGAAAGTTAGTTATTTCTAGCTTTAAACATAATGAGTGCTGTTTTAAGTTTTAGTTTCCATAACTTAATAAACCCGATTTAAAAAAATAGTGCCTTTGTATGTGTCCCATAATCCACTCCATGAACTATACGAATAGCTTTTTTTCAACGTAAAGACTGTAAATTTGTTTCTCCAAACTTCTACACTGTACTGTAAATATGGTAGTATTATCGATGAATATATTAGTAAAGGTGCTTTGTGAGGTGAGCTTATAAACCTGCTGCAATTGGAACCAGCCGTCCGCCCCGTTCTTGTGACAAGACTGTGGTCATGACTTTTTTTTAGGAGCAGATAGATGTCATGTGCTTCAGAGCAGAGATGAAAAGGACCGACTGTTACCAGCAACTCCTTTAAAAGCGGGGGTCTGGAGGAATGTAGTTCACTGATGCTTAATGCAACAAGGATGACTGAGATTTTAAAAACCTATGTTTTCATGCAGCCCATCTTCTCCTGAGTTTTAACGTCTTTTTTTTTTTTTTTACCTTAGAGAAACACATTCTGCACATGCACAGCCCTGAGCTGTCCTCAAAACGTACTGTGTGGAGGATTTTCGAATGAAAAAAAATGCAATGACGACAATATTGCGACATTAAAAAAAAGCACAATACTTCTTATTCTCTGAGCAGAAAGTCTTGAAAAATGTCTTAAGCAGGAAATTCCCCTAATGAAACATTCCAATCAGAAATGAATTTAGCTAAATCTGTTAAATAAACACATGAAGTACTTTAAAATGATTTTTTTTTAATTTGATTTGATTTATTTCAAGCATTGTAGTCAAAGCAATAAAGAATGTACACATATTTATCAAACTCATTACAGAAATGATGAAATGCATAGATTATAGTTTTACTTATTGTTATAAGAAAACAGAAAAATCTTTCTCTTTGAGGAGACCGCTAACTGTGCAGAGAAAATCCCTAATCAATAATGAGAGCAGGTTTACTCCTCAAGTGTACTTTGTGTTCTGGCTCATCCATCTTCTGAGAAAGAGAACTATAACATCTTTGTGTGTGTGTGTGTTTTTAAGGCAACTTCACACAGAGCCTCAGGTCACAACAAGCTAAAGCAAAGCTGTCGTGCTGAATTGCAGTGAGCAGAAGAGTTTTACAGTTTCCATCTTTGGAGAAGTGTTTTAAAACAACCGCAAACTAGGTTGGAGTTGTCAAAGCCATTGATTGAGAAGTTTTTCCAGAACAAAAAGCTACTTCACGTATACAGATGCGGCCGTTCAGAGGATGCTCACGTGGGCCACGTTAACATACCCATGTCCTCCAGGTAGGTTGTAAATTCTCATCCCATGGTTGCAAACCTCCACGACAGAGAAAAGGCCTGACTGCAGGGCTTTAGTAACTCATTGGCTAAAGAAAAAATAACATTGTGTCGACAAATAGAATCTACTTCTACAGCTTAAAACAATTGTTTCGCTCTTTATTTCCTCCAACATCAAACATTTTCAAGCATCTTTTTAAGAAAATTAAAACCCATAATATGATGCTATCTTGTCTTTTCTTTATTTTCTAATCCAACTTTTCCCAAACAAAAAACGCTTGTCTAAACGTCATAAGTCATGAATCTCTTGAGTAATAAATAAAGATGACCCATTCAGGTTCAGATCATTTCCTAATAACTTGAGAATATTTATTTAGCTCACCTTTTAGCTGTGGAACTGGGACCCCCGCAGTGATGAGGGGATTCTAACTAAAGCTGTCATTGTTTGCATTTGTGGAAGCACATTTTGACAGGGGAAATTCATTTCTTAGCTTTTTACTTTGGTTAGTTTGTTCAGGCAGCACTAATAGAATAATTACAACGCTCATAAAAACTGAATTTTCTCACTTTGGTTGGGTCTGTTTCATAACTCAAACCATCCATTTTTTTGTTTGTTCTCTCACAAAGATATTTTTGTACTATAATTTTTTCAGAAACAGCTTTTGAAATAGTGGAAGAGTTACAGTCTTTTGAACAAAAAACTTTATTTTACTTGGGACGTTGAAGGTGTTTTATAACAATTGTAATTTTGATATATTATATAAATATAAAAAATAATTAAATATTTTGATTAAAGATTTTGATATATATATATATATATATATATATATATATATATATATATATATATATATATATATATATATATATATATATAAGCTCGGGTCTTAAGAGGATAAAAACCACTGGGAACACTTTGATAATTCATCAAAAGATGATTATAGTGGGTTTTTAAATGTGCAGTGTTAAACCTGAAAACCTGCATCTACATTTTAAAAATAACGCTAAGATTATAAAGCCATAGTTCATATAAAGCCATAGTTCAGATTCTGTTTTTTGTTGTTTTTTTTTTGTTTCCTTGAATCGCAAATTATGTTTATGACATAACCAAAGACCCAAACAGGGAGAGTATTAAATCAAATACACCTCACTGTCAAACTATTGAGTAATATTTTCAAAGCATTGATTTGAATTATTGCTATATGACCATAAACTCATGAATACAGACGTGCAGCCCACTTCTTCAAGCATTTGAGAGAGGAGGTTGTTCATTCATTACATTTTCACACTGTTAAGTGTTAAAAATAACTGGAAAGTGATGGGGAATGACAGCAACTTAGGCCACAAAGTGATAGGCCATGAGGGGACAGAAAGTTGGTGCAGAGTTGAACAACTTCCTACGTGAAGATTGAAGGATCCCCTTCAAATTTCATGTGGTGAAAGCAGCAGAGTGTGAGGTGTTTGCATGGCTGAGCAGCTGCATCCAAGGCAGGTGTAATGCATTAATAAAAACCACTTATTGTTTGGAAATTATAAGCAGGTTTTGCAGATGTTATATTAACAGCAGCGTAAACAGAAAGTAGCAGACGCCCATAGCAGAAGGATGCTAATGAGATTTACGAGGTACTTCTGCACAAGTACAAAAAAAAAAGCAATGCAGCAGATTCCCTCTGATTGGTCGATATAATTTAGAGACAAAGTTCATTCACACGTCCCGCTAGAGAACTTTAAAGAAGTGGGCTTTTTCACTCTTTTGAATCAAAAAGTCCATCATAATAGTTTGATGCTTGTCGTCGCTCCTAATCTACATCTTATCAATGTCTCTTGATGGAACAACACCTACAATCTGCACACAGGAGTAGTTTGGGAGGGCAGGGAGGTGCATTATCTGCTGCTGTGAGCAGAGCATTGGGGAGAAAGAGTGAAATCATGAAGATCTCACGCTTAAAACACAGCTGCAACAGGTTGTGCTCCATGTTTACAAGATATTTTTATTTGACATACCTGACGTCGGTCGAACATTTCGACAATATGCAATAGACTAGAAGAAAGCTAAGTTTATACAGACATGAATGAGTCAGTTTGATGCAGAAGAATGTGAGTAGTGTGCACACAGTCCTAACCTTAAACTTGATTAATCACCTTTGGGATGAATTAGTGTTCTCTTCAAACATTTCCACAGACAATCTCCTAAACCTTGTGGAAACTCTTCCAAAAAGACTTGCAGCTGTTGCAGCTGCAAAGGGTCATATTAAATACTATAAACAGGATGCCACTGTTATTTATATGCTTGTTAAGGCATTTATGCAAATATCTGTACAAATATAGTGTAAAACAACAATACATACATAATCTAATCCCATAAAAACATAAATAGTTAAATATTTCAACTTTTAACAGCAAAATCAAAATATTCTGACATGTCCATAAAAGGTTTGCACATCTGCATTTATAAGTTGCTTTTTTTTTTTTTTTTTTTTTTTTTTTTTTTAAATCGTTTATATATATTTGTTGTTATTTATATAATTTTTGTTGATCTTCTGCTCCACACTTGAAAGCAAAAATATAAATGAATTTTGTTCTATTTTCATAATTGAAAATAAATCCAGGCAGGCAAGGGTTTAGAAAGAGCCGGTTTAGCTCGTGCTGGTTTGCGGCGCCTTCCGTCCCTGAAACCAGGGTTCGACTCCGGGCTGCTCCCTGTTCCCTTCTCTACCTCTGTGCCGGTTCCAAGCCCGGTTTGAGAAGGTTGCGTCAGGAAGGGCATCCGGCGTAAAACATTGCCAAATTTACCATGCGACTTGTTCGCTGTGGCGACCCCTGATGGGAGAAGCCGAAAGTGGAAAAAAAGAGGCAAGGGTTTAGAAAATGTCCAAACTAATTGCCCCATTCTATTTATAATAACTCAGTTCAACTCAAAATACAGTTTTAATCCACAAAACAAGCTTGTAGCAACCTGAGCTGCTTCATTACAAGAAGCAGTTTATACTTTTATGACCGTTTCAGCTTCCGCAGACTTTCATTCTTCTGTTTTGCCAGCTCATAATCTGGTTAGTTTAGAGCTGACCGTTTACTGTAGCCATCCGCTATTACGAGCTGCACAGTAAGTAGTTTATAGCTTACAAGAAACAAATCTGTTTCAACCATTTAAGCTGCACCTAGACAGGAATGGGCCAGTAATATGCCTGATTTTTTAAATAAAATCACTATTTATAATAGGTATTCATTCGGAGCCAAAAAACACACATTTGCAGAGAGTTTTGTTGAGTCCAAACATTAGAATCCACTAACTCTGCCTCTTTGCTTCTTGTGTTTATGTTTCATTCGTCCTCACATCGGATAGCTGACTAAATATAGAAAGTAAAAAAAGAAAGGGAAAATTCTACAAGGGATTATTGAAAGCGCCCCCATGCAGCTCCCCCTCAACCTGAGTCCTAAAATAGAAGCAAAAAAAGGGCATTAAAAGCAATATGTGCACCAGGCAAAGTAAAGTTGTCCTAATTTACATAAAAAATAATGCAAACATTTCATTTATGCATCTTCTATTAGTAATCAAGCTTCAAGTGACGACGTTCATATTCTTGGTTCTTTTATGAGTACGTTTTATGCATCAATTTGATTTACTAATTTATTAGTTTCCCTTTCGCAATAGGTTTCAGCAAATGTGCCACATATTTCATTCCTCACTGTTAAGTTTTTTTTGTAAATAAATTAGTATGCAGACGTCAAAACAACAACAGGAACGTAGATTTCAGGAATCTTCTGTTTTATTTCTTTTTTCTCCAGCTGTATTTATCTTAAGCAAAAATGTGCAGTGGAGCTGTTTTTTTTTTCCTTGTCCTCAGGGATTTCCTAAATTATCACACATAATTGAATGATCTCACAGCTCCAAGTGACTTCATTGAAGCTCCATAAATGCCACAGACCTCAGGGGTGGAACATCCTGGTCTTGTCAATACTGCTTTTGTCCGGACGAGAAAATGTTGAATGTGAGAGATTTTCCTGTTATTAAGGTGGAAAGAGATTCTGTTCACAGTTTATTTAGAAAGTGGACAGTCAGAGCAAAACTGTACATAAAGGAGCATATGAAGAGCCCAGACATTGTGGCGTCCAACGCTGATTCCGTGTTCTGACGTATAGTGCGTTGCATGTCTAACTGTTTCTGTTCAGTTCCGTTTATCTGCTTGTTGAAAAAAAAGAGGGCCGGCGAATTAAAAAAAGGGGGAAAAAAGGGAGTTCTGACAGGGTGATATGGCCAGCAGCAAAGGGCTTGAACTTTACTTGGTAAAAACTTCTCTAGATGAGCTCTTCCTAAAACATACTGTTTGGAAAAGAGACATCAACTTGTAACTCTCAGCAACTGCAGCTACAGCAAACAAGGCGGCTTGTTGTTTCCCCAGCTCGTTTTTAGCCTCCACCAGGCCAGAGGGCATCAGCAACATAACCCAGAACCATTCAGAAACACCGCAGAAACAGGCACAAAGCGTCCTGCTGTACTCAAACAGGGCACAGGGCAAGCACAGAATGACAAACAGTGATTTGTATTTTTTCCTTTTTTTTTTTTTACTTGAATGCTACAGGCATTCCATGATGCTTTTACCAGGATACATTAACCAGACTGCCCCCATTTGCAATGCAAACTAGAAGAATGGGCCACTTTGTCTCACTGTTAAGCTGCTAATATGTTTTGCAGAACTTGCAGACAACAACTGCGATGCTAATGTGAGCAGCAGCAGCAGCATCTCAGCAACGTGTGGCCCCCTCCCCCTTTGACCTGTGGTCACGCTGTTGTGCACAAGCATGTTAAATTGACACCCCGGGCTGAATAAGTGCATCAAATTCATCTTTACATTATCCATATTGGTTTGAAATTGCATATAGGCCGCAAAATGGTCTTTACTGAGCTGTAGCCATATATATATATATATATATATATATATATATATATATATATATATATATATATATATATATATATATATATATATATATATATATATATATAGCATATATTATAATGTAAATGTTAGTCCCATTTAAATTGATTTGCACTAATTGGTTTGTTGTAGGAGATTACTATCCTGCACAATACAGGTGACATGTATTTTTTTAAATAATTACATGCAGGATATAAGGAAAACTTGTGATATGTGATGTTTATCATCAACATAGGGATGACGATGTGACTTTGGATACATGACCAAATACCAAAACAATTACATCATTTTCCATTTCCCTGCAACAGTTTTCTTTAAATAAAAGTCAAAGTGAAGGGGGGCTTCTGATTGGTCAAACGCGTAAATGGCTTTATTTGATTTGTTTAAAACTTCAAGCTGTTTTAGCATGCGTCTTAACATTTAACGCAGTTCACGCGATAAATTTGCGATTTATTGTACAGGTCTATATGTAATGCTTTGACATTTTGTAAATGTTTTTGTAGCTGTGTGTTACAGGGATTATATGATTCTGAAAAAAAGCAAACAAACAAACCAACAAAAACAGTAGCCCTCAGAAGGAAAAAAAGAATCAGGGTTTTTGAAAGCTCTTTTAGGAAGTTACCCTACACACATTTCAAAGCACCACTCTTTTTGTCTTTTAAATGTGCCATGGAATTAAGGCAGTGGAGGCTAATTACAGGCATTCTTGACTGAATTAGCGTTTGGTGTGTGGTAAGGCTGTGCCCGCCTTTGTCTTGATCCCTAAACTGATCCCATACTTATTCTCCAAAAGGTTAGAGGTCACTTGGTTAATTAAGGACCCAATCAGTCTTTAGATAAACTCATCTGAGGTTAATGTTTGCACTTTTTGAGGTCCAGCATCTCTGCCTGGTACCCTTGAGCTTTGTGTGTACTCTGCTAATCTATCAACAGACAGGGGAGCAGGTTAACCCAGCTCAGTAGCGCCAAGCTGGACGGGCCTTTTCATTTGAGGACTTCAGTCAAAAAAGAATGTCTGTAAGCTCTGGCCAGAGCAGAGAAACAACTCTAATTTGATGTATTTTACGGAGAATGAGGGTTCAGGGTGGGGGCGTCCTAAACCTCTCAAAGAGCAGCAGATTATAGTGAGTAAGTAATGTTTATGCTGCATTGGGGGCGGGTGGGAGGTTGCTTTCAATTTATATACTGTATTTGTGTGTCACCACTCGCCCGTAACGCCCATCCACGTTGATGAAAGTCAGGCTAAGCAGGAAATCTCCAAATTAAATAACTGATTGGCTCTTTCTCGAAGCTCAAATTTTGTTGAAAAACCTAAGAAGTCTTTGATTTTGCTTGTTTAAAGGAGCCCATCAAAAGCCCACTTCTTTTTTTTTTAACGATTTAAGGGAGAAACTAACCTTTAGAATTATTTGGAAGGGTGGCGTCATAGTGACTGGGGTTGGGGTTAAAGTACCAGTATTAAAGCAAACAGAATCAAATCTGTTTAATTAGGTAACCTCAACTACATAACCACTTATTCCCAAAGGAGATGTTGCTACATTGCTCTTAAAACACAAGTTCAAGGAAATGTGTCGTTAGTTTTAGCAGGTCATTTTCCTGAAGGATTTTGCTGGAAATCTGTTGTTATGAGCGCTTGTTTGCGCCATCAGTACTTACAATACTAACGACGAAAACAAAAACAAAAAAGGCTTTCCTTTTTACGTATTAGAGCCTCATATTCAAATAAAACTGGATTACCTTTGCATAAATGAGCATCAACAGCCTGCATGTTACCACAAAGACAACAGTGTTCTACAATTTTGTGTTTATGCAACTCCGTAGGAGAGCTTTTATCCAGGCAAAGAAAACATTTTCATAAAGATCCTCAAGATTTTCCACAGTTTTCCTTTTGATACTCTAAAAAGTGACATCATCAAATCCAAAAATGCAAAACAGAATATAGCAGCTAGATGCGTCTAAAAATTGCACAATAGAAAACGACTGTTTAAAATATTTTACAAAAAAAAAAGGTGCTGTTTTTTAAAGTTGTTCTTTCCTTGTCATAGTCATAAATGCTACAATTTGACTATAAAGGGTCTGAAAGGAAACAAAATAAAGAAGTATAACCGAGATCCAAAAGGTATCGAGGAACTGTACAGAATCCAGGACCGTGTCGAGCGTAAAGGCATATATTTCAAAGCTTTGATGAAAGTATTTGGCCTTCTGTCTGTACAGCACCTGGACTGTCTGGCTGGAAAAGTGTGGCTAAAGCTAAACGTGAGGTGATTGAGTTTTCCAACTCTTTGTATATATCTAAATTTAAAAATCTCATCCTAAAATTGGGTTTCTAGATATTTGTCTAAAAATAGAGCTAAACTAAGTTTTTTTTTCTGGGTTTTATTAATAAAAAGTACTGTAAACAGATTTCCAGCAGGATTATGCAAGAAGACATGAAAACTCACAGGGAATTCTGCAAACAATAATCTGTTCTTAATAGTGTAAAAACAAGATTGTGTAAGACAGTAAAGGCTTAAAAATGGACCGATTTAAAAATAAAAAATAAAAACTTTCTAAGCATCCATAATAAGCAACATAATATTTTTCACAGGAGAAAATGGTCAGCATACACAAGTTTACACAGCTTCACCCCATTTCAATATTTCATTTAAACCTTTTTTTTAAAAACAGGAACACATGCAGAAGACAAACGGGAGCACTTACCAAACTGTTGGAAATCTACCGTCAAACACAACGCCTTGTTACTCGCACAGAAAACCTTAACGTTCTCCTGTCCTTCGTACTGCCAGGGGAATCAAAGCTAGGAAAAGATGTGAATGTAGCTGGGCAAATAGGATTACAAATGGCTCAATCCAAATGGCTGGAAGCACAGCATGCATTAAAGAGGAATTCTCTCAGGAAAGATAATCCCCATATACGCATTTTAACACACTTCACTCACCCCTGCGTGTTTTTTTTTTTACACTCAGTCATAGTAGAGCTATGATTGCCCGACTGTCTACAAACGAGTCACCCGGACCTATAAATACAACTGAAGCACTCAGACTGCTGCAATGACACATTCAGCGTCCAGAGATGGAAACTATGGATGGAAACAGACAGCTAATTAACCTCCTTCTTCTTCCTTGCCTTCAGCAGGTGGAGCCCCGCCCGCTTACCTTGAGCACCTCCATGGGGACCTGTGCGGAGGGCGACGAACTGGTCGGGACACTGACATTGATGGCGGGGGTCTGGGTGGCGGTGGTTTGTGGAAAGTGAGAGGACTGCTGCCGCTGCTGCTCACGCCGCTCCTGTTCTTGAAGCTGCTCCCTCATCAGCTGCTGGCGTAGCAGGATGCGTGATGTCATGGCGGAGGAGCTCAGTGGGGGCTTGGAGGAGATGTGTTGGTCTGGGCTGCAATTGGGGAGGGAGGGGGGGGGTGGTGGCAGGTGAATGATCAGAGGGATAGAGAGAGGAGGCCGAAGCAGCAGGCGAAAGGGTACATCGGGGTCAAGCGGGGAGCCAGAGGTCACAAAGAGACACAAGAGAGGATGGAGACAAGTCCAATGTTAAAAGTGATCTAAATACTATGAAAGAACAATGATCATAAAGATATGAAGAGCTACAATATTGAATTAAATGACTGATTTATATCGCTGTCCTGAGACCTCTGTCATATTTGACATGTTTTGTCTAAAGTTGGTCAATTAGACAGTAAAACAGTGCTTTTACGGGAAGGATCAGTCTATAACAGTCCCCAGATTGCTTTGTTTTTACATGCATAAATTAAAATGCAACTTCAAAAAAACTGCCATACTGGTTTGTGCATTTAAATGTGACACAAAGAGGAAGACAAAAAGAAAAGGCGCCTCAGTTTTCCCACTCTTAAATTTAGAAATCCACTACCCCGCCGGAGCTCTGCAGTCCTAAAATAGAGAGACTCTGCTGAAGCAGAAGTTGTCGGGATGAAGCCTTGGCGGAGCGAGTGATCCTTTTGAAACAACCCAGTAAAACGTCTGGCTAATCCAGCTGTGCAGTAATCGCACTAATTAGCCAGCGCAGTCAAACACAGGCTCAGTCTGAGGCGCACTCACTGGGTGTTGAGCCCTTAGCATACCATCATTCTCTCCATAACACTGCATGTAGCTTCATGGTCTGATACCACACAGACTGAGGCTTGAACCTCCATATCTGCCTTCCAAATTCACGACCAGCACATTAAATGTCAAGGAGTAAGACCTTTAAAGGGAAACAAAGAAGTGGGCTTTAACAGGAGTTTGAGCTCCTCAATTTGACAACATTTTCCTGAAGGTTCCTTTGTACTTCACCCACCACATGGAATAGGGTTTAGTGTTCATGCAATATAATTCCCCCTGTCTGTGTGTGACTTTGAAGGATTTTCTTTCCTTTCATCACAGAAAATTTCAAACAAAAAGTCACTGGATCTAATGTTAAAGTCTTCATTTGCACTCCAAGGATCAAGGCTCCCCTTATTACTTTCATAATCTGCTTCACTGTATGCGCTGTTACAAATTTCCCTTTGTTTCCTCCTTTTTTGTCCTAAAACAAATTAAAAGTATAACTATAAAGAAAATATGATTGTTATTTGGACAAACTATTGTGCATAACTACGTTCAGAAAATAGCTTAAAAAACAAAATGAGCCTTTTAGTTTTGAGGAGTTGCATATGAAGGCATTATACTTACAAAATGTATATAGTCTGTACCTTTATCTAAAATTACATCATTAAGATTATATAATGTTTATATGTAAGATTATAAAATTGGACTAACGTTGACTTTTCTGCAAAAGTATAATGAGCTCTTTGAATATTAATCTCTCTCTCTCTCTCTATATATATATTTTTTCATTCAGTCATTCACTCTGATCATCTTTTGATCTATGTAACCCTTGTGCTATCCTAGGCACTTTAACATTGGGAGTTGGGTCATCTAGACCCACTAGACAGTGCTCTGAACCTTTTGTCTTCAATGATTTGTGATCTTCACTGGTGTCCATGGTTTACATGAAATCTTTCCACCTTTATCCACCTTTGTCATGGTAGGAATAACACGTCAAAGTAAGGGTGGGGTCATCTAAGATAGCACAAGGGTGCTCCTTTAATTATGTTTATGCTCTTTATAGCTAAAATTCCAAAAATCTGTGTTGTCTTTTAGGACATAGTTTCTGCAAGGCGGTGAGGGTTCATTAGATATTCGCCTGAGTTGTGGGTGGGACTATTAGCACAAAGTAAGCCTGCCCCCACTCCTCGCCAACCCTCTGTTAGCACCCGCTAGCTTACACCCCTAACCTAACATTGCCAGTGCAGCAATAATGGTGACGAATACTGGAGTTTTCCAGCTGTTCAGTTTAGAGCCAGATGCCAGCTCAGATGAGGAAAATGAAGACGTACATGGATCTATTCGTCTACGAGTAAATATATCGGAATGGAGCAGAGCAGGGAGCTTGTGGCCTGCTGTAGCTTCTATGTCACAGCTTCAAGCTTTTATCAACAGCATTTTTTCATCTGCTCCTGATCAACAATGATTTCAATAAAGAAAAACTCTGAAATGCAATTTCAATCTTAATTTGCTTCACATATGTCCTCCATCATAAGAAAAATGTCACAAGAACATGTTAAAACATATCTTTTATCAGAGTGCATCTTAAAAAGATCCAAAAAAGATTAATATAAAAGATTATACTCTATGTACAAATCTAAATCACCTTTTCTGTTAAGTTTGCAAAAAGTCTGACCCACACACAAAAAAGTTCTAAACATTTCCACCAACGCAGCAAATGAAGAAAGTGGCAAAACTTCCAATAAATGTAAGGTGCTGTATTTAACCATTTTGCCACACATCAGCATATGCATTATATACATTTAAGTACTGTAATCAGAAATCATTGTAATAAGAAATAAGATTTAAGAGTAAAATGTAAAAAAATAAAGACATGCATTGTGTTTATAGATCAGAGACAGTTCTTGAGTCATGAGGTGTGCCTCAGGGTTCCATTCTTAGATCCATGCTTTTCCTGCTGTACACGTTCCCTCTGGGAACGACTCACAACTTGGCTATGCAGACGAGACTCAACTCTGTCATCCATTGACCACAGTCCATGAGGTTTACTGTTATTGTTAAGCTTTTATTTTTGGCAATTAAAAGGAAATGGTGAAAGACTCCAGAGGAATACAGCTTAAAAGTCAAGTTAGAACTCTTTGCATCATAATCAACTGCAGTTCCAGCCCTGAAGAAAGCAAGATTCAGAGGTCTCATGATATGTTTCAGAAAGGTTAATTCAAAACTTGACCTTCAGCAGAATCGACTTTATTAATCTAGTCTTCTTATAAATGTCAGACAGCAGCAACCGTTCATCCAGAAATCTGATGCCAGAGTTTTCATTAGGAAGCTATATATCTAGCTATATGCTGCACACATTTTGATCAGCTTCCTGATGAGCTCAGATGAGCAACAACTTTTTGATTTTCTTATTTAAATTTGAAATGGTTTATTTCAAGCAATTAAAGCAAGACTAATGCACAAAACAAAACAATCAACATTCATACATTCATACAAAGACATATCAAACTAGGGATAATTAGACTTTGTCCATGTTTGAAATAATGTGAAAAATGGTGCTTTTGTTTTTGATGCTGCATTTTAGCACATTTCTGCTCCTTGGGTTTTTATTTTTTGTTTATTTTTTAACCCTGCTAATGTTTTCTATCTCTCAGTGAAGCATTTTGCATGAATTTGTACAGAAGCTGCTGTACAAATAAAGCTATCTTGCCTTTCTTTTAGAACTGTAGGCTTCTTGTTCAGTCTTCAAACAGAGAAAAATACTGAACACTTATTTGAACTGCTTGACATTTGTAATTGGATGAACACTTGGGGTTATTTACAACCAACACTAAGCTACACACAACTAATCTTATATATTTGTAAAAGCACTGAAAACAGAAATGATCCAAAATCAGTAAAAGCTATTTCTTATATATTTTAGGGGAAAATATGTTTTCAGTTTTTTTTATGTATCATTTTTATGTATTAATTTGCCCAAAGCAACTTATAGTCACACTTTTGGGTAGCTTCACTGCCGAAAATTGGAGTTCTGTCTTGCCCAAGGACACTTCAACACATGAGCGGGAAAGGTCGGAACTGAACCTACAGCCATCTGACTGGAAGTCAACTGCTCTACCTCTCCACTACGGCTGTCATTTAATAGAGCAAACGCTTCACCCTTTTTAAAAAAAACTTTTTCAATCACTTTTTATCAGTTGAAGAGCATCTTCACCAGACAACATGTTTCAGCTTCGTCCATTAATGTTCAGTAGATTCAGTATGTGTATTGTAATGTATTTTGTTTTGTATGTAGGCTAACTGGTCAATATCCTATTGGAAGATCCTCAACCAAGTTTTCTGCTGATAAAGCTGAAGTTGTTATTGTAGTTTACACAGATTCAAGATAGCCAGTCCCAGATGCAGCACAGCATGACATATCTGAGGCGTCTTTGTGTTCTCAAAAAGCCCAGCCTTCTTGATCTTTTCTTAGCATGCTTTACTTTTGCGTCTGTGGATGCAAAGCTCCCGTCTTGCCAAAAAAGCTTGAGTGTGTTCCAATCTGTTTAAAAGGCATTCTCTCAGAAACTTGGTTCCATTTTAATATGCATTGTGGCAAATTGGAATCTTTGTTTTAGGATTTCATTTTATAGTTCTCTTTGTTTACCATGAACTCCACTTTAACTCAAACAGGGACAGTAATTCCCATTTCTATAATTTATCTCTTAAATTTCCAATAATTATTTTCTTTAGCAGAAGGGAATGTTAGTTTCAATCTTGAGGACCTCTAGCATGTTCAGCTGTAGCCACAGGAGCATCAAGCTGCTCCAAGATGGTCTTAAAGCCTCTACCTTTCATGTGCAACTCCTTTTCTTTGAGTGGTCCACGTTCAGTGTGGTTACCACACAGAACAAAGATTCGTCTTTGAATAGGCAGACCGACTGATTACACGTTTGAAGACAAATGTGATGCTTTTTAGAGGACACACTTTAGTTTAACATGTCCCTGTCGTCACACTATTTTCACCCTTTTCCAGAGGGAACCATCCTTTTTAGTTGGTTAGTAGTTTCCACTAACCCATCATCTATAACAAATTAGTTATTCAAAGAACTATTGAGGGTTTTTCTGAATTGAGGGGTTCTAATTTCATTGTGCATTTGTCTCATTTTAATACAAAATCATTTACTACACTTGATATAAGATGTAAAGATTTTAATGACATATAATCACTTGTTTTCAGGAAATATGCCAATGCAATGTTTCCCTTAGGAACATCCATCTACCAAATAGAACAAGTAAAAAAAGTGCTTTCATTGTTTTTGTTGTTTTTGTAAGATGAGATAAAATGTGATTCTAATAACTTTCAAATGCATTTTATCACATTGATTTATATAATTGTTTTGTTTTCTTTTTAAAGATGTCAAATGAGTTACTGACACTGAGTATTGAGCACAAGTACTGCATTATGGGGAACATTTTATGATGGTGAATCAGATTGATTAGCGCTCTCTTCTGGACATGATAGGAAAAGCCATACGGTTCTAAATGTATATGTAAAAAACACATATTATTAGTAAGTATTTTTAAAGTACATTGCATTTTTATTAGGTAAATAGTTCTCATCATATGTTATTAACAACTATTTTTAAAATACTGTTATCACCTTATAAAGTTAAGAAAGTTTTTTTTTAAACTTTTTTAAAGCTTATTACTTAGGATCTAATCAATTTTGATGCACTATGCAGTTTTATTTAATATGTTTCATTTTATCATGACATTTTTGTTGTTTTTGAAGCATATATGTAGCAGAAATACAGGTACGCACGGCTCATTTTCCCCAATAAGTGCATGGAATCTGACTTTTCATCATTTATACACTGTGAGAGCATGAATGGCCTAAAACCGTCTTTCCTTTTCACATTTTCTATTTTTGCCAGAAGATTGATTAAAACACATGAAAAGCTCTTTTGTCCTTTTTTAACCTTTTAACTCTTGTGTGTGTGCACACCTACTATCAAGTTTGTGTGTATTTCGAAGAAGAAGAAAAAAGGAAAACAACAATGGCTGTACAGTTTTAAAAAGACCCACCCACCGCAAGTCATGATTTGTGGGATTGTTCTCCCAGAGCTCCTTCATCATGTCCACCATTAGCTAAACAATCCCAATGTGTGTGATGGGAGACTTCACTGAAGTACAGCAGTTTATGAGGAATTCCACGTGGTTCCGCCTCCAGGATAAAAATAAGGTAAGCAGGTGTCTTTGACAGAGGAACAACAGTCTGATCACCCAATACACACAAAGAAAAAGTAGGCAAGCTGCTTGTTGTACTGCTATATCTGGCAATTGCCTTTGGCTTTAGGAGTAACCCCAAGATATGCATAAAAATCTCTACTTTATAGTAAGACCTAGTTGAAAAGTTTCTCAGTTTGGTTGTACCTTGAAAACTTCCTAAAGAGCAAAAATAAACATCCTAAACAGTCTTGTAAACAACTGCCCAATGCCATGTTGATACTCAACGTCCTATGTGAAAGCTGTGTACTACTGTGTACTACTCCACACACTGCCCTTCATGTGTACATTTCATATTTTAGTGTACGCACACATACAGTCAGTGTGAGCATTATCAGAGATACAGAGATGCCGTACTCACAGACAGTCAAATGAGCAGGGTCTGTACACTTGCACTCCTATGGCCTCCATGTTTGTTTGTTTTTCTCCTGAAGGTGCACCACCCGCCCTTGGAGGGCAGTGAAAGTCATGCTGGCGCTGCAGCGCTGAAAGTGTGTCAGAGGGGGGAGGCTCCAGGGGCCAGCCTGAAATCTCCAATCGCCTGGCAGAGTCCGAAGCAGATGACTGGCCCCGTCTGGAGCAGCGGCGGAGCAGAGCCAAAGAGAGGGCAGGAGCCCACTGCCGTCCACCGGCACGCTGTGCACAAACCACACAGATCCGGTTTCACTGGGAAACCTGTGTGCACGCCTGCACACTACCTTCAACTACATACTCTGTTTTTATTGTCGTTCTTGTTGCCTCCCAGTTATCAAAATAAGTAAAAACTGTTAGGCTTTATTTTATCAATAGTGTAACTTTTATTTTAAATTCTTAAAAAACATTGTTTCCTCATAAGTAACAATGGTCTGTTTTATTACACATTGCTGAATAATTTTAATTATCTCTTTAAGTAGGAAGGTTAGTTTTCTGAATTGGAGGCAACATTTTAAGCAGAAAAATGTTAACATGTTCTTTTTTTTACTTTTTGTATGAGCAGTGTTTTTCTAAATATAATGGCAAAGTAACTTTATGATTTGATACTGTCTTTCATAACGATAACCATTCACTTATATAAATAGAAATCAATCTCTGGAAAAAAACTTGAATTTGGCTGGAATTGAAACCTGCTTTTATCATGAATAGCTCTACCCTGGAATTGTTTTTGTCCTTAAAAAAAAATTAAGAATTTACAAATGGATATTTTGATTTAACTAAAATGTGAAAACAGACCAAAAAACTGTGATGTTTTCTAAAGATTTCCTTCTACTCAAGGCCGTGTCACAGAGCCTTTACGTACATTTTGCAAATTTTTCAGGTATGAAATATTGGTCTTTCGTGATACATGCGTGATATAGGTAACTCATTAGTGTATCTTGCATTCGTCAATGTGCGCAGAAGACAGAAGTGTTTCGGCCAACAGGTTGCTATGTCAATTTGGTTTTGAGCTGTTCAAAATTTTTGCTCTGTTTAGAATTTTGCAATTTATACGTATTTTACATAGTTTACACGCAATTTTTATGTAACTCTTACGCAATTGTGCATTAGTTTTGTGAATGCATATTTGTGGCTTTCCACGACCGTTCCATGTATGTCTAATGGACTTTTCATGCATGTATCACCGATATATACCCCTTATATCACGAACATATCACGTTCAAATTACATAATTGACGCACAAATGAGTAATGAATTGAAATGACTAATGAATTGCATCTACACAATCCAATAATCACATACGGTTCGTTTACTACGTTGATTTACGTGTTCTTTGTGTGGTTTATTTGTACCTCTACTGTTGGATTTAACATGGTTCATTCGTGATACATCTGGGAAATTTTCATGTACCAAAACTTTTTTCACGTATATTCACATACGATCGATTGTCATCTGTACAATGTGCGCAAAATGTACATAGTGGCTGTGTGACATGGCCTTTAGAGTAAAAAAAAAAAGATAAGGTAATAATGAGCCTCCATACAAGTAATTTCATTGCTGCAAAATGTGCAACACAGAATCTGAAATAAAAAATAAAATTCGCATTGTACCCTGAATGTTGAATAGTTATGTAGTAAACATGAATACTTTACCCTCAAGTTTACCTCTGCTGTTTTACTCTCTTTAAAATAATTAAAAAATTTTAAGCAAAAGAATCAGTTTTGAACAAATTGCGACTTCAAAAATCATAGCTGTTTTTAATCACGGGACTCCAAGAGGTTCACAACACACACAAAATGTTTGAGGTTTATTTTACCTTTCCACTAAAAAAAAAGTTGGTGTGGGTGGTTTGTGTTGCTTTAAAAACATGCACGTCTCTCAGTCCCGAGGCCCCCAATTTCCCACATATCTGCAGAGATACTGGCTTTTTAAGTGAGCACTGATAAAAGGTCAAACATGCCTGGGGAACACGCTGTGGTTTCCAAGAAGAAAATCTTGTTTCAATTCATGTAACCGCAGGAGATTTTTTTTCATGTTTTCCTCAGTTGATTGTGAAGAGGTCTCAGCAGAGAGAAGAGTGCAGTGTTGCCGGATCGTGGTCACTTCTGGCTTCTTCTCTTCACCGTGACATGTATTTGTGGACAGCACAATGAACTTTGCTGTTAAACAGGGATCTCTGTAACTGTTCTGCAGAACAATTGACAATAAATATGATTTAAATATGCTAGTGTTCCATGACGTCAATAAGAGCCGGAAGGTTTCAAACTTTGCTTTTCTCTTGCATACAGAGATTTCTCCTGAAATTGTTGCACAAAACATGACAAAAACAAAAGAAACGAGGATGCTTCTTCACAGTTTGAAAAAGTGTTCTTTTTGGTACCAACTACTGATCTCTAAGTCATACACAAATCCTTTTGGTAGATGGAATGCAGCACTACAAAATAAAAGCACAGAAAAGACTGAAATGTCAACAATTTCCTCATTTTTTATCTAAAAGACTTCATAATTTTAAATTAACCAACAAATGAGAGTCCTTTGTAACATGTTCACTGTCTATTTGACACAGACTGTCATTCAGTTTGATTTACCAAACTGTATTAGTGGAAGAGGCTACTTCAGAGTCATAGCATCAATTATCCTCCGATCATCATGTGCAGCATGTCCTTTAAAAAAGGAGCAAAACTCACAATAATGACACCAAACAGGCAAGGGGGAAAGCAGATGTTTTTTTATGCCGCTACAACAATAAATCTTTTTAATTGCAGTAAATGCAGATTAGGCTGTAACAATTAATTGATTTATGCAACCAGATTGATTTGTCTGAAGCACGTTGTTAATTAAGTCCAATCAAACTATAACATTATACAATCATTTCAAAATGAAACAAATTGATTATATTAACATTGGAAAACACCATTTGGATTGAGGCCCTGTAGGTTTATTTTACTGTAACGTAATAACAACCAAGTGTCATCAGAGCGGACAACACACATGTGATGTCAGCACAAAAAGAAAATCAAGCCATCACTGCAGTCCAATGTGTGGAAACACTTTAAATTTAGCAAAGACATGTGACCATACAGTGAGGTAGAATTACATTCCAAAACTTTTGATGTGGAAAAACAACAGCGGGCTGAACTTTATGGAACTAAAATGTGAATGGATTAGCTATTTGTTTTTGTTTACTTGTTTGTTTGGACACATATTTAATTAACATTTGATTGTCTTGCAAGTAATCCACACTCAGAGCCACACTGGTTAAAGTTTTGGCTGGATCGATTTTAGGTCAGTGAATCGGATCGTTCAAAATGAACAAATACCGACCATGAATCGGATTTAGGATATGAATTGTTGTTAAAATGAATCGTTACAGCACTACAGATAAATGTAGTCAACGATAAATGTTGACTGTAAATAAAAATGTGGACCGTTCTTTGTGAAAAAGTATTTTAACTGATTATTGTACTAAAGAAGCTTGATAAATGCAAGAAATGCACGTCCTTCTTTCTCATTTTATTTTTCCTCCTCTACTAATTGTAGTTTGTACATCTTCATCTTGCAATCTTCCTCCTTAACAATCTTCCCTATTGTTCTTTTTTCAATGACCTTTTCAAATATAAATTAGTTTTTTGCTGCACGTTTTACTTCTACCATTGCATTAGGCTTTATCTTGAACTATCAATCACAATAGTGCTCAGAAAACTTTAGGAATCATTTATTGTTTTGTTTTTTTTCTGTCCCGTTGCAAACTAACCAACCTCTAGCTTGCACATAAATATGCTTCCTTGACTGTGAATAAAGTAAGTTTCCCCCTACAGCAAATCAAAAGGTGTGTTGTTCAGGGAAGTGAAAGAATTAGCGGATAACGTTAAGGGAGAGAGGGGGGTAAACCACATTTTGTAGCAGTAAGAAGACACTAAAAATCACAGAGATGCAAAAATGATGATATAAAGAGCTGGCTGATTCACAGTTTTAGCGGCACTAGCGTCAGTTTTAGCCCGCAGCTGCTTTTGAATAAGTGTTAAAGCAGGAAAGAGCCGCCACACAGCTGATCTTCCAGCCAGTACGGCGTACCTCCATCAGGTCTTATACCAGTACGGAGTACAGGACTGTACCAGCTTACTTTCAGCCCTTCAAACAGCTGAAATATCCTTGAATGCACCTCCAGCAAATGCAAGAGGCTGTTTATGAACCAAACTGCAGCTGATCTGCAACATCTAAAAATGTAGAGATGTTTTTCTTTGTCCTTTAAGCAGTGCAAAACACCCGCTTGAATCAATAGGAGTTGCAGTGTACGTAGTTTGTTTACAGGGTTTTCCTTAATTGGAAGATGCTCTGTTTCCTGACCCCACAAAAATAAGAAAACAAACGGACAAAAGGACAGAACCAGGATTTTCCTTGATGTTATGTGTACATTTGTAGCCCCCTCTCCGCGTCATGCAGCTTAAGTATTTACTCGAAATTCCTCTTTTCATTTGATTTCCTCTAAGATGAACGCACTGTTTCCCATCAAGGCAGCATTTAACGCCACCTTCACACACCGATGGCTAATCTGAACACATGTAAGCATCTGGTTTAGCATACATGTATAAGCACTCCATGTATAACTTTCACTGTTTCTTCAGTAAGTGCAGGAGAACGAAGCTGCTGATCAGGATCTTCACATTTCTAGAGGGCAGGGTCAGTGAGGGTATGGGGTCTTTGAGTTCATTCACATAAGGATGCTGTGCAAACACTGCAAAGAAGATTTACTGGTAACTCTAATGAATGAATCGACTTTGACATGAGCAGACTTTCACCACATTCTTCTTTTATTTTCAAAGGATCCTGATAATAACCTATGGCTATAACCCACAAATTAAGCTTTGCTTTTGAATACATGAAAATCGACACTATCTCTTTGTTTTAGGGAAATTCCTAAATTGATCACATCAGCTCAGTTGCTTGCTTCCAAACTGATCCAAACTTCCTAACTGTACAGATGTTGGAGGTTTTTGTGTGAAACGAGGTCAACTTATCCTATAAGGCTTTATCAGTTACCTGAAGATTAATTTTTCTAGCTTGATCCTTTATGTAACTATAAACAAAAACAAAAAAGAATGGTTAAAGAATTGTGAATTACGGTACTTTAAGTGCTGTTGCAGTAGTCAGTGTTCACCATTAGAGGGAGACAAAGATCAAGTCTTTTTGAATCAAAAACACAAAAGAAAAAAAGAGGAAATCTCCAAAGCAAAATAATAATTTTAGTAGAATGTAGTTGTTTTACTATTGTTTTACTGCTAAAATGTTTCATTTATGTAGAAAGCTTTACTGTATTTCATAAATTCTTTTACTAAACTCTCCAACATTCATAATAATAAAAAATCAGCTACTGACAGTTTTTTACAGACTTCAGCTTTTATCTTTGTGCCTCTGGCACATCAATTCATTATCACAAGTACATTTTTTAACATTTACACTGAAAATGAGAGATTCTGTAAAATGTTATGGCTTGACAAAGCATCAGTTGTGTCGTGTCTAAAATATGTTAGCTCCAACTGATTTCTCCAATCTAAACAACTATCGGCCGGTCTCCAACGCGTCATTTTTAAGATTTTTTTTTTTAGAAAAGCCTGTTTTTACTCAACTGAATGATTTTTTTAATATATAAAAACATTTTAGAAAAGTCACTCACCACTCAACAGAGATGACACTTGTCAGGGTCTTAAATGATCTCAGGTCCAATGCTGACATAAACAAGTATCTGTTTTAGTCTTACTGGATCTGAGCGCAGCCTTTTACACAGTTGACCACTCTATCCTTTAATACAGACTTCACAAAATGGCTGGTTTGGTTGATTTAAATCCTACCTCATAGATATAGATTTTATTGTTATTTTAAATGATTTTTTATCTGGAAGGCAAAAACTGACATGTAGGGCGGCTCCAGGATGGAGCCTTGGGTCCCACACTTTTGAATCTTTACATGCTTCCGCTTCAGGATGTCATCAGAAGACACTGCATTAACTTTCATAGTTATGCTGATGACACTCAACTGTATGTAGCTGTGTCTCCTGAACCCATGGACAGTCTTTTAAACTGTATTTCAGATATTAAAATGTCGATGGGAGAAAACCTTTTGCAGGTCAACCAAAACAAAACTGAAGTCTTGGTAATCGGGTCTGAAGCTGAGAGAGATATGTGATACAGTAAGGAACCTCTGTGCGATCCTAGATGCATATATTAGCTTTGACCAACACGTGAATAAAGTAATGAAAACTGCATTTTGCCATCTGAGGAATATCACCCGAGTGAGACCCTGTTTCTCAAAAGACAGTGCTGAAATTTTAATTCATGCCTTTATCAAGAATAGATTACTGTAATGTCCTCATTTCTGGTGTAAAAAAAACCACTCTTAGCCATGTGCAGCTAGTCCAGAACTCAGCTGCATGCCTTTTAACGAGAACCAGGAAGAGGGAGCACCTTGCACCAATCTTAAAATCTCTGCACTGGCTCCCTGTCAGCTTTAGGATGGATTTTAAGATTATTTTAATCGTTCATAAGAGTGTCTTGGTCCTTCTTTTATTTCAGACTTGCTTTTAGTTTATGATCCTCCCAGAGCCCTTAGGTCCTCCGGCACGGGCCTGCTGAAAGTCCCTATGGTCAGAACAAGAAATCCACGGTGAGGTCTTGTTTAGAAATTACGGGCCTCATCTGGGAAACAAACCAGCCTGAGGATGTGAGGGCCTCATCCTCTGTCAAGGATTTTAAAAAGAAACTAAAGATGCATCTATTTATTCAGCTGTTATTTAGATCTCGTAAGTGGAATCTAGAATTTGACTGTTATATTTTATATTATATTTTATCACACAATTATGTGTTTAGTGCTTTTTAGTCAAGTTGTACTTTTTTGCGTCTTAACTTATTCTAATATTAAATTCTAGGTGTCTTTAACATTTTAATTTATATTTTCATATTTTTGCTGTTTTTATATTTTAACTTTTCTATGTATTACTTCTACATTTTAGACTGTTACAAGTGTTTTTTCACCCTTGGCGTGTGTTTGTGGGGTGTTTGTGTTGGGGCTCCCAGAGTTTTGGCCCTGCTTGTCCTCTGTTCCGGGTCCTCCGAGTTGCCTAGCCTGGTGTGCCCACGTTGGGGACATTGGACCCGGGGGTTTGGGGAGTGTGGGCGGGAGGTGCTGGGAATGAGTTGTGCTTGTGCTGCTTAGATGCTGGCACCATGAACAGCCAACAGGAGGGCAGGGCGGACGGCGCCTTTTGGGTTCTCTCTTCTTTAACTTTTTATAATCGTTTCTCTTTTATTTGTGTTTGTTTTTGTGTATTTTACTGTATAATGGGGGGTTATTTTATTATTTTATTGCATGAGTGGGAATTGGTGTTTTTGTGTTCTTGTTTGTTTTTATCTACAGCACCTTGAGCTGTTCCTTTTCATGAAAGGTGTTATAAAAAAAAAATTTGAATTTGGATTTGTAAAAGTCTAGTTTTCTTAGAGGGATTGACTCTTGTTTAAGGAGGCAAAAAATATATACATTTGAGAGGTAAATAAAAATAGATATGTCATTTGCAGACACTTAATAGAAGAACTTGCTTCTGTGTTTTCACTTAAGCCTAACCCTGAGCAGCAATAGTCAAAGCTCTGAACTTTGAGTAAAAAAGATCACAAGACATGAGGCATGGAAGTGGGAATTGTGCAAAACCAAGTATGTTTTATCAGATATCTCTATGCCCTTAAAACACGCACGAAAATGAATTGTGAATTCATTCTTCTTTTGCATGCAGAAGAATGAATCCTTTCTTCCCGGATTTCCAGAGCAATAAAAAGATATAAAGCGTAATAAACTTGTCTTACAATGAACCTGAGTGTTATGTGAGTTTTTCTGACAATAATGTACAGCAGATGTTGCCAAGCGACCAATCATGTAGGGTTATACATTCAATAATAACAATTGATGCTTCTTCGTAAAACAAACGTAAAATAAACTCTTAAAATTGTAAAAATATACAAAGAAAATGGGAATAATGTGAAATGTTCATTATCCTATTTTTTTTTTGTAAAAGTGCTGTATTTAACCGTAACTGTATTTAAAGTTTCAGACATACATAAACCAGACTGATAATCACTGTTAACACCCATCGGGTACTGCACAGCAAACATGCAGCTTGAAGAGGCGGTGCCATAACCAGAGAAGTTTATTTTGCCTAAATCAACAACCTTCCAAAAACAATGGGAGGAACAAGGTTAAAGAACATTTCTTGAATCCACCCATATAGGTCCACCTGTCTGGCAAGTGAAAACATAAGCACTGAATAATGAACCAACATTAAAGCAGCAGAATTTGTCCATACAGTCCAAACTGGTTTTTTTAAGTGTTTTTTTCTTCTTCCGCAAACTGTATAAAAATGTGTAAAGACCCATAGACATTATGAAAGTTGTATTTTTTGTGTTCTTAACATGTTCTTGTGGCATTTTTCTCATAATGAAGAAAAAAAAAACTTTGAAAAAAGGAAATAAAAAATAAGATTCATACTCATTCATTCATTTTATTCGTAAACAGATGGATGAAGGGAAGCAGGGGCAGGCTCACTTGTGCCAACAGTCCTGTCCACAACCTATAGTTGAATTTCTAATGAACTCCTGCCGCTCTGCAGAAACTTTGTTCTTGATTTAAGCTAAAAACGACATAATTGTAATAAAGTGAGAATGCTTTTAAAATAGATCAAAAGATGATTGGAGTGGGACTTTAATGATTGAAATTCCTTTGAAAATAAATCAAAGATGGTCTATCTTTAAAATGCCAAGAATGGGAAATTGTTTCTTTCTGACACCAGCCTCTAGTGGTCATTCAAGGGACTGCAAGATTTGCTAATTCCAGTTTGTCTTCACATGTAGGAGCAGTACAGCGTACACAACACTACAAAGGAGAAATATAACTGTGAAGGAGGATTAAAAAACTCAACAAATTCAAATATTACTGCAATTATTAGATTATTCGGACTAGGGCTGCAAGATATGAGGAAAACTCGCAAATTGAGATATTAGTGATCAATATTCCGATGACAATATAACTTACGATATATGAACAAATAGCAAAACAACAAAAGCATTTCCATTTCACTGCAAAAGATTAATTTAAATAAGAGTCAAAAAACCTTAAATTATCCTCCAAATGACCCTCGTCTAATTAGGAGGGCAAAATCTAACGTAAAGAGCTCCATCTGGTTGGTCAAATGCATAAAGTGATTTCTTCAATTCATTAGATAGTTCAAGTTGCCATAAGATTATTTTAGCACATTTAAGGTTTACCATTTATTGCGATTATCGCTGACTTTTGCGATATGGATATTGCACAGCTTGAAATCGCGATAACGATAAATTTGCAATTAATTGTGCAGGCCTAATTCAGGCCATCATATTTAAAGGATAATTCGATTTTCTTTATCTATTACTAAGCCTTTCATGTGACCAAATAAATCAGATAACCAGGCGTAATTGGATAACTGCAGATCCAACGCATTTACATGACAAGACCTTCCAGAGAACTGATCATTCAGGAACCCTCGCTTAAATGTTTCAGTCATCCTACTTTCAAAGTTTATATGTGGGAAGAGATTTATGATGCAAAACTTTGAAGGACCAATGGAAACTTTGTCACTACAGTACATTCTCCATTTGCATGAAGTTCTTTGGTGGCAGAATGCACCAACTGCAGCATAGTGGTCAATTAAATCCATAACACTAAATGTAATAAACAAAGCCAGCAGCAGAAAAAAGTACATACACTGACTGTGTAGTATTTCAATGTGTGGAAAGTCACTGGAATGTGCAAGTGTGCATGGAACTATTGTGTGTGCACCAGCCCCTGTGAGCAATTGTGCAGCCCTGGTATGTGCACATTTGCGATCAAGTAGTTGTCTGTGAGTGTAATTATTCAACAGTCGTGTAGCTGAGAGAGAAAGTGTTTAGTCCAATCATAATGATGATGGTGACCATAAGGCCTGCACAATAAAATGACCATTAATTATCATGACGATATCAGCCTGTGCAATACACGCAAAAGACGCCGTAAACTGTGATAAACGGTTACTTTAAATCTTTAGACATGTGCTAAAACAACCTTATGGCCCCTTGAAGTATTTAGCTAATCAAATAGAGCCCTTCAGGTTGTCGACCAATCGAATGATACCTGCCTCACTTGGAGTATGATTTAAGTAATACTGACTTTCATTCAAATAAAACTGTTGCAGTTAAATGTCAATAATTCTTTTGTTGTTTTTTTGTTTGTTTTACGACATTTTTGTTCACGTATCGAAAGTGTTATCATCATCACAATATTGATCACTAATATCGCACAATGCAAGTTTCCTCATATTGTGCAGCCCTAGTGACCAAAGTTTTTCATTTTGCACTCACACTGTCTCTATGCCAATATTTTTCCCCCTTTTTTTTCTCACATTGTATAGATGTCAAAACAAAAACAAAATAAATCTGACAAAAAGATAGACATGCAGGAAGAAATCACATCCCTAGCTGCTTATCTGACAAGAAAAATCAGATGGTGCTGCTAACATGACCCTTTGAATAGTCTAATATCAGATATGACCGGATTTTTTTGTGGGCATGTAAATGGACTCCACAGCACTAGCTGCAATGCATTGTAAAGACCCACTCCAATGAAAATGAAATGTGTTTTTAACGTGTTCTTGTGGCATTTTTCTGATGATGGAAGACATTTATTTAGTAAATTTAGCTTAAAATTGCATTTATGAGGAATGTCTTCATTGAAATTGTTGTGAATCAAGAGCAAACAAACAAAATGCCTTTTGAAAAACAATGTATTTGTGATGAAGAGAATAAGCTTGGTGGGCCACAAGCTCCCTGCTCTGAGGTCTTAGCGATGAAGATGGGGGAAAGGGGCGGGTTTTACTGTCCCAACAGCCTTGCCCACAACTCAGAATTTTTGATGAATGGCCAATCAGAATCGAGTATTCACTCGGACTATGGTATAATCATATTTAAACAAGGGCTTGTTGGGAATGCTTGTAAAATAACTCAAAAGATGATTGGAGGATGAGAATATGCAATCCTGTCACTTTCAAGCCCTACTGTCAGCCTGTTTTAGGCAAACTGGTGGTTGCATTAGCTTGTGGAGAGGAATACGGAATCTTAGAAATCTTAATGCGATTTTATCTCGGTACTATCAGATAAAGGATATCAGACTCTCCTGTTTGCACGGTCACTTGAAAAATCGCATAATTCAAGAAATCCAATATATTAAATGGATGTAAACGGGCTTAACAATGTAAAAGTTTAGCTTCGAGAGTTTGCTTGAGAACGCACATACACACACAAAAAAACCCCACTTATTTCAGATTTAACACTTCTACGGCTAAATTTATACAGCTTATTTACACTGCATATAAGACTAGTTCAGCGTCTGCCTCACATCTAAATATAGGCACTGAAAGTCCAGGACAGCGTCTGCAGCAGCTCGCTCTGTCGGCCTGATTGGGGACAGCAGGGAAGCAAACCTATCCGTGAAACGGAGGTGATACTGTGTCACTGTCAACATTTCTCCTTCCGAAGCAGCTGGGACGAAGCAGCTCTTACCTGACTTTTGGGCAACGCCAAATAATCAATCTTTAGTGTCATAACGGCTCCCAACACAGTCATTGTTATGATAGATCATGCTCATGTGATGGAAAGGGGAAGTGGGACATTTAAAAAAAAAAAAACAATAAAAGCAAAAGGCTTAGAAAAATCCCACATGTTCTCAACTATGTTCTGTCATACTAGCCAACTGTGTTGATATTTCAGGGGTTATATTTACTCTTGCGGCATCTCCGACTTGGTCTATGTACGTGTAACAATGTAATGACATTTCACTAATGACGAAATTGACATTACTTGGAAAAAGAAAAGGAAAAACTGGGCTAAAGGTTATAGTTTCATGAGATTTATGCGATTTTCTCTTAGCTTATGTTTTTGGTCGACTTAAAGAAAGAAATAAAGAGGAGAAAAGCTGCAACTCCACAGCAAAATACGGAGAAACAGAAGGGAGGGAGGGCAACAGGAAAAAAAACTGCTTTGTTTGAGAACAGTGGCGCTCTGTCTTGTGGCTGTCTAGATCTGGCAGCAGCAAGGACAGCCTTGAGGGAATCAAACTCTAAGGTGACGACAGGAGACGGAGAGAATGGGATCGCAGTTTGTTGACGCATGTCATCATTAGCAGCTTTGCAGCTCCTAAGTTGAAGGAAGAGTCTGAGGTGTTTCGTTTTGCTCACATGTCACCCAGAGAGAAGTCATGTTGTTGCATCAAAAGTGAGGATGCCGCTGCTCATCCATCTTTAGCACATATCTGACGAATCCACGAATCCGTCACTCCAAGTCATCATCTTTCCTAAAAATTACACTTTAGGCTTGCCACGAATAGGAAACAATGGTTTGTTCAATCTAATTACACAATTTTATATATCAGATTCATAATTGACTCCTATTCTTAGAGTGTTCCATCCTAACAGCTGATCTAATAAAATAACCTATATTGCATGCTGGCTCTGCAGAAGTTCCTGAAAAAAGGCGGAAAGGCAGATTTGGGCCACTTAAAGCTGACTCAGCAACTTGTACACAGTTCGGATAGTCCCCAAAATTACTCTTGCAACATTAGACATCAGGGTCATCGGGTTGGACAACTATTATGACAACTGGTCACCTTTTACACCCCTCCAGCAGCCTCTGAATGTGCTTTTATTTTGAAGGGGAAATCTCATGAAGCATCGATATTTTACTAAAATAATAATGAAATAAATGGGTTTGACTAACATTGTTTGAGGTCCATTTGGAGTCATTCTTGACAGAAATATAAAAAATAAAGTAGCATCAATTGTGTTAGGAGTCCCTGGCGTGAGCAGCATCTCACTCAACTCTGACCTGTCTGCTCCTCCACGAGCCAATATTTGAAGTTGATGTTGACAAGACAACACCCAAGTGTTGCATAACTTTGAATGAGAGGCAGCCGAATCCCACTCCACAGCTGGGCAACACATCCCCCCCCCCCGCCGGGACAGCCTCGCGCGCGCTCGGCCTCCGCGCGACGCTCAGTAGACAGCTCGGAGGCTAATTATCACCCAAACCTGAAAACCGCTTCAGAGTGGGAAATAACTGTCCACGGGAAATGGACTGACCTGTTTTTCAAAGGTTGACTCTTCAGCTCATAGTACGTTTTAGGCTCGTCCTGAAGGTCCTCGCCGACCTCAAAGTCAGGAACTATTCCGGATTCGGACTGCATACTTGCAGACGTCAACTTTTCCAGAACGTAAAAAAAACCCACAAACAAGTAAAACAAAACAAAACTGCGGGGCGATGTTGGAGCCGCTGCGCTTCTTCGAGGACCAACCAACTGTCAACGCAAGCCGCCTCTGCCCGGGACACGAACCTCTGTAGTCTATTCCAGCTGTGATAACAGCCCCGCTAACGCGCTGTGGCATACGACCTAACTACAAGTCCCACAATGCATCAAAAGGCTGTCAATGTCGCGTTAGCTTTGATTGGCTGCGAGGTGCGACGGGGTTTCAGACGCTTTACCTGCTCACTGAGCAGGTGATTTCTGTCCCATAAACACCTTTAGAGACCCACTCCGATCGAAATCGCGTTTTTTGTGTTTTTAACATGTTTTTCAAGCATTTATCTGATGATGGAGGACATATGTAAAGAAAATTAGGCTTAAAGTGTATCAAGTATTTCTCTATCCAAATAGTTGTGAATCAAAAGAAATAGAAAATACAATAGGCTGGCTATAATTTTCTTTAGACTAAAATATTAATCTTCTTCTTTCTCATTCGGCTTTTCCCATCAGGGGTCGCCACAGCGAATCATCCTTTTCCACCTCACTCTATCATGGACATCTTCTACCCTAACATTAGCCAACTTCATGTCCTCTGTTAAGACATCCATATATCTCCTCTTTGGCCGTCCTCTTGCCCTCCTGCCAGGCAGCTCCATCTCCAACATCCTTCTACCAATATATCCACTATCCCTCCTCTGAATATGTCCAAACCATCTCAGTCTGGCTTCTCTGACTTTGTCGCTAACACAGGCAACATGAGCCGTCTAATTATAAATAATAATAATAATAATAATAATAATTATAAATAATTATAAATATTAATATTCTGCAATAATGTTTACATCGTATGCTAAATATTGATTGAGATATATATCCCAGTGATGCATTATATTGGCTTTTTACAGCCTGTTGAATGTGCCTGTTGAAAATTAAACTGTCAAAGTCTGTTTGACTCTGAAAATGAACTTTTAATTTGTAGAGGTCAGTTGTTACAATTAAGACGTAGAGTGTGTAGAAATAAAAATGACGTGATAAAAAGTATCAACTATTTTGGTCAAGACCTTTTGTTTAAAAAAATCACAGAAAAAAAATTATATATATATATATATATATATATATATATATATATATATATATATATATATATATATATATATATATATATATATATATATATATATATATATATATATATATTATGTCTTTTTTTTAAAGATATATTTTCATTAAAACAATTAATCATCAGTTTATTTATGCAATCACCCAGGCAGAGATTTGAAAACATAATCAACTCTTTTTCCTTTTAAAATCCTTTATTATTAGTAGCAGTAGTATTAGTATTTTGTTATCGTCCCTTGGCCTTTTAAGACAAATACATATCACTTTTTTTTAACTCCAGTTCTTGCCAGCTGTTTTTCAACTGCAGGCTTTGGCTCCTATTTACCACTAAGGGGCAGTAGAGTTTTAAAGTCAAAGTCAACGTCAACCAGCTGAGACAAAAGTGGATTATTTGCATTCTCCTTTTCCTGCTGAACCAGTTTGAGTTTTTTTTTTTTTTTGACATGTCAAATGAAAGTTTGCTTCTGCTGAGAGGTGAAGCCTTGAAAACTAAGAAACAGAGTCTTGGGTGGCATGATTGTAAAAATTCATGACCAGGTTGAAGAATTTAAACAAACAAATGTTTGTTTAAGCAAAGAAAAAAACATAATAAAGGCAGAAAAAATGCTACGTTCTCTAAAAGTAAAAACATGCAGTAATTACAGTAAAGGCTGACTCAAAAAAATTCTTTGGGGTGTTGTTGAGTTAGTAGACACACTACAGCCCTGAGCAGCAAAAGATTTTGTTAGATTATTGTTCTTTCTTCTTCCTTAGTGTAAGATTTAAATGCCTACTTTTTTTTCTTTGATTGACACATTAAAATATATCAGTCATTATTTAAAAACTTTAAAGCATGACCCCTGACAAGAAGATTATTTTAGAAGTAAATTACAAAACCTGAAATGGGTATACATCCATCTATGCATCTTGTATATTCCTGTGCTGGCCTGCCCCTCAACAAATCATTGTGTTGTCCAAGCATCACACTGAAGGAACATGGAAATGCCTACCATTCATATGACACAAATAGAAAATTTGGATAAGAGAGTTGCAAAATTTTTACCCAGTGATCAGCCACCTGCAGGCAACAGAACCATTTCAGAATCAAAAGTAAAATTAGGCAACCTAAAAACTAAATCTATTTACAGAAATTTAGAAACCAACCAAGTCTTCATGCCCGTAACCCTTGTGCTATCCTAGGCACTTTAACATGGGGAGTTGGGTCATCTTGACCCACTAGACAGTGCTCTGAACCTTTTTTCTTCAATGATTTGTGAACCTCACTGGTGTCCATGGATTACATGAAATCTTTCCACCTTTATCCACCTTTGTCATAGTAGGGAGAACACGTCAATGCGAGGGTGGGGTCATCTAAAATAGCACAAGGGTTAAATCACTGGAATGGGGTCGTAAAGAAGATTTTACTTCATGGGCAAATATTACCAAATTCAATGTGTTTTTTATACTTTGTGGAAACATTGGACCCAGCACAACACCTCAACTCAATCCACATTGATGATGATAATGATTGTAATAATTTGGACATACACTTTAAAAGGAACCCTAACCCCAACAAGATTAAAAACACAAGAAATATCAAAGGGAGTAAAAAGTAGCAAAAGCCTCATAAATTCTTACCCCTATGTCCTAGACCAAATTTATCACCACACCCAGTGCACCCACTGCCTATTATAGTCCTGTTCTCTCTCAAATAAGTACATATTCAGTTCCAGATACCCTTATGCACACATATAACTGCACGTATAGATAAATATAGACATGGAAACATAAACACATGGAACCATCCAACAAACCTTTGTCATGTATAAACAGTCATTTTGTTCCATTTAAAGCCTATTACCCAACACACCCAGGTGCATCAACACATTATTCAATTTTATATCCACAAATCTTTAAAGATGTATCCCAGTTTGTTTGTGTCCTGTATATCTATTAAAACTCATATTTCTCTGTTTCTTCAACGTCTTTATGTTTGGACATTGTTTCAAGTGTAAACTGGTTCTGCTCCACGACCTTGCTCTTTTTCAGCGTATCTGTTCAGGGGTTGCCACAGTAAATCACCTTTCACTGAGTCACACAGGTTTGGCAGATATTTTTTCACCAGATGCCCTTTCTGACACAATCCTTTATTTTATCTGAGCTGGGGACCAGGACAGAAGAGGAGCCCAGACTTGGCCCCCTTGTGGCTATACAGTTAAGCAGTAGCTCAAAGGGTCTTGCCCAAGGACCCACACTGGATAAAGCTCATCAAGTTCCCTGGGAATCAAACCCTGACATCTTATGCACCAGTCCTACACACAGCCAACAGAGCTCTAACTGCTCCACTTATAAATATAAATAGAAAATACACACACACACACGCACATATATATATATATATATATATATATATATATATATATATATATATATATATATATATATATATATATATATATATATATATATATATATATATATATATATATATATATATATATATATATATATATATATATCATGTGAAAAGAAATTTAAAAAATATATATATATATATATATATATATATATATATATATATATATATATATATATATATATATATATATATATATATATATAGGGTTTGATATTTTTTTTTTTTTTATTTCTTTTCACATGAGTAGCTTTGGACTACTTTTACATTCAAGATACCTGAGTCAAGTCTCCACAGTTAATTAGGGAAAACCTTGCCAGAGGAAAAACAGTTGAAACTGTTAACCTCTGAATAAAATTATAGTCATCAGAGGGCCTAAAAAAATGGTGTAATCCACTATATCAAATGTAGCAGCTACTGTATATCTAAAAGCAATAGAGGGACTAAGTTCTCTGTGTCAATAATTTTAAAAAGTAACAAAAAAAATTGTATAAACATTTAGTTTATCTACTTTGCCAGAAGAGTTTTCAAACAGGTTAGAAAATATTATTATCATTATCCATATTTCATTGTAATTTTGTTTACATTGTCTTCTGGTAAAACTCACAACTTACCGTAGACCATTGTTCCCTCAGTGGTCATTGTTGGGTTTACAGCAACTTAAATGCTTGGTAAAATCTATTTGCAGAAAAATGTTCTCTAGAAAACCAGACACACTGAAAGTGGTCATTTAAACTGAAAAGGCTGTTCTATAAAATGTCACTCCTAAACATCCAAAACATCACAAAGCCTTTTCTTTACCATCTGTTAAATTGTGACAGACTTTTAACAAACCCAAATCTACTCTAAAAAGATGGAAGTGATTACCTTTTTAATGGACACAATTTTACTCTAAGTGTGGGTAACAGGCTAATGAGGGGGACCCCACTGTTTTGTTTAGGTGAGGACTCCTCGTTCAGGGGCAGGGGCAGGGGGAGAGCCACTGGCAGATTGGTTTTTGAAGGAACTTAATGAGCTTCTTGTTTGTGTGTGATGTCAGACATAGTGGGGGAAAGGGTGGGGTGGGGTGGTGAGGGGGTTTGAAGGAAGTCTGGGACTTCAGGCAGTATTCAGCAGTTTGTCTGTGATGTTGGAGTTCATCAGTTCATCCTTAGGTTTGAGCAAAAAAAAAATGCACAAAAGCAAAAAAAAGAAAAAGAAAAAAATCCAGTGTTACAGTCTTTCTTTGGACCTACAGAAAATTCAGGAGGTGTTTCATTTTTGCAAAATTAGCCAGCGAGAAATGTGATAAATATTTTGTCAGTGACATCATACTGATACTAATGCTGTGGTTCAACAGCATTCTGTCATTGTCATGTCAAGCTATTTGTTGATTTGTAAAGTGGCACGAACACAGCCTTATGGATTAGTAGACAGAGATGGACTGCTTTCTCCAAATGCTCAGCAAATGGTTTCTCTGAGCAGGTAGACCATGAATACGTTTTTGTTTTTTTCTTTCTTTTTTTAAAATCCTAATCTTTTTTATCTGTGGGCACACATCTGCTTTTGTATTTCTATTGTTTGACCCACATTGCATTGAGGTCAACCGGTTCCAGGCTGTGCCTTAAGGTGTTTGTAAATATATAGCAAAAGGCCCCAGAGTCCGAGACATGCATTGTCTGTTTTCTTTGAAAATAATTTTTGCCTTCAGATGATGACGAAGATACATGTGAAATACCATGTTGATCATTAATTCTGTTGTCCTATTTGTTTTAATTTCATGAGAAGTTCATGAAATTGTACAGTCTTATTTAGAAACACGATAAATACAAAACTGTATGTTGATAAATGATTAACACTGTGGGGATTTTAAGAGCATAATGGATGCTAAAAGTGAAAAATATTTGAAGTTATTTACATTTTGTTGAGTAAAACGTGGTTAAAAAGGTACTTAAAAACATACTATTCAAGGTGGATCAGAGCATTAAAAGGCACAACTAATGCCCCTAAACACTTACATTCCTGACTGATAACAAAGAAGATGTGTTTAGATGTGTCTTTAAATTTCTCATATATACTTTTTTTTGCGATGACTTATTTATATCTTTGTCATCCTTCAAGATTCTGTCAGATAAGAAACCTGCGCAAACATTTGCTCATCTTTCTGTATACTTTTAATGTGGTCCTCCAGGGGAGCAGGTTACTATGGCAACGATGAAGGTCTGATGCAAGTGGGGTGGGAGAAGGGGCAGTAACATGTGTTTCGCTACAACACATGTTAACTGTTGGTACTGAGTAAACCATGTATGATGTATACAATTTTTATTATTCGTGTAAAAATGAATTATAGGACTATTTGAGAAATGGCTGCTGTTTGAGGGGGGGCTCGGTCTGCAGGACACCACGCTTATCGTGGGATCCACTGTGAACTGGGCCGGTCGACAGCTGCTGGATGAGACGGGAGGGAGCGGCGGCGACGGGAGGCAGGGGGTGGTGGTGGTGGGGGTGTTGGGCTTGTTCACATAATAGCCGGCGGCGGGTGAAGGCGTGGCGCGTCGAGCGTGCGCTCTTGCGAGCGCGTACCGGCTGATGAGCATGGGCAGCGGCTGAAAGCCGGCTCTCTTCTGTGCCGACAGCGGACGAGGACGAGGCCGAGCGAAGCTGAGGAGCATGTCGGGGAGCTCTCACCTCATCCATACCTGACACGGATCGCCAGGAGCGCAAAGGTAAAGGAGGAGCGCACGGCGCGATCCAGCCGGCCTCAGTCAGAGCCGTCTGTAAGGAGGACAAAGTATATATCCAGTGGCGGTTTTTGATATGGGCGATGTGGGCGGTCGCCCAGGGCGGCACTTCATAGGGGGCGGCATTTGCCGTGCCTGAGGCGTTACACCTAATGTGCTACATACTATATTCAAAGAGGAAGCTTGGAGCTTTTAATTTGAAATTGCTTCAGCAGCCGACACTTAGTGCTTAAGTTTGACACATCAGACTCTTAAGAATGTCTTCCTCCTATTTGCTCTTCACACTTATGGTGCAAAAAAAAAAAAAAAAAAAAAAAAAAAAAAGAATATCTCAGAGTGAAACAACGTAAAACAGGCACATGAAAAGGAAATAGGCAGAACAAACACCCGTGCTCAACCCAATTTCGAAAAAAGCAGGCAATGGAGATTATTTCCCACAATTCTTTGCTCCGACACAGCAGACCCGATGCGCACGTGACCACCGCCCTCTGCTGCAAGACGCTTGCGGCCACACCTCTTTGCGGTAGTCTTTGGAACATAAGTCAAAAAACTCGAGAGGGGAGCGCAACTCGCCGGTGGCTGGGTGAATCACACTAACAGGTGATTGGGAGTCATTTTCTATCTAACAATCAACTCTGGGCCGCAGCTGCGCCTCCCGTCATAGAGACGGAGCCGCGTGTGTCAGAGGGAAGGGGAGGGGGAGGGGTGGTGCGGGCAGACCATTTTTTATGGATTGAGTTTTTTTGGAGGATTTCTGCTGCTGGTGTTGCACGAATTTAGGGAAATGCCAAATATTTCTGGAGTAATCCCACTGATGAGTTCTAAGATTTAGTCTTTAATGTTTCATAAGACCTTAACATATTAATCACAATAAGTTTTATTTTTTAGATCTAATCCCTCTGTTATGTTTCACAAAGACACACACAGGACGTCACACATTAAGAAATTATTGCTAAAAATGAAGCAGGAGTCCAGCTCTAAAAAAATGTCTCTAAAAAATGATGAAAGAGCAAAAAAAATGGAATTATTTGATATAATTTCTTATTAATATTTCCAGGCTTTCTTTGCTTTTTGTCCTGCAGCATGTTCATATTTGTATAATTTTGACAGAATATATTTATATGGACAACAAAATATTACAACTTATTTAAGGTTTAACTTGTGTTCCTGTTTTTATTCATATTTATGTTCAAAAAGTTCAGTTTAAAAGGTTTAAAAGTTTAGCTTTAGTGTGTTCAGTAAACATTTATCTTCTTCGGCCCAAAACCTTAAGCGTGTTTTTAACTTAGGCCCCTGTGTGACTGAGTTTGACCCCCCTGTAATACGAGTCTAGAAAATTCATGCATTTTTTTGTGTAAAATGGCTAAATAGAAGATAGGGAACACAACAGGATGTTGTCAAATTTTGTATGTGTGTGTGGGGGGGGGGGGGCGCTGGTGGGGTTACTCGCCCAGGGAATAAGTTAGTGTAGAACCGCCACTGCTGGAGTATGTAAATTTTTGACTGGTCTTCACCAGGTTTCCACACACTATAGCTGCAGTGTTGATCAGTTCTTCCACTCAGATCTTCCTAAGAGCTGTGATGTTGTCAGGCCATTTCTGGGCAACACTTTCAACTCCAGCCACAGATTCTCTGCTGGACTGAAGTGCAGACACTGACTAGACCACAGCAGAACATTGAAATGCTTTAATAGCAACTCATTTGTTGCCTGGGTGATGAGTTTTCGATCCTTGTCATGCTGGAATATCCAGACACACTTTGTTCTCCATGATCTCACCAACAGAAAGACATTTTACCCCAAATCTCACCAAATGGCTCCATCCATCCTTTCTTTCTTTTCCTTAGTTGTCCTGTCTCTTTGCAGAACAAAAAGCTCCAAACAGTAGCGGTTTTAGGCACGGGCCATACGGGCGATCGCCCGGGGCGGAAAAATGACGGAGGGGCGGCGCCAGCGGCTCAGCTCTTGTAAAATACTTTATGAATCACTATTGGTTTACTTATATCACAGAGTTTGTAACAGCCTGAAACCTGGCGGCGCCCCCGCCCCGCAGCTGCGCTCTCTCCTGTCTTTGAGAAGTAGACGCAAATGTGTTTGAGAAGGAGAAGGGAGGGGGCGCGGGGTGAAGAAGGAGAAGGGAGGGGGCGCGGGGTGAAGGATGCAGGCTGAGAGGTGAGCACGGAGCGCAAAACGCATGCGCAAACCTGGCTGGATCTTCTTCCAGGGGGGCAACGGTCGCGGGCCGCGGCTCAGTGCTTGATGAAAAAATAAAAATAAAAATTGCGCCGCCATGTAGCGAATTGGCGCCCCTGGGTGCAGCTGCACGCGCTCCCTCTGGAAATGTATGACGAACGGGGGGGGGGCTGCGGGTATAAAAAAGGTATAAAAAAATCATGCTTTTTTGGTTATTTTTGTGTGAAATGCCCAAATAAAAAATGGGAAAACAAAAAAAATTCTTCACTTAGATGACAGTTGGTTTAGTCGACAGACTTGATACCTATGTCAGGACATTTATGCTAAATGCAAAAACATCTGAAATATGGAGAAAAAAGGTCAAAGCTGGTGCCCAATTTAGAAAGAAAAGAGAAGAAGAGGTGAAAAGAGACAAAGAAAAGGGTATTATCGCATAGCTAGATGCACGTTTTCTAAATTCGAATGCTACCTGCCCTCCAACAACAACAACGTTGCAGAGGAAAAATCTCTTGTTTGGTCTATCATGACCAAAACTGAAGTAGGCCCAAATATTGCAAATAACGTCATTTTTAAGATATTTATTCTTAAATGTTTGCTCTGCCTTAACTTGTAACATTAGTTATGATTCGTGTGTCTGTCTGCTCTGCTGTAACACAAAGTTTTTGTTGTGTTTTATTGTTGTATATTAGTTCATAATGTTAAATAAGCTGTGATGGTAGCATGCTGCTGCTATAGCTATAGCTATAGCTGCTGCTGCTGCTGCTGCTGCTGCTGCTGCTGTTAGCTTTTTAAAACTCCAGTTGATCAAGTCATACCTGCAGCACTATAGCTATAGCTATAGCTATAGCTGCTGCTGCTGCTGCTGCTGCTGCTGCTGCTGCTGCTGTTAGCTTTTTAAAACTCCAGTTGATCAAGTCATACCTGAGATCACCAATGTCTCAGGAGCAACTCACTAACCTGCTGTTGTTAGTATCAATCATTCAGGGGGGGAGCAGATTTCATATGATGACGTTATTGACAAGCTTGCATCAGGAAGGCCACAAAGGTTAGGTTTTAGTTAGTGTTTTCTGTTCTTAGTGCTGCAGTCACATTTATTCTAGTGTATTATTTGTGTGATTTGTAGTTTATAATATTTATTTCAGATTATTTGTGTTTATTAAATATTTCCTAACTGTATTTTCAGTTACAATAAATGGACAAAGTGACTCTATTGGGGGGGAGGGGGGGGGGGGGGGGGCAGAGGAGGGTCTCGCCCGGGGAGTAATTCAGGGTAGAACCGCCACTGTATATATCCGCTCATGCGTGCGCGATATCCGAATTGAGGGAATCAATGAGGATTCAAAACGGATGGGCTTGGCTCATTTCCACCCTTCTGTGTGTTTTATTAGCGTAACGGAGTGGGTTCAGTTTGTCACATTGTGTGGTGGAAAACACCCATGTACACTACAGTACCCCTCTCATTGTTCTCCCTTTTCAGTGGGATCATCCCAGCTTGGGGCACTGTCTGCAGTGAAGCAGCTTTAAATTGATAAGACAGGTGTTTTTTGTGGCATTTAAAGCCCAGACAGACTTTAGTCATGCAGTGTGTTGACTCAGAAAGAGGGTTTTTGAATATTAGAGTGCTCAGTGAGTGATTCCAATGCTACAACACACTAGATCCTTTCTATGGAGGCTTTCTTTGTGGGTTTTCAAGTCATTCAGTTTGGCTGACCCGGGTCACATGTTTGACTCTGGTCATGTTTTGAAACTAGTTTGTTGCAGACAGACAAGCACATCCTCTTTGTCAGCTGGAGGGTTGCCCCCCCCCCCCCCCCTTATCACTATTTTTTGTAATGGTGTTTGTTCATAGGTGTGTGAAAAGGCAAAACAAACCAAGGGTCAAGCTGTATGCGGGCTGACCTGCATGTTCCTTCTGTTATCTTTAAGCTGAAGGGAGAAACACAAGCAAAGGGGGTATTTAAAGCCCCAGCCAGAGTAAACAGGAATTGCTGCTGTAATGTCTGTGTGAGACACATGTCCAGCATGAAACTTCATGCCTCTTCCTATTTGCTGGACAGGATTTCCTGCGTCATCTGTCAGCGCAGTTGACTTTTTGCGTGTTTCGTGAAACACTGAGAAGGTAAAATGCTTGAAAAAGGTGTTTTTTTTTTCCTTATTGGAAAAATATATTCAGTCATTGCACATGAATGTATGCAAATCCTCTCATTGGTGTCAGTGCTACATCCTTATTTGACAGACACGATGAGGTATTCGTTTGGCGCTGCTCAGAAACATCTCGGCTCGAAATCTTTCATTTAGGAATCAAAGCCTCCAGTGATATCCTGATAAAGGAGCAAAACAAAGATCAACTTTTTTATGAGCAAGTTACCTTGTACTCAGATACTTAGCAGAGCAGACAGAACAAATTAAATGTCAGAGTTAGAAAGCAGGTAGCCAGTTTAGATTTTGGGTTATAACAAACTATATCTGTAGTTTCCTTTGCAGTGGTCATATTCTACTGTTTTAAAGTTATTTAGCTTTAATTATGTGCAATTACACCTGTATTTATTTCTCATTAGCAAGGGCTTGTTTACAATAAAAACAGATTTTTTTTTCTCTTTTTCCTGTCTCTAGGATTATTTTCTTTTCTTTCTTTCTTGTTTGAAAACCCATTTTTTCGGAACTCCTGGCTTGTTAAAACTCTCCCTCATTTAAGGAATAGTTTAATATAAAAATTGAAATGTATAATTTGCATCTTTATAAAGCTATCCTTTATTAAGTAGCACAAAAAAACTCTGAAAGCCATATTTCTGACTAATAAACTGCATCCACTGCTTGGTACAAGTATCTAATGAAAATGAGAAATAACCTTTAAGACTATGCTTGTTTACGACACAAACATTTATGTCTTGGGCATCTTGATAAGTTTATCAAGTCTTTCTAAATGGCACAGCAAATATAATTGCAGATAATTCTGACGTATGCTCCTTACTGCCCCCTATTGGGTTGCTGAAACGTTTACAGTTTGATAACAAGGGAAACCGCAAAGTCTTGTGGGAACGGCACTCTAACCTAATATTTGCATTATAATATTTAGAATTTTCTGTATATTTACTCTTTTATTATGGTACAAAGACAGCAAAGCGCCTTGGACCTTCTAATAAGTAGTAAATCACTATATAACTATACACCATTTACCGTTATTACAGTAAAAATATCAATCAGAAAAATATTGCTTATGAAATAACAATTCAGATGTACTAATCAATCTGTTTTTTTAAGAATAACTTCATCCACTGCAGTGCTGTAAGTTAAGAGATAAAAGAGAATGGTGATTCAGTTTGTTTCAAATAAAGTGCTGATCCTCTGGGGGGTGGGTTGGGGGTGCTGCAGACAGTGCTGTAGACAGTCAACATGACTGAAATTATCAATATGATGCATTTTAGTCATGTTCCATTTTTTCCGCACATGCAGGTTTGTGCCTTAGTGCCATGTCCCTGTGCTCTGCAGAAAGTCAATTTAGTACTTTGCAATGAAAGTCAGGATCGTTGTAGAGGACAGCTTTGAATTTTAAGTGTGGTGATAAGTGTAGCTAATTCCTCAAACCTGAAGGAGTAAACTTCTTTTAGAGAAGTTATTTGGTTTTCTTCCCTGCCTTTCAGATATACTAAATTGGTGCATTTCAGGTATTCAGTGACTAGATTCAAGCTCTGGATCAGCCTCTTTTTGCTGTTTGCATTCCTGCAGATACATGCTGCAAGGTAAAAGAAGTACTGGTCACTTTATCAGCTATGATGGAAATAAATCAGAGTTTCACGTTCACTCAGATGCATGTGGACTGTTTCAGCTGTTGTCCCATACCATCCGGTTCAGTTGTTTATTTGAAGGGTTCCCCTCCGTGGTTATACTACCAGGCCAACTGTTCATCCCTAGATGTCCTATTGGCTATTGGTGGGCAATGTTAATGAGAGAAGCAAGTCACATTTTTAACCCATGTGACCTGTCTGTGGCTAACAAAATCAGGTCAGTGCATGATGGATGCATTGGAAGTGTGTGGGCCAGCACATTCATAGAAGCGCGTTCATTTTTGGCACACGCATCTGAAATTTCTATTAGTAGCCATCAAGCTCTGGTGGTGTTTAAAAGAGTCCACTGCGGTTTCAAAGGTTGATCTTCTGCTGCTGTGGGCTTCGTCTGACTGGTCTTTTACCTCATCAATGGTGGGAATGAAACACCATGGGAAACTTAAGAAGGGAGAATGTCGATAAATGTAATAGATCCTGCCAGGGTACTTCACATTACTTTAATTTACGATTAGTTATGTCTGTAGCTCTGACTGAGCTTTGCTACATATGAATGTGCAGTGTTTGTCATTTACAGAATCTGTGTAGGCCAAATCTTACAATAGTGTAGGAATTCCTTTTATTTATTTATTTTTAACTTTTTATCTCTGGAGAGAAAAATCAAAGGAAAAACCTAAAATATCATTCACTTGTAACAAAGATGGAACAATGTGTGCACATATTCGGCTTTCACCTGAGTGGCACAATAAAAAGAACAATAGAAGTGGATATGATCACAGCTGTCACAATGACAGCTGATAAAATAATGTGGACTGGGTTTTTTTGCATGTGGCTGAAGGACAGGCGTTAGAGATGATGTCACTGCTCCCTGTAGAAGCCCTTATGAGGAGGAATTTTTACATTTATCTGCTTCCTTTCTATTCAAATATTCAATTAAAAAAGGAAAAATTAATATATATTTTTAATAATATGCCAAACCTTATCATGTTTATTACCTCTCCTGAATATCGCAGACTGCCAGACAAGCTGTCTTTGTGAGATGAAGGCAGACAGACACCTTTTGACCACGGACAGAATGAGTCAGGATGAGATAATTCTGCACCTTTTCCTTCAGCTCATTCCTGCTGCAACCAAAGCTCCTTGATGCTGGAGCTCCTCTCTGCCTTTGAGTGATTTAATTAGCATCATTTACTGAATAGTTCCAGAGAATCTTCAGAGGACAGTTAACTAGTACAAACAATAATTTTTAAAGAAATATTTCTTTAGAACGGAGTAAAAAAAATGAAAAGAAAAGAGGAAAATAAAAGCAAGTTTGCATTATTTATCTATGTGTTAACTCCTGCATAACAGCATCAATTATTTTCCATTTTTAAATTTATGAAAATGTAAATCCAAAATGTAAAAATTAGGTAACATTGTCAAAATTATTTAAACAGTCCTTTCTAATAGCATCATTTGAAATAAAACTTTCAAAGATTTTTTTGGGGGCATTTTGAAAATACAAATAATTTTAATTTACAACGGAAGAAAATCATAAAAAATACGTCAGTCTTTAAGTTTTGAGTAAACTCATGACCTAAAAAACCAAATATCATCTGATTACCACATGCATCTCATATCTATTTACAGGGGAAGTACCATCTACACACAGGCCTTTTAGAAAAAACACAGACCTTCGTGAAAAACACAACAAAAATGTTCTTTTATTAAATGTTATAGTTCTTTTATTTAAAGTGATTTTTAGGCTCTTTTTTAAGTTAAAATTTGGACAATCTATATTTTTACAGATGTAGAAAAATGTAGTCATTAAAAAAACTTGTTAAACTAGATAATACAAAATGTGAAAGTAAGACATGTAATTTATGTATCCTATTATGTGCATGCTATCATACTAATATTCGTCTAAAACATGAATAAAAATGTGTTTAAATGTTAAAAAATATTGTGGTTGAGTTGCGTTTTCAGCCAACACTAAGCTTATGTAATCCGTCGTGATGCTGCAGCTTCCCTAAAACTTTACAGGCTCAGATTACATGTTGTGGCGATCTGCAGAAAATGTGACTAACCCCCTTTTTAGCTTCTGCATGACAAAATAAAAACATGTTGTAGCTGTATCTGGTGTTCAGTCTGTGCTGCTTCCCTCTTTTGTGTTTTTTCCAGCAGACTCCTGGAACTTCAGCTACACTTGATAACTTCCATTTTCTTGTCTCAGTGGTTCAGTCGCCTCTAAGAGCTCGATGGCACTGAAACCTGACCGTGAGCAAAGGTTATTGGGATCTGACTGTAGCCTGACACAGATGCACTAATCTAACTGCACAAGACACAAATTTAGCTGCTAAAGCACACATTTTTGTGTCAGTGCTGCTTTATTCATCTTCAAAATAATGTTATTTTTGTCTCTCATCTAAGTAGAGGAAAGTATAAAAAGAAATACTTCAAGTGTTTTGATTTTTTGCTGCTTTGTAAAGCCATAAATTTTAATACATTTGTTTTAATAAAACAATAGTACAAGCCAACATTTAAAAAATGTTTAGATTGTTATAGTCACACACTGGAGACAAAAATTGCATAACAAGTTGTGCACTCATCCCTGTGGGCTCTTATTTGCTTAAATTCAAAACTTTTCTGTATTTCCTTCGATTACAACATTGTTTTATGCATATTTCATACTGTTTCCCTGTTTGTTTTTTCCCACCTGACTCTTTTAACTGGCACTCGGAGACGTTCTGCTTTTTCCAGGAGAATTTCATGCAAAACGCTTTTACTGAATGTGTGAGCTATCAAAAGAGCATGTAAGCACAGCGAGCAGACACTGACGTGTGTGCGTGATACCAGGCTTCATCAATAATGCACGAAAATGGCAACCTGAGATAAGACGGGCTACAGTCTGGACATGACATTTAACCAGTGTGACGTATTAAACACTGACAGCCGGTTTACTCAGGCAACAGAGAGATCCTCCTGTTAGCTGCCTATTGTTCACCTCTCAAGGTTGACATTATTCTTTTGCAGCATTGAAGCATTACAATTAGGGATCCACATCCCTTAATGTAGGGTCATGCCTTACAATAAGCATCGTCAGCCCTGGAGCACACTGATGTCTCCTCTGCACCCTAACAAAGGTCCCCACTGGTGTTATTATTATTATTATTTTTGTATTTTAATAAAAATCAAACCTCAGGCTAAAAGAGTCATATCTGCACCCAAGCACTCAACCAGCGCCTGACCAGTCTCTGGAGAGACAAACAAAAAAAGACTGATATTTCTTTCATCTCCTTCCTCCTTCCCAAAGCCGGTCTTTCATTGGAAATGAATGGCTTCTATTTGCTTTAATAGAATTCAACCTAAGTAACAATACAGATACTATTAATGATTGACAGTTTTAAATCTCTTTGTATCTACCTTTCTAAACTATAATAAATTCTAAAAAAAAAAAGAAGTCTGTTTTGCTTAAATTGGCATTGCTGCACAGCCTTTTTCAGAGAAACAGCTAAGTTATAAGCCTCTGAGCTACTCTGGTAGATATGTATAGCCATGGTTCTTGCTGATAATTATGGTACTAAGTTGATTAATGAAGTAGATTCCTAAAAAATGGCTCCATGACAACTGGAATAGGCCACCCACCTCTCTGCTCTCATGCTCTTGTGACCATGATTAGTACAAAGTCTGTTTAGAAACTAGATGAAGAATTTCTATAAGCTGAAGCTCCCTTCTCTAACTTTATATCTGCAACAAACTCATTGGAAGGATTTTTTTTAGCTCTAATGAATGCTGTCCAGCAAATCTCTGAATTCAAATTTCTGTGCCACCTTGTGGTCAAATTCTGTACTGCAAGAGGGATAGGAGGGTTGGACAGCTGTCCAGGCTCACAGAAAAGAATCTGAACAATCTATGAAGTAATCATTTCTAAATCAAATTTAAATGCGCTCTTGTGACTTTCACAAGAAAGGGGCACTGTAAATTTATGGCTACTTAATAAATGTGGCCATTTCATTTCCACCATGAAAGATAATGAATGGCTCTGGCAACTGCATGGACAGACAAATTATTCAGGGGTCGGAATTGATAAAGAGGCTATTAAAACCCTGCAGATGATTAAATTCAAAGGAGTTATTGGGCGTGATGCTGCCATTTAGGAGGCGGGGCATCTATTTAAGTGGGGAACGAATTAATAAGCATTTCAGAAGAAAATTTCTCCTGCTTCTGGATTGAACTCACATCTGTTAGTGTAAATGTACAGAAAAAGGGAAGAACGTCATGTTGATGCACGAGATAAGGAAAATAAAACCCTGTTAGCAGACAATTCATGCAATATTAATTGGTTTGTTTATGTTGATACCACTGGTCCTATTGACGGGCTATAAATATGAAACTGTGGTAAGGAGTCTGCCATGGTACAATAGGTCACCTGTTGACTTCATGTGATGTAAGCTGTTGCTGCGTAAAGCAGCGGACTGGTTTCCCATTTGGTCCTATTCCACCATGTGGCTGGATCTTCTGCTGTGGCACAGTGAGATATAATATTTTCAAGGTATTAGAAAAGTGTTTAAAGGATGAATGCTGGTCAGGGATGCGTCAATACCTGCATTCTCACTGGAGAGGTCTACCAGGTACAGCAGCTTATTGGTTATTCCATGGGTTTGTCCTTATTCTGTCAGATAAGATTTTATTTTGGGTTATTTTTTAGTTTGTGGAGTGTTTTCTGCTGGAAACTGGTTAAGTGTTTGTGTTATCCCCTGTAGCCTAAAACATATCAAGCTCCTTTTATCCTGACTGAATGCACAGTTTGGAAAATAAAGCGTTGGAGCAGATTCTACACAAACAGAAACAAAAATATTTTTTAGCCACATCTGAATACCAACCAAAATAAGTTTAGAGGAGGCTAAGTTTAGCTGGAATCTGATATAAAGCTGTGGTTTGTCATGCTTTGGAAAAAAATTCCAAAACATATTGAGGTCTTTTTAATTGTTTTTCTTCAAAATTTTCCTTTTGTTTTAAGCATCCATTCAGAATCTTAAGAGCAAATTTCAAACTTTGAACTCCTTTTTGAAAGACTTTTTCGTATTGGTTGTCTCTAAATGTCACATCTGTTTCGCAGTTTTTTCCGGTGTATTTCAGCAGTGGTTAACCAAATTTCACTGACTTTGTAAAAGGTTCATCCTGCATGATATGCTCTGATTATTTTTTTTTTAATCGTGAAGTCTAACAGTAGAAGTTATTTTTAACTACCTTATAGTGGAAAAGAAAGATTAGCTGGGAAAAAAAAAAACTTTGTATTTGTAATGGAAATTTTGAAAAACACCCAAGAGTAAACCACACATGTTGAAACTGAAACATTTCTGGTAAAAGGCCAAGTGCATAAACCCCAAATCCTTCTTGTGGTTACCACGGCAACCGATCTTTTACACAATGACTGAATTGTCATTAACAAAGCCACGTTTCTTTGAAAATGTCCCTGAAATTAGCCACCATGGCTTTGCTTGGTTGCTGTAAAAAAATCTGTTGTCCGAGCTCTGAAATACTACCGTTGAGCTTTTATGTGCATCACTCTATGAAGAAGTGGTAAAATCTTTACAACTAATACTCCCTATGGCAGTCGTCCGTTCAAGTATTTATTATTTTCCTGTGCCTTTTAGATGACGGAGGGAAAAGTTTGCCAAGTTCAGCTGTTGGATGACAGGAAGCTCGAACTGCTGGTTCAGGTATGTCATAATAGTTCATGCATGAAGCATGGGATGGGGTCATGAGGCCATGTAGTTCCCTTTGCTTTTATGCTTGTTTCTGTTTTGTCATAATATATTATGGCTGAAAAAGACTGCTTAAGAAAAAAGGACACATATTGATTTCTGTTTGATGGGACACAAACTAGAAGTTTGTTGAGCTTGCTTCTTTTCCACTAGTATTTACTCTGCTCAGCTTAGCATAGCTCTATGTGTCTTTCACCTAGTTCTTTCTGGTTCCTTTTTTGGGAGAGGTTCCAACCATGCATGGTGAGCCAATGCTAACATGCAACACCAGAGGACTGCTTGCCAAATGCATTTGCATTTATGCAATGCATTTAATTCTTAGCACACACCTAACAGGAGTCATCTAATACAAACACAGAATGCATATTTTCCTGTTTTGATATTTGTCAGCATTTCTTAGTTTTGCATCAAACTTCTTAACAAAAACTGCTAACAAATTAGCATAATTTTAATTAACTTATATGGTTCCTCTTAGCAGCTTTTATTTAGTTTGACACTACTGTTCTTCTGAAGTCCTTGTACACTTTTTAAGGGTATTATTTGTGACTTGTGGCCTTCTATAATTTCTTTTTTTAATCACAGTTGGAACCAAAATCACAAACATTTTAGAAGTTATGCTATTGCCTAATATTTAGCCTTTAAAAGTCATTTTACCTTTATTGAGGGGCCTCTATTAGTCTTCGTGTCCTTTGGGCTTTTCCCTTCAGGCGTCACCACAGCGAATCAGCTTCCTCCATCTAACCCTGTCTTCTACATCCTCTCCTCTACCACCATCTAGCTTCATGTCTTCATTCACTGCACACATAAACCTCCTCTTTGGTCTTTCTCTAGATCTCTTGCCTGGCAGCTCCAAACTCAGCATCTTTCTACCCATATATTCACTGTCTCCCCTCTGGACATGTCCGAACCATCTTTGTCTGGCCTCTCTGACTTTATCTCCAAAACCTTTAACATGTACCATCCCTCTTATGTACTCATTCCTGATCCTATCCATCCTGGTCTCTCCCAAAGAGAACCTCAGCATCTTCATCTCTGCTACCTCCTGCTCTGCTTCCTGTCTTTTCCTCAGCATCGCTGGCTCTCGGCCAAACAACATGGCTGATCTCCCCAGTTTTGTACACCTTTCCATCCATTACAGCTGCAACTCTTCTGTCACACCTGACACTTTTCTCCAACCTGCCTGCACTCGCTTCTTTACTTTTTTCCACACTCTCCATTACTGAAAATCCTCCACTTATTTTATCTGATCTCCTTGTAACCTCACTCTTCTACTTGGGTCCCTCTCATTCACACACATTTACCCCGTCTTACTTCGGTTAACCTTCATTCCTCTCCTTTCCAGGGCAAACCTCCACCTCTCTCGGTTCTCCTCCACCTGTTCCCTGCTCTCACTAAACACAATATCGTCTGCAAACATCGTAGTCCATGGTGTTTACAGCCAACATTGTGATTTGATTCCGGTGGCTTTAAATAGTGATGAAAATGAGTCTACACTAAAACTGTGTCACATCAATGCTACAGCATGTTGGCAAATGTTGGTTATGGTATAATTGGGTCTGATGGCAATATTTTCAGTTTATGCCAAAAACATTCACAGATAAAGAAATTTGTTAATTTTTTTGCTTCACTGAATCTGAATCCTCTCCTCACAGCCGAAGCTACTGTCCTATGAGCTCCTAGACCTTGTGTCCTCCCACTTCAACCTCAAAGAAAAGGAATTCTTTGGGCTCGCATTTTTTGACGATAAGTATGTCATTTGGCAAAATCTCCATCTTTGCAGCAGTGTGAAAAAGGCATCAACCTGGTGGGACTGTGTCTTTGCGAGGCGCAGCTTTGTGAGGCTTCAGCTTGTTTGTTTTGCAGTGGTCAGTGTAAGTGGCTGCAGATGGACCGCAGAGTTCTTGAACATGACTTTTCGAAGAAGCCTGGGGCCATTGCTCTAAAGTTCATGGTCAGGTAATTACTCATGTTTCCCAGCAGGGAGCACTGCTTTCCTGTAGTGAACATCACAACAATCACCTGTTAATTATTGATTTCTATGTGTAGTGGCTACAACAGCCTTAGACTGCCCTGTTTTCTATAGCGTGATAAATGACTTATCAGCTTTCCTTTATTCTTTGCAGATTTTATGTTGAAAACATTACTCAGCTGAAGGACATCATCACGGTGGAGCTTTTCTACCTTAACGCTAAATCTGCAGTGTACAATGTAAGTGTTTTTTTTTTCTTTTTGTTAACTGAAAGACTTAGTTCTTGTTCCGTCACCGGCTCCATTATGATTCACTGTTAGTAAACCCTTGCTGCGCCTCAGCCCTGCAGATAGTTGCTGCAGGGCACACTTTTCTGTCTCTGCTGGCTGGAATGTAAAGCACACAGACTGAGAGGGAAGACAAACACAGAGGTTAACTGTGGGAAAGGTTATAGTCCAGCAGCACAGGGAAAGTGAACTCCGTCTGGAAAACTGTGTACACAAACTTCCCTTATCTGTCTTGTTTTTCAGGGAATGATTGAAGTGGAAACGGAGAATGTCTTCAAATTAGCTGCATATGCTTTGCAGGTGGGTTCTTTTTTTAAATACTTTTTATATTTACTGCATCCTAGACGGTGTCATCTCATAGATTTTCCTGTTTTTAAACCCTAGGAAGCTAAAGGAGACTACACGAGGTAAGAGAGTGGAGTTATATTTGAGTGTTTAACAACAGCAGGACTATTCAATCACAAGCTTTTAGTGGAGACCTTTAATAGGTCACTTGTTTGTCCAGAGCAGACAACAAAAATCAATACTGATACTATGTGGGGCTCACCACATAACACTGAGAAGCTCACACTAGACAACTAATCATTCTTTCAGTGCTGACAGAGAGCCTGTGTTGGAGAACAGACACACCTGACAACTCACACAGGCCGTATTCACTGTTTCACAAATGTATGGTACTACCTGGCTCAGATCAGCTGCAGAGAAATCAAAACAACACTCAGATCATCTGTAAAGTCTTTAAAATAGATGTTTTTCGTAGTCTGAGTTTGAAATTTAAACCAGAAAAATGGACAGATTTTTGTGTGTCGTTGGGTTTCAAAATAAAATTATATATATATATTTACTTATATATGTATATATTTTTTTTGTCTGATTAAAGGCAGTGGAAACACTATAACAAGAGTTAGATACACTAAAGAGAACATTTAGTACAAGACCTAAAAAGGTATTTGCACCCGGATGTTGCAAGGACAGCATGAGTCATCTTCTACGGATATGCGGAGGAAAAAAAGATCTGACTACCAAACAACTGAGTGAGCCAGTATTCATTGTGGAGGGGAGTATTGCCATCTTAGAGGGAAACCATTCCACTCAGGGCAGTGATGCTTCTGACAGCAGCTTTCGAGTGGTTTGCAGTGACCTTTTACTGTGAGGGGACAAGTGGTTTGACAAACAATGTCTGGCAGCATTTCCCTTTGGCAAAAAACTAGTAACCTTGTATTTTATTTTAAATGTTTGAGGATTATCCATTTTTGGTTGTGCTACTTTTGTAAATAAAAGAATATGACACGCTTGGGAAGCTGTTATGAATAAATAAACCTTCATATATTAATAGGAAATGAGGCATCTGTGTCTGAAGAGCCTCTCGATGAGTCTCAATGGGTGTGTTCATGTGCCTGTAGATAACCAGTCACGGAAGTGATCTCAGGGCACTTTGCAGAGGAGCCTTCAAAGGCAACACTCTTAGCAGCTCTTATAAATCACAGCTGATTTCATGTCAAGATCGTCTGCCTAACCTCTGATTCTGTTACGATTCCAGCAATGAAAACACTCGGGCTGATTTGAGGAAACTACCAACGCTCCCCACCAAAGTGCTGAAGGAACACCCCTCTCTGGCATACTGGTACGCTGTCAGGGAATGTTTCATAGGTGTCTTTCCTCGACAAATTACTTTAAAGAGTTTCTGTTTGCAATTGAATTTTACATGCAATGTTACAGCTGGTAAAATCTGAGTCTATGTACTGCTTAAAATTAGAACATAGGGTTAGTTATGGGCTAGTTACACTGCAAAAACAGGCATTAAATCTGGCAATAATCAAATAATTATAGATTATTTGATTTTTTTAAAAACTTTATTGAAATAAGATTTTTTTTTGCTTTTGCATCTCAAAAAGTCATTAGTAGCTGTAACTTTCCTTTCTTTGCTTTTTTGTTACAGTGAGGATCAAGTCATTGAATGTTATAAGCAGCTGACAGGAGTTTCAAGAGGACAGGCCATTGTACAGTAAGAAAAAAAAGTTTGGAAGCATTTTCTCCAAGCTGTTAACTACTCATTCGTTAACTCCTATGCTCATTAATCTTCCTGTAACCTCCATTACCCCTCACCTGTCTTTTTTTTTTGTCTCCCAGCCACACATTTACTTACCATCTGATAGAAATCGATAGTTTCTCTTCAGCTGCTTCACTTCTCACAAAATCTGTTTACTCATCTTTTTTTAATCCAGTTCTTTTACATTGTAAATCACAGACAGGTGTTAATAAGACACTTGTGGTTTTAATAAATGTTTTTCCTACAGGTATTTGACGTTGGTTGAGTCTCTGCCAACCTATGGAGTGCATTATTATGAGGTTAAGGTAGGCTTTAAATTTTTAATTTTTAATTTTTTTGGAATGACACGCAGTAAATGATACCTGCAGCACCTGGAACCAACACATGAGCCATCTTTTTTGCTGACAGGATAAACAAGGAATCCCTTGGTGGCTCGGAATCAGCTATAAGGGCATTGGCCAGTATGACCTGCAGGACAAATTAAAGCCTCGGAAGGTAAAACGCCTCCTGCAGCTTCTACAGCCTCACTGACTTGATCGTGGTCACACAGGGTGCGGGTGAGGACTGTTGTTGCTGTACACTGACGGAATGACTCACAATGATGGATCATCTGTTTTGGCCCCAACTAAAGCTGCTTTTTTGATGAAGTTGATAAGGCAAGACTTAAAAAAATGGAAATACATATTAGTTTGAAAAAAACAATTTCATGACTTTAAAGTGTGGTTTACTGTTTTCATTAGTATTAGTTTTTTTTTCATTAAATATGAGTGATCTATAAGTTAGCTCAACCAGTCGGTGATCCAGCCAGAATAAGTGGGCGCAAACACTGAGTGGTAAATTCTCAGAACAGCTTATGCTGCATGTAACTTTTCCACTAAGTGCTCTGTCAACGTGACACAATGTGTCAGAGCCTCGTGCATGCCAAAGTTGTGCAAGTCAGCTGCAGAGGAGCAGGGAGCGTAAGCTGTTGAAAGCAGGAGGGGCTGGATTTGGGCGTTCTGAGAATACCTGAAGAGACAAGTCAAGAACTGAAACAAGGCAAAGCAAAGTATGTGTTTGCGCTGACTGCAAAGACAAAGAGAGCGTTAAAAGTTTTCAAGGATTTTCTACAGATACCCATAGTTCTGGTAAGACTGGACTTTACAAAACTTTGTGTGCTCAGATATGGCTGTTGACTGTAAGTTGTCTTGCTTCCTCATATTTTATTGTTTCTTACGTGCCTTGCGCTGTTCAGACGTTGAGTCAGTCGGTGATCCCAGCAATCTGTTTGGATCTGAGTATAGTCAGAAAGCACCTGGTTAAAGAGGGGATGAGGCACACGAGGGGTCGTGTGCCGCAAGGAGTCTTTGTGGCATTATTCTCTTTCCAACACCTGTGTTATTGCAGACTCGGCATATCGGGCAGTCCAGACAGTAATGTTAGAGTCTGACGCTTTAATGACTGTGACTAAAACAGATCAGCATGAGACACTTTTTCTTGGCACTTTGTTTTTCTATTTTCTTTTTTGGGTATAGCAGAAACAAGACAATGCAAATCAGATGTTTGGTTTAATCTTTCAAGTTTCTTGTTAATTATTTACTTAATCAAGTACTGTTTTTGTACATTTTACCCTCAGTTGTACCAGTGGAAGCAGCTAGAAAACCTGTACTTCAGAGAGAAAAAGTTTGCAGTGGAAGTTAATGATCCACACAGGTAAGCGGAAGGAGTTTCTCTCTGTCGATCATTGGTTAAGCCGTTTGTTAAACTTCATAACACATTTTTTTTAAACTGTAAAACACAATTCTTTTTTTTATATTAGAAAGATTTGACTTCTTTTCTGCTTTTATTTTTTTGAAGCTGTCAATTTGCAAAAAGAGGTAGCCTAAAAACAGGAAATGAACTAAATCATAAGAAGGAAATCGCTAGAAAATACTTGTCTTTCCATGCGGAAGGCATTTTTACCCACAAAACTGAGTTCTACGCACGCTTTTATAAAGGGAAAAATAAGCTCAAAAAGCTTACTATTACATAGAATGACTTTAACTTAAAGGTTATACAGCCAACCCTGTGACCCAGAAAAGGATAAAGAGGGTAGGAAAATGGATAAATGGATGTTATACAGCCCAGTAATAAGTATTCTATTTTGCTATAATCAAATGGTTTGTATTTTTTGATTTGTATGTAATTTAGTGTAGTTATTTTGAATACAGTGACAACAATCTACTGTAATAAGTGGAAATTACTTATTCTAAAACAAAATAAAAATATTATTCTAGTACAAGCTGGCAAGACCTTACTCTTAAGACAAAAGTCTAATTTTTTGTTTTCAAAACATTTAGTGAACTTTAAAATAACATCCTTAAAATTGAACAGTGTACTTTGAGTTTTTCTTTAAATCTTAAATCAAGTTTTACTTTTGTCAGTAGTATGGAGCAAAATGATTATGTCTCATCTTAATAATAATTTCCTTATTTCTAGATTCTAGCTCCTAGTGAGCCACAACAAATTCTCATTTGTTCAGATTTTGAGAAAAGCTTAAAAAAGTATAGTGCAAAAATAAGTTAAAACAGCTTGAAACCTGGTAAAATATCTTGAATATCTAAAAACAAGGTTTTAAATCTTTGTAAGTATCAAACAGTTTGCGGTGTAGTCCATTTATATTATCATCAATTAGTCGTATTACAAGCTTTTTGTTTTTTCTTTGCTTTGTTCAGGAGAGCAGTAACCAAACGAACATTTGGACAAACGGGCCTCCTCATCCATACATGGTATGCCAGCCATTCTTTGATCAAGACCATCTGGGTCATGGCAATTAGCCAGCATCAGTTCTACTTGGACAGAAAGCAAAGCAAAGTAAGTGTCAATTGCGAAACACTGCAGCCTTCCTTTTGTTTCTTTTTTAAAAATATTTTATTATTCTTTTTATAGGCTAAACTTGGAACAGCTAAAAGTGTGGAGGAAATTGCCATGGAACTCACAGAGCACGGAGGGGCAAAGATGAACAGGCTGGGAGATGTAGGCTTGAAGAATAACTTCATAACAGCCAGCAATGGGAGTCTGGTTTCTACTGGTTGGTTTCATTGTTTTAATTAAAAGAAACAACAACAACCTTTTATAACAAAATGTCGAATTACAAATAACATTTGTACTTTAAATAGGTTTAAAAACCCAAGTGGAGCATGTGATAGTATTGCATTGTCAGTTCTAAGGGTGTGGTCTTAGAAAAAACAGTGCTCATTATTCTGTCTCTGCAGGTTCTGCAGACTCTGAAATGAGTGAAGAACAAAAGAAAGAAAGGCTCTCTGAACTTAGGAGGAAGGAAAAGGAGATCCAAGATATTTTGGCCAAGAAAACAGAGGAGCTGAAGAAGATTTGCCGTCGAGAGGCGGTAAGAACTCATTTTCTATTAAAGCTCCTCCGCACTGGTGCTGTGAGTTATTTCTGCAGTCCTCTGAACTCCCTTTATTAAAGCCTGCTGTCGCGCAGAAAGACCCACTGATTGGTTCTGCCGTATCTTTTCATGCTTGGCTGATTTAGTGTTTTTGCCTTGAAGGAACTGACTGGAAAGCTGCCAAAAGAGTATCCTCTCTCCAAAGGTGAAAGACCACCACAGGTCAGACGACGAGTCGGCACCGCTTTCAAGTTAGATGAGCTTTTCCCTTACAACGAGGTATCTATTCAATCTGATGCTGCATCAGCCTAATTTTTTTTATTTTTTTTCCTACACTACTTTAAATGTAACATGTTACCTTTGGTCTCATCTGATATATCAACTACTGAGAATTCCATCATTGTAAACGTTACTGTGGAGATAGTGACATCACTAGCTGAGAACAGAATAGAACTATGGCTTTTCCATTTTTTGGGACATGCTCACACTAGATGTACTGTACATGAAAACTTTTGAGCCCCAAAGTCTGGTTAGTGTGACTGGTGTGATCACTGAGTCCCGCGGTACAGTGTGCAGTCCTGTGCTGTTGTCAGCCTAACCCTATATAACCATTTCTATCATATTTGATGCAGGCATTTCTGAGACTCCTATCTCATTAGCATGATTCAAACTTTCCTTAAAAACCCATTGCATATAATGTGGTTGACATTTTCTATCCTGTAGTGGATTATAATTCTACCAGGGGCAGCAGAAGGGCTTTTCCTGCTGATTTCAAAATGGCTGCTCCCATGAAATCTCAAAAAGACTTTTGGGGGGAAAAGTTTTGCTAATTTTCTAAGAATTACTCATCCATTAAAAAACTCAGAAATGACAATTACTCATAATGCAGATACACCATGTGTAAAATGTTTGGGTCAAATCTGAAACAGTGGGTAAATAAGGTACTTTTTTTCTTGAACGCCCATGTCAATATTTTTGCATCTTTAACGAAAATTGTTGTGAGCAAAAACTTAACAAAATCCCCCACTTTATCATCATTGATAAATTCCATATTTAACACCCTGTTCTTTAAAGATATACATCTCCTTAAAATCTTTTATCACAAAATCTTTTTGTGGATTTCGTCAAAGGATTTTAAAAAACGCCTTTGATTTCTCGATCAATTGTTTGATGTAATGGGCTTTACAGGATTATCAATGTGGGCCAGAATGCTGTCCATTGGACTTTGCTGTGGTACACATCTGGTGTGATTGCTAGACATTCTGTTACCTGAATTATGCAGTTTCATCATAAGTTGGTTTGTAATCTTGTTCAAAACAACTTAGCATTTTAGCCACAAGAGCAACAAACCACATAATGCTCTGGCCTGTTTTTCTTTCAAAAGTTTAATATTGGTAATGCAAGTATGTCTATTTACCACTACTTCCAGCCATCTGCTCTATTGTATGGAATAATGGCATCTGTGCTTAGAATGGAGTTGTTTAGAATAAAGTTAGGGCAACTGAGAGGGGTAAAGACTGCTTTGGACAGATTAACTGTACCTAGCGTGAATTCACCCTTAGTATGACCCACTAGCTAACATCAGACATAAATAAAAGAAAGAAATACCTAATGGTTCTTCTTTTTCGCTGGATGCAGGATCCCTTCCTCAGGAACCTGGAAAGCAGATTTGCCCTCCAACAAAAGATCGTGGAGGCTGCGAAGAAGCTCGCAAATGAATCAGAACTGTGCAAAACTGTCAAGAAGAAAAGGAGAAGAAACTGTCGGGATGCCATGCAAAAGCTCCAGCAGATAGAAGATGAGATGAACCAGTACAGAATCAAGAAAGGGGAAAAGCCCACTCAGCGGGCATCAGTGATCATCGCAGGTGAGGTTTAAGTTAATAATTGCTGCATAAATCAATTTAGATGCGGTTGGATCTTTATTGTTCTGTTTCTACAGATGATCTCGCCCGATCTGACTTCAGCTCTATGTCTAGTCTCCCTCTGGATGATGGTGAGTCAGACAACAAGATGTGTCTGAAACAATTTCAGATTGTCTGTCCAGAGGTGTAGTGTAAAATTAGGATGTCTTTTTTGTGTTCTTTTTCTTGCAAATATTTATTTTATATGTTTTTTTTTAATCTCGTGTGTTAAGATGATTCTGATGGTGGGATTCAAAGGCCACGCTCACGATCTGTTCAAGGCTCCCCTCAGCTCAGCCCGCTGCACTCGCTGGTAGCGGAATATGATGTAGAGAACCACAGTTCCCCAGGTAGAAACCGCAAGAACCACGGCAGGTGAGATCCTTTTTTTTACTTTTAAATGTTGTATGTCTAAGTTATTCCGCAAGTTTCGATTTGCCAAAATTTGTCCTCTAGTTAAGTGATTAAACTTGATCATGGCTCAGTGAAGCCAACTGTATTTGTCATGTCATGTTTTCTACTTGGCTCATTTTCACCCATCTCACGCCTCCCCCTTTTTAGATTTGTTTGTGATGGCCAGGCGGCCTTACAGTACTGCCAAAATCCAAGTGAGGGCTCCTCTACTCACAGTAGTCCATATAAAACCCTTCCGAGACCTCCTAGAGACCCACGCAGCATGCCTGCTACCCCAGTTATGACCCGAAATGCCTACAGCAGCAGCCAGCTCAGGTGTGCTATTCGTCTCTCTCGCATGGCAAATAAAAAAAAATCATTTTTTTATTTGAAATTCCTTTCTACAAGTCCATATTTAACACCATTTTCTTTAATTGTTCTTTATCCAGGTCGGAGGCTTCTTCTCACTGCTTCAGGCATCGCAGTGGAAGTCTGGAGTCTCAACACCAGCTGGGAACTGACATGGACCCAGAGAAGCCTGTCTTCATCCTGTCATCACACCACAGCAACAGCACAGAGGTGTTGGAGAACTGCTCCTCATACACCAGCCAGTCCAGCCTGGAATGCTGCGGTGCAGCTAACTCCCATTACAACACAATTGACTCGCGTACCTCAACCATGCATCATCTTCGCCGAAAAGTTGAAGTGTACGGGAATACCGGAAGTATGCCCAACTTGGTCCAGCACCATCCTGGTTATAATTACTCATCTGACACCTCAACGAACTATGCACCCAGTGCCTACTATGTTACTGGATACCCGTGCCCAGACATGGATCCCTACACCAATGGATCTTGTGTGTACGAAAGTGACGTGGAAGGCCGCTACAACGTCAACCCGAATTACCAAATGAATGGCTGTCACGGATACAGCAGATTCCGGCACTACAACAGCGATGGGGCAGACAGTCTTTCTCAGAATCCTTATGCCACGGTGAGGCCCCCGCGGAGTAGAGAGGGCCCAAGAAATGACCTCTTGGCCAAGAACATGCAGAAAGCTCTGGTGGCAGAGCATCTAAGAGGCTGGTACCACCGGCACAGAGGCCACAGGGAAGACGGCAGGGGACCCATGGTTGGATATGACTTTGACAACAGCACACAGCTGGGCTACCAAACAATGCCAGCAGGTTTCAGCCACTCCAGCAGAACCACGTCTTATTCATCAGGTGGGCTGATTTTTAGTTGTATCTAGTTTAGCAATATTTAGGTTTTTTGTCCGTAACCGTAATCATTGAGTATGATTTATAATAGAATTAAAACTTAAGAGCAATAACAGTCGAATGATTAAAAATGACTGATTCATGGAATGGTCATCCTCTAAGCACAAAATTGGTATGTTAGTACTCAACTCACTTTTTCCTCATACACAATGTTGTAACAAATAGATGTACGAGTGTGGATTTAGAATAAAAAAGATGAACCCATAAACCTCTTTTTAGAAAATAAATTAGACGAAAATAATTGACATAGATTACCAGCTCAGCGGTCATGTGGTCCGCCCTGAGACCACATGAGACTGGAAGTTTGTGAGGTTAAATCCATGGCTGAGTCATACTAAAGACTCTAAAAATGGGACCCAGTGTCTCCAGGCATTAAGGGGTTCCTTGGGGGGTTAAACAACCAAATGGTCCCCAAGTGCAGCTGTGTTTGCAGCTCACCGCTCCCCCAGGGGATGGGTTAAATGCAGAGAACAAATTTCACACACATTGGTGTGTGACATTTAATGGGAATTTAGCTTTATACTTGCAAATGCTAATTTTGTTCATTTTATAGTGAGGTAAAGAAAATGTTTATTACTGTATTAAATTTATTGTTAAAGGGAATTAAAAAAAAATTTGAATATTGAAAAAAAATGTAAATGTGATTTTTTTGAATCAAAGTTGATTAGATTTAAACAGTAAAGCTTGAATTTCTTCTGGAAAGTGTGTTCAAAAGTTTAACTATGTTCTTTAGTATACATAACTATTTTTTTTCTATATGATATAAGCTCTTCATGACATTTTTTTCTGATATTTTAAGCAAACGCTATTTGCAATGTACCATTAAATCCAGGACTCAACTTAATGTAGCATCACCTTGAATGGAAAAAGAGAAAAAAGCTATTTTAGATAATTGAGAATACCCTCAGGCATGAACGAGTTAAACTTGTAAGGCTTGGGACAGTTTTTTTTTGTAGCTATGTGTTACATTGTTGACTTTTTGAAATGTGTGAATTTTATTCCATCTGGAATTTTAGCCTAAATAGTTTAAACTGTTGCACTGAAGCCTTTTTTCACACATAGTGGAAAATAAACATTGTAGGTTAGTGCCTCATTTAGGGGTTTAAAAAAGTGTTATTACAATCTGAGAGTCACATATGACAGTAAAATAGTGCAAATGCATTTTTTGAAATAGGATAATAGTATCGATTTTTACATCATGACATAATCAAGGTATATTCTGAGAATAAATGCAAAAACCAGAGGAATTTAGAAAGAACGTGTTTACAGTGGAAGGTATTTCAAATTAATTTTGAAGAGTAAAAAGATTAATTTCAGCTATTTCCTAAACATCACTGTTTTCAGGATTCATCATTGTTTTCACATAGTAGTCACTTAAACTTCAGTATGAAACTACAAAAACATCAAGGCTTGTTTAGGTTTCTGTTCTTTCACTGTTTAATGTTGTCATGCTTCTATCAAGTTATTTTTGTTGTGTTTATTTATTTACCTACGTCTGAGTTACTGACACTAAGCCTAAGTCCTGACATAGTGTGCCCTAAGCTTGCAGAAAATCCATGGCATGTCTGAACAGCATAACATGACAGGGATTTTTTACTGGAAGCTGTTGTATGGTTGCTTCATGTTGTGGTTTGCAAACACCACAGTGAACTCCACTGTGTTTGAATGAGCTACAGTCACATTGCAGAAGCTGAAAGTCTTGTGGTGTTTGTAGTGTCGTCAGCAGAGAGCACAGGAAATTGGCGCAACCAGCTGGCAGTGGGGTTGGCAGAGTTTGATTCACCTGACACACCTCAGTACCCTCGTCGATCTCCGTACAACCCCAGTCCCACGTACAACAGGTGAGGGCAGTACTTAGAAAAGCCTGTCCATACAAGTGGAAGCGTGTGAGACACACTGTTCGGCATTAGTATGGATGGAATATATGTGGAATTTCTCTGTTTTAATTGTGCATTTGAAGAGAAAAAAAATGCATGTAATTGTAATAAATTATGCTAAAGTGATCTGGATGTATTTAGGTAAAATGTTCTTACAAAGACTTTTTCTCTTCTTCTTTCTGCCCTCCCGTGAACTCTGAACTTTTGATGAATGACTCCAGATTTTCTCCTGAAAACAAAGGGACTGACACATTACCTAAAAAATCTGAGTTAGTAGATGTGGTTGGTGCTGAGTCAGCTAGTGTAGATGAACCATCAGAGAGCCATTCTGGCACCTAATGGTGAGAACAAATACAGCTGAACGCTTTGTGTCGTGTTGCTACTCATCTCCATTTTGACTATTCCCTAGAGTGGTTTTCAGCTTTAATTTGAACCATTTTATCTTTCATTATGATTTGCAGATTTTGTTTTTCATACGTTTCATCATAAGAGGCATATTTTGCAATCTGTTTTCCATAACGGCATAATTCCATTCAGGACTGCAGCTGGATCCTTTCCCAGCTGTCACTGGCTGGGTGACGGGCTGCACTGCAGTTTTCTGGCTTTATTAAAAACAACCATAAACACTCAGATTCAGTCTTACAGAGCGTTTAGAACCACCCATCAACCTAACATGTTTATGATGCCGCACAGATAAACACCAGGGCGAGTTAAACGGGAACTAGGAGCCTTCTTTCTCTAAAGTTTAAATAGCGCATGCAGTAAACATACAGTATATCGAGGTAAAGGTTTTTAGGAATGCCATTCAGACATAGTTGCAAAGACTGCCTATGAGCACAGAGCACAAGACTGTCAATATTTCCTTTGCCAATAATTGAAAATGGTACTTTATTCTCTGATAGTGTTATTCTTTCATCATGAGATAGTAAGGCCAAATCTGAATTATTTCCATTCTATGGGTTCTCCCTGCGTCAATATTTGTCCCTTGAAGCGGAGAGATATGGAAAAAGTGTCTTCAAATTCAGACATTAATACCACTCGATGAAGCCATCAATATTTGCCAGTCGTCTACGTGAGCGCACAGCTGCCAGCGCTTGGAAAATAAATAGTAACATCGGTTTTATAACTTAAAAACGTTGTGCAAAAACAAAAGAAAATAATTGTTTGCACTTAAATGTAAACTTCTGTGCTTTGGAGCACATCCACGTGAATAAATGCGTTTCTCCTCCATGTCACTAGCGTGACACAGATCACCTTCCAAGCGGAAGGATACCCAGCCTTAAGTCACTGAAGCTCCTCCTTAAACGTAACAAGTTCGGACGCGGCTACGGCTCCAAATGCCCCTACAATTGGAGCAATAGGGAGAAGCCAGAGGGGGTAGGGAATGAATTCGGACTTAGACTAGTTGTGTAAAAACAAAAGCATCCCTAAGCAAAAAAAAAGTACTTCTGAAGTTTATTTTATGAAGTATACTTAAGTATTAGTATAGCAGCTATACTATAGACCATACTTGTATATTGTAGGAAGTAAACTAACAGAATACCTCTTCAAACTAAATTGGAACATTTTAAATTTACATAGATAGTGAGCTTATGTAGATAGTGTATAAAAAGTAGACTTCACGTATACTGCCTCACTTTTATATAAGTATACTTTTATACTTTTATATAAGTATACTTGTGGTACACTTAAGTAGACTACTTTTTGCTAAGGGATTCCGTCCTTGACATAATTCATGCAAAAGCTACATCTTTATTTACTCCATGAATCCTTGGTTTAATTTTTGATTGCATTTTTACCCTCATCTCCCTGTTTTTTTCCAAATGTCATTGATGTTTTTTGAAAAGCAGAACTCCCTCAGATATCACCCTTTTTTTTTCTATGCACAGATATCATTACCAGGACAGAAACTACATGAGCATCCACTGAGGAGGACCAAACGCTGGCACAAACTGCTTTAGGAGCCAGGAGCACATGAAGGGAATGGAGCTGAAAAGAGGCCATACACACAGTTATGTTTGCAGTCACAGTCTTTGGGGACTTTCTTTTTGCAGAGAGGTGTACTCTGTCTTCATGTTTGAGTAAGCTCTGGACACGCTGATGACACTCTTGAATGACTTCCCCATGTGCCTTGGACTGGATGAATCGTAGAGGCAGATGAGAATGTGTCAAGTTGTTGCACAAGTACAGTGGACTTTAACCCTACTGTGGATTAAGTATGACAAAAAATGACAACATGTATTTTAAACTCAAACTAGCTACTGCCTTATTCAATACAGTAGACTAAACAATCCTTATTTTCATCTCACAATAAAAGGTAGTCTTGCCTATTTCATTAGGATTTTTCATAGACATTACATCACTTGATTCAATCATTACAGTGTGCTTTATCAGTGATGGATTTCTGTCTTAATTTCTTTTTTTGGAAAACATGAAATCAGAAATGTTGTTAATATTGTTCATAGAATCATTGTTTTTGTGCAGTATTGTGTTTTAAAATGCATGGGCAAACATTTTGTAAAATACAAAACAATTCAAAAACAATTTTTTTATTTTAAAAAAATGGAAAAAAGTAACTGCCATTGAAACTTTGTCCATGTGATTTTTTTTATTTCATTTGTGCGGTTGATGTGTAGCTATATGTTGTAGATCCTGTGATAAAATATTTTCCATTTGAAGAGAGCAGGTGAATAAAATACATGTGTGACTCATGGATGGGAGTTGATTTCTTTCAAGGCTTGGTACAGCTGGTAAACAAGCATTTCTAGTTCTGTAGCTAAGTTGGTGAGTAAGGCTTTAGGCATTTAAACACAAGCTGCTGACAACGTCAAGAGCATTAATGAATCACTACCTCTCCCTGATTTTTACTTAATTCACACAGATGGATCAGGTGATCTTTAATGTAGATGACTGTTTATTCTCATTTCAATCCGCATCTCGATACATGGTCCACGAATTGATACATTTAATATTCAAATGATTTTGTGGCGATACAAAATAGTCCAGTTCTTTTATCTAAATGGATAGATATTTATCATTCATTTGTATTTAAAACTATAAATGAAAATGCCTTCTAACATTGACTTTATCTGTTTTTTAAATATATATGTTGGCACTTTTTCAAGCAATGAAGTCTTTCACATAACAGCTTCAAACAATAAAAACTTGCCATTTTGGCTCTTACTCCCAGTGGTCGATTGCTTTTTCAATATGTATCCTACTTATTACCAAGTTTTATTTCTTGTAAAAATATATTTTTTTACTTACCTTAACTTACTTGGCTTAAAATATACACATGTGCATATGTAATAACTAAGACAGAAAACACGGGAGACCAAGCTTGTTGTAGGAACTTAAACTTTTATGAAAAAACATAAACAGCATAAACAACTCAACTGAAACACAACTAATTTTAACCATAATACCTTGAACCGAAAAAGGAACCAAAAAGGTAACAACAGATGACCCGACAAACCAGAACTGAGAACTATGGAGTCTTAGCAGTTCTAAGATTATTAGGAGTGTAACCTTTCAGTAGAGTAACACATAAAACAGACTGTTGGTATGTACTTTGATACTATTCCTAGTTTGATTGCACTTGTTTCTTTTTTTTTTTAACCCTTGTGCTATCTTAGATGACCCCACCCTTGCATTGACGTGTTCTCCCTACCATGACAAAGGTGGAAAAAGGTGGAAAGATTTCATGTAATCCATGGACACCAGTGAAGATCACAAATCATTGAAGAAAAAAAAGTTCAGAGCACTGTCTAGTGGGTCTAGATGACCCAACTCCCAATGTTAAAATGCCTGGATAGCACAAGGGTTAAACTGCCACCCTTTCTCATTAGTCAAAGGTACCTTACTTGTTCCCTCTGTACTTTTGTCTTTGACCACATTTGCTGCCTCATTGTGATCTGTCATGAACACACCAACAATAAACAAAAAAAATCTTGTAAAACAATCAAATATAGACAGTTTTCCACATTACTCTGCACAAGAGTACCCCTAGGCTAAGTAGGTGTACTCCTGGTGGGAAATTGCTGCTCCACATTAAAACCAGTAGAAACAACTTTGCACAAAAGTTGCTACTATCCAACCAAAAATACTCATATCATTTAAAAAATCTATTAAATGTGGGTTACTACTGATTTCAAACCGGCAAAAGACGATTCCACATTTAAGGAGTGGAGCAACAAGGGGGTTACAGCCTTTGCCACAATCACAAAAAAGAACAAGATGAGGGACTTCCAGGACTTAAAGGTGAAATTTGGATTCACTAATCATGTTTTTTTCGATACCTCCAGATGAGGGAATATTTTTAACAAAGCAATTAGATCAGAAGAGGGGAGCAAAGAAAATCCAGTCTTAGAGGCAATAATTGAAGCGTACGAGCATAAAACATCCAAAATCATTTCTAAACTGTACCACAGCCTCATTTCATGTCAGAAAAACACAACTATATATGTTAAAGAAAAGTGGGAAAAGGAAATGTCCATCACTATTTCGGAGAAAGAATGGTATTCAAAATGTGCATCAACCCAGTCTTCTATCACATGGGAAAATCTCATGCGCTTCTTTATTACACCTTCAATTAAAAGCAAACAATCAGCAGATCCACAGACGTGTGGGAGACAGTGTGACACAGTAAATGCAAATCATTCTCATATCTTCTGGAGCTGTTCGCAAATAGGACAATTTTGGCATTCCATTCATCATGTTTAGACAAACGCTCTACGCTATACAATCCCCTTCACTCAGGCAGTATTACATCTGGGTAAAATTTCTGAAACAATCATTCCTTAAGATCAGTATTTGGTGAAAATATTCCTAATTTCAGCAAGGAAAGCAATAACCAGAAGATGGTTTAAGCCAGAACCGCCAACCCTCACAGACTGGACTGACATAGTGGAGGAGATCTATATTATGGAAAAGATGACTTTTGTTTTAAGATTGAGAGAAGGAAATTTTAAGGGAAAATAGGACAGATGGACTGTACATAAAAACTCACTGGCCATTGTATGACCTGTTTACATTTCTGGAATGGTAGCTGTCGTGTCTTATTTTTCTCCTTGCTTTTTTTTTTTCTGCCTCACTTGTTTTTTTTTACTCTTGTTCTCTTTGTTTGTAAGACTTATTTTGTTTGATGTCATGTACATTTGTGTTACATCTTGTTTAGAAAAATGAAAAATAAAACTTAAGTTAAAAAAAAGTGGGTTACTATGTAACCCTTATGTCTGCTATTGTTAAATCTTTTGCTTTTTACTAACAGTTGGTGAATTATTATATTTGATTAAGGTCAGTCAAGTGCCAAATTCTAATTTAGTCAACCATATGTAGAACTTTCCTCATCTAGTGACCAAGAAGTGTTTAAAAAGTCATGAGACATACATATGTACATTATTTTTGAGTAATCTAGTGACATGAAAACACATTTTTGCTGATACAAAACTACCAAAATCTCTTTTAGTCATGCATAACAGTCCTTTCCATTGTTTATAAATGACCATGTAATTTTGTTTACCCTTTAACACATAGGTCAGCAGTTTTGTTTTACCTACAATCACATTGCAGATAGAGTGAGATGCAGGCTACAACAGCTGCACAACAAATGCTAGCTTTTAATATTAGCTAATTTATGACATTTTTTTCATATCTATGTTAATAAAAAAAAAGAATTTTCTTCATGAGATCAATTTTTAGGCTTTTCTTAGATAGCTACTTTTCAAAAAGGAATACAATTTGTTGGTGAACCATAAAATCTTGGAAAAACTAAATTCAGCTTGTTATTTGTTGTTACACAGCACCCTATAGGTTGCGTGTAGATAAATCTCTGAGGAGCCTTTAACCTCAGTGGCACCCACACAGCAGGCCCATGAAAATGGTTCACCTGCTGGTGTCAATAGCAAACTTTCCTTTTGCCTGGAGCAGCTGTCATCCCAAAAGATCACACTGGTTGGTCCAGCCGGAAAAACGTTTGCACAGTTTAATTTTAGACTCTCATGAGGCAAACAGTTGCAGCCGAAGCCAAAGTCAGAACCTTCTCAGTTTGCGTTGTCTTCTCCTTCAGATCATTTAGAAGTCTATCCTCTTGATAAGAAAGAGATTTTGTATGTGCAGCCATGTCTAACAGTGTAGACCTTAGTGATCTTGACGTGGAAGAAATCAATGAAGATGAAATTCTTGCAATGCTCTCACCAGAGGAGCTTAAGGAGCTCCAGAGTGAGATGGACGTCCTTATCGCACCAGATGAGAGCGTTCCTGTGGGGCAGAGACAAAAGGACCAGACGGAAAAGACTCCGACAGGGACATTTGACCACAGATCTCTGGTTGATTATCTTTACTGGGAGAAGGAGTCCAAACGTATGCTTGAGGAGGAACGGGTGCCTGCTACACTGCTGCCCAGTGAGGTAAGAAGTAAAGCTCTTTAAGAATTGTTTGTGTTTTAAATTTGCAGTATCAAAACAATTATTCAATCAGAATCCAATGAGTTCAGATCACTTTTATTAACTTAATACTCACTTTTTTCAAAGAAAACTTTACAAGCTGAAGCTGAAAAAAAGGAAATTAAAGAAAACGAAGATGTGAAGTATGTCTACGAAGTCATAGAGGAAATCATAGAAGACGATGCTGTGGATTGTCCAGAGGGAATGGAAATTATAGAGGAAATTATTGAGGAAATTATTGAGGAAGACGATGAGAACAACGAGGAAGCCAAAGTGATTGTATCAAATGAGAAACTGGTGAATCTACAAGAGAAAGTAAATCTTGAAAAAGCAGAGACGCAGCAGCTGCAGGAGACAAGACCGGTGATGCATGAAAGTCCTGTTGATATCACAGAAAGTGGTGTTGCAGGAAAAAGTACACTGGAAATTCAGTCTTTACCAGACTTAGAGGGGAGTGAAGACAAAGAAACAAGTTGTACTTTAGACCATTTGAATCCCAAGAAGCCCCAGCAGGAGCCAGAAATAAAGGAGGCTTGTGATAAACTTCCAGAAAGAGAACCAATAAAAGTAAACAAATTAAAAATTCCAAAGCTGGCACTGAATAACATCAAAATGACATCCAGACCTTCAGGAAATGAAACCAACTTGGAATCAACTCTTGACAAGATCCGCAACAACAACCCGTCTGTCACCGAGGTAAACCTCAACAACATTGAAAACATTCCCAAAGAGATGCTCCTGGACTACGTCAATGCTTTGAAGAGAAACAAATTTGTGAAAACCTTTAGTATTGCCAACACGGGAGTTGACGAAAACCTTGCTTTCAGCCTGGCTAACATGTTGAGGGAGAATCGCAGCATCACGACGTTGAACATCGAGTCCAATTTTATTACTGGGAAGGGGATTGTGGCCATCATCCGCTGCCTCCAGTTCAATGAGACTCTCACAGAGCTTCGCTTTCACAACCAGAGGCACATGCTGGGCCACCATGCAGAGATGGAGATCTCTCGCCTGCTAAAAGCAAACAGCACCCTTCTGAAGATGGGCTATCACTTTGAACAGGCAGGGCCTCGCATGGTGGTGACCAACATCTTAACCAGGAATCTTGATCGCCACAGGCAGCTGAGGAAAGAGGAGCAGAGACAGCAGCAGCTAAAAGAGCAGAAACAAGTGATGCAGATGTATGAAAACAGCCTCAATCTCCCTCCTGGGTTACTAGAGATGCTTGGATATGTGCCCCCGCTGGAACTCCTACAGGAACATGGATTGGTCCCACCTTCATCAGACCTTAACTGTTTTCCACAAATGCAACATCAGGCAGAGAAGGCAGAGACACAGAAGAAACCTAAGCACAATAGCATTCCCAAACAGCCCAGTACTGAACCATCAAACCCATTAAGAGATGTCCAGTTAAAGAGAACCCCGAAAAAACGTGATCCATTTCTGGAGCTGGACCCAAAGAATGACAGAGGACCGGAGCGGCCAAGTTTCCAACTGAGAAAAACACCTAAAGTGAGGGACACGGCATCTGAAGGAATGTTGGACGAAAAAGCCAATCTTAGCAATATGATAAAGACTTTGAAGCCTGTCCCTCGCAGACGGGTTCCTCCAAAGGTTGATCTCACACCTCGTGATCAACTTCTTGATGAGATCAAAAAGAGCAACGTGGCATATCTCAAAGCTGTGAGTACCCAGGAACTATTGCTGTGAAAGCAGTAGTCTAATTTTTTGCCTTTAAGTTCTTATCACTGAGGTGTAACAGTGCATGCTTCTATAGACAGTCAAGTGACCTGTGCGTTCTCTTGCAGGTGCCACTCCCTAAAGAGCTGGAATCAAGTGAAACAAGTTTCTTCTGAAACTCGGCTTGACCTGTTTTTTTTCTCACATAGGTGTTAGGCGTTTGGTATCAGTCACACTAAATGTATAAAAAAACTCTGATCAACTTTTGAAATCATGACAAATGAAGAGACAGGTTGGTTGCTGTTCCACTAAAGTTCTTATTATAAAAAGGCAAAGGTGGATAAAATCTTTACAGAGTATTCAAATTAAGGTACAAACCTTATTTTAGCGTCTTTTAAAAACAGACTATTGACTAATATGTTTACTGAAAAGATCATTTTATAATGGCTAAGACATATGGAACAGATTTTGTAATTTTGTTGTCTAAAAAGTTATTTTTTCATTGTAGGTTACTAAGTTTTGTGAAGCCATTGACCATACACACTTTTTTTAATATTCTAAATACAATGTGTCAGTTTAAGCATTAGCTTGAAATACTAATGTGCTCTGGATGGATTTTTTCTAAATATTTGCTTAGCCCTAGTATTTTTGGTGACACAAGTGAAAAATACAACACATTAATTCTAAGTAAATCTACTGAATTTATTTACTATTTTTGTTTGTCTCGTGGTCCTGTGAGAGATTTTAGGACTTGCCCTGTTTGTTTGTTGCCATTCACCTGATGGTACCTGCCTTCTACAACTAAACAGGAAATACACTACTCACAAAACATTAGGGCTATTGTGAAAAAACTCAGTGGATGTTGCACACAGAGTATTTGTCGACTGATTTTTTTTAGGACAGGGAGGCAATTTTATTGGGGTGACATTCACACCTCCTGTTGTGTTTTCCACATAATGATCTCACTGTTATAGTGTGTCTTAATTATTGGCGCCACAACCAAGAAATTCTAAAAGAAAAATGTTTTCATTTTGTTTCAACGTTGATTTTGCCAGTAAGTCATTCCAAGTTCATCTTTCATCTTTCAGACAGCCATGAACACACAATGTCTCTTCATGGGTGGGCAACGCCACCTAGCCAGAGTACACCTCCGGGTTGGTAGGTGGAAGTAAGATGTCGCACATAAACTTGGTGTGTCTCAAAGTATTATCAGCAGAGTTGCATGAAGACACAGATCTACTGGCAACACTTAAGGACCTGTGCCCTCAAACATGGTTTTGCAAATGCCACACAGCTGCAGGCTCATTTATCAGACGTGAGGGGTACTAGGGTTTCCAGACAAACCATTCACAGTCAACTCCACTGCTTTGACCTGAATGCCAGACAACCGTTGCAGGTGACACCACTAACACCAAGACAATACCGTGAACGTTTGCTGTGGGCCCAAGACTGTGTGACCTGAACAATGCAGCATGGTCTACCCTACCGTTCTGTTCAATATTGAGTGTCGGATCACCTTGCACAGAAGTGATTGCTAAATGATTTTGTTGCTAAAAAAGGCAAGGTCAGCAATACACCGAGGTCAACATGGTCTCTAGGATTCATTTTGGTGGAGGACAGGCCTCACCAGTCAGCGCAGTGCTTTTTGTAGATGGCCAAGTCACTGCATCTTCTTACCTCAGAGACATCATATAACCCATCATTAGCCTCCAGGTCCACCAGCAAACGGTCAACTTTCTGTTCATGGAAAGTTGACGGTTTCCATGAAACTGTCAATGCTCCACCACATCGTGCCAGGAGTGTCACAGGTCAACTTCATGAATTTGGAGTGTCTCACATGGTCTGCATCTGTAGAAGAGACTGGATGATCGTACCTCACAAGTGTCCTGGCAGAGCTGCATGTTGCACGTGATGAAAAGTGGAAGACATTGCCTCAGAACAACATCATGAGTCCAGTGAGGAGCGTGAGACGACACTTCAATGCAGCAAATGGTGGAAATACTCGCTGTTGCCATGGTAAACTTTTTTTTTGAGGGCTATTGTTATTATTGTCTTGCTTAACGGGGTAATAAATGTCAAACTGATGAAAATGGCATTTCTTCTCATATATTATTAGTAAAATAATAGCGAAATTTTACATATTTTAATAATATTCAGACCAAATAGGAAAGCACTTATATAAATAACCACAGTTGAAACCCAAAGTTTACATGGACCACATAAAAACACATATATGCTTTTTTTTCTCACCATCAGACATTAAAGAAAAGTAAACGTTTCCCGATGTAGGTCAATTAGAATTGACAAAATTATTTCTATTTGCTAAATGTCAGAATAATTCGACTAGGGTTTATTTAAACCCTTTTTTTTTACTTTCATCAAAGACAAAAGTTTACATTCGCTAAGATCACTATGCCTTTAAACAATTTGGGAAACCCCAGATGATGATGTCATCTCTTTGGAAGCTTCTGATACGTTTATTGACAGCATTTGACTTAATTAGAAACACCTGTGGATAGCTATTAGGGCACATTTGAAACACACTTGCTTGTTTGTAAAACATCATGAGACAGTCAAAAGAAATCAGTCAAGATATTACAAAGACAATTGTGGATTTGCAAAAGTCTGGCTCATCCTTGGGTGCAATTTCCAGATGCCCGAAGGTGCCACGTTCATATGTTCAGACAATTATATACAAGTATAAACATCATGGGAACGTCCAGCCATCATATAGCTCAGGAAAGAGATGGGTTCTGTGTCCCAGAGATGAACATACTTTGGTCCAATATGTCCAGAACAACCCAAGGACGAAGGCAAAAGATGTTGTGAAGATGCTGGCTGAAGATGGTAAGAATGTGTCATTATCAACGGTAAAACAAGTTCTGTATGTACTCAAACTCAAACTCAAACTTTTTTTATCTATATAGCGCCTTTCATTTCAGTTAAAAACACAAAGCGCTTAACATAAAAGCAGACAAAACAGTCATAAAAAGCGGAAATTGTTAAAAACAGCAAACAAAGGACAATCCCACAAAGATGGGACCCCTCCCATCTTTGTTTCCAAAACAGAATGTGGAAATATGGAAGCAAAATCTGAAGACTATCAGGCTGAAAGTTGAAGCTTGGGCGCAAATGGATCTTCCAAATGAACAATGACACAAAGCATACAGTCAAACTGGTTACAAAGTGGCTTAAGGATAACAAAGTCGATGTTTTAGAGTGGCCATCACAGAGCCCAGATGTAAATCCTATTAAACATTTATGGTCAGAAATGAAAAGGGGGGTACATGCAAGGGGGACCTACAAACTTGACTAAGTTACACCAGTTCTGTCTGGAGGAATGGGCCAAAATTCCTACCAAATCTTGTGAGAAGCTTGTGGAAGGACATCCAAGACGTTTGACCCAAGTACTGCAGTTTGAAGGCATGAGTACCAAATACTAATGAAATGTATGTAAACTTTTGACTTTGATCAAAGTAATAAAAACTGTTCTAAAAAAACCCTAGTCTCATTCTGACATTTTGCATATATAAATAGTTGTAATTGAACTAAAACAGCAAAACTTTACTTTTATTTTGTGTCTGACGGTGTGAACAAATAACATGTTTTCATGTGGTGTATGTAAACGTCTGGTTTCAACTGTATATCCCTAACTTATTGGGAGTAGTGTATGTATGGGAGACTTAACCAAGAAATGTAACGTGCAACAACAATCATACCAGATTAATTTTTTTTAGACTGCTTTATTTGGCTTCCAGTTAATACATGTTTCGGGAATGAAAAACATACATAAAATGACAACACATGTAAAGATTTTCTAATAGATTTGCTACTTGTGTATGTCACATGCATAGACTGCTGCAAGAAAAGAAACACTGGACGCATCTGTCAAAATAAAATAAAAAAGAAATTGGAGCAGTTTTTAATCAACACTTTACATTTCTGTTATACATAATTTGGTTTAATACAGGATTTTTTCTTTAGAACAACGTTACTTTCAGTGTTGCTGCCAGTTTACAGAGTAAAACAAATATGTGCATATCATTGCTTCATATTTAAACAAAGCTGTATTTGCCATTAACTTTTGAACATTGCATAGCTGTAACCATTTGGGGTGGAGGGGTTCCAGATAACTAGGAGCTCTATGCACAAAATGATGACAGAAAACCCACACACAGTCAAACCATCTAACCAAATATGTAAACAAAACAAAAAAAAAGATTGCAAATCCATTTTTTTTCCTAATGAAACTGAAATGTAGGTATGGCTGTCAAATCAGCAGTTTCAATGCCTAAAATAGCCATAACACTAAGCGTGTTCATTTCCGAGGTAGAATACCCTTACAGAAGAAGTTGTGCTTCAGAAAAAATGCATCATGCTCGTGAATTTTTAAATGTAAAAGTAAATGGAGTGTTACAAAAAACAGCAATGACTTGGATTTAAAGGTTTTTTTGGGGGGACAAAGGAAGTTTTAATGACTTTCAGCGCAACGTGCCTGTCATCCTCACTGTACAAAGATTGCACAACCATTTAAAAAGTTACATATTGTGAACTGGCAAAGTGGCATGAGTTTATAAACCAAACTGATATGATTATAAAAAGTGGAAAAGTAGATTTTCAATAACGTTTTCTATCTAAATGGTGATTTGCGGGATCAGACTCTTAATCCATTCTGGATGATGGTAAATACTCAACATTCTCAAGGCTAAAGCATTATTCCTTGAGTTTACTTTCGATAAAGTCCTGAATCTTGTTCATTTTTTCCTCCTGCTGATCCAGGAGATCCATGATGATGCCCATGGGGGTCTTCTTCAAGCCAACTCCTTCAATCTTGTTCTCCAGCTTGTTCTTTATGTTGCGCAGCCTCAGAGAGGCATGGATCATGATTACTACAGGAAGAAGAAGAACAGAAAGCTTTTATTGTACCAGGGGAAAAAAAACAAAACACAAAAACATGGTTAAAACACAAAATAACAAATCCAAATACAATGCTTGTGACACTTCACGCAGCAGTATGTGTCTGAGGGAGCGGTGCATGCTTCATTTATTTATTTATTTGATTTCCATGGTGGGCAGATGCTGAATGCATGACATCAACCAGCAAATCTGGTCCAAGTCAACCCCCCATAGCAACCAATCAACACAGGCGCGATAGGGCAGGCCTGATTTGTGGCATCATTGCTTCATCTGCTTGCCGCAGTGTTGGGGCTGCTACATCTGTTGCAAACACTTATGGTAACTTTTCATGCCTTCAAATAGAAGGTGCTAATGCACAAGTTCGACAGCTGTCTGGCATTGCTAACTGTGTTTTAAAATGTGTCACAACGGCTGATGCTGAACATGCTGTTCAGTCATGGCTGGATGATCAAACCTTCGGGAAAACTTTGCTCCTTCACATCAATATTCCCAATAGTTTTTGTGGGATAACACTGAGCTTTGGTGCAACGTGGGGTTTTGAAAGTGAGCAAAAGTTAAAATAGAAAAGATAAAACCATAATAAACCATGGTGTTGAACGTAAAGATGTTTTCGCTTGATCCAACAGAACTAGTTATACAAGAAAACATTTTTGATGAATTAGAAAGCCGTTCATTAAAAAAAAAAAAAAAAAAAAAAAAAACGGACAACAAATAACTAATATTGCTGGCCTTATATATATTAAAAAAGGGAAATACTGTGCAAGGAAAAACAACTATTTAGACTTACAGAGCAACGGGAAAGTGATCCCAAAGATGAAGATCATGACACCTCCACACAGAGACAGCAGAAAATAACTTGTGACCATGACACAGATGACAAATAGAGTTGGGTTCTTCCTTTTGAAGCTTTTGATGAAGGCCTTGTTCTCTCCAGCCCAAACAGACCCTGCAAAGACCAGAGTCACCACAGTTCCTCCTAGAAACAGGCCAAAGGGATTTAGGAACCTGAACAAAGAAAAATAGTGGAAAAGACAATTGTAAGATTAGTTATGGTTTTAAATTTAACAAAACAGCACAACCTGCAGGTTTAAAGCAACTAGAGCACCACCGTACTATGCTTTTTCTGTAAACCGGAAATGGATAGAAGATTACCCACAAGGCCTACTCACGTAGTCATAACTTACACCCCAAAGTGCTATTGTTATTAAAGCAGAAATGGAAACTACCTTTAAGTCCTACGTTCAGAATTATTATTATTTTTCTTTTTACAGTAAAGTCAATGCCAACGTCAATATCCCTAATTTGGTATTTTTTAAACCATTTCCTGTGGTTAGCTAGTATTTTGTAGCATTAAGCAAATCTACGTTGCTACAAGTTTCCTAAAATAAGATAACTAAAGTTATATAACAATGAAACATACGTTGAAGGCCACTAAAATATTACCATTAATATAATTCTAGAAAGGAAAAATACAGTTTAGCGGAAGCAGCTTTACATAAACATGTAAGGGTGTGGACAGAGTCACAGATGCTAACTTTGCCTGCGTAACTGCAGCCAGGACTTACCCAACAATCAAGAAAACCACCAGGGCCGCGGCGAAGTAGTTAGTTTGGTAATACATTAAGTTACTGATCATTCTGTTGTTCCACTTCGCTAGATCGCTAAAGTCTGGTTTCGCAAATCGGTCCACTCCAGGGAAGAAGTCATCCCATTGTCGGAGAGGCGCCAGCTCCATCTTGGTTGCCATGTTGTCACCAAACGGTCAGAAAATAGCCACGCCACCATGCGCTGCGTAATGTTTTGACAGGTCAGCTGATTTCTTGGTCTGGTGTGGGAAAACAGGTCAAACGGGAATTCACACTCTCGCGAGATCCGAAGAGATGCTTCGTCTCTGTCGGTTTTCTTTACTTGTGGAGCACTAAACTTGCGCAGCTGGATTCGCATAAGGTCACTGTGATGACAGTTAAGAGAGACAAATAAAAAATGTTTGTGTTTTGAGAATAATTATTTCAAAAACACCTTTAAAAATGTAATGTTAAAATTATATTTTAGAAATGTACGACTGTTTTGCCGAAAAATTAGTGCCAGGCTGACTTTTGGATGACATAACATCACACGTTGCTTAACATATAATTATATTTGTCATTAGTGTGATTCAATTGAAAGATGCATACTTTCAAATGAATGTACCATTTCTAAAAGCTGTCTTTTCATTCGGAAATCGTTTACCCCACCGGAGTAAGTTAACATCAGATTGGAGCTCCATCTGCTGCCTTTTGTGTTTCATTTTTTTTATTGAAAAAACACTTGAGGTTTACAGTATTGTGGCAGTTGTAAAAATAATTCAACAATATTACAATTAATGTAAACAACCTTTAAATAATCTATAACTTAGGGGTTATCAAAAAGCTGCAAGTTACTTATATTTTGAAGTTCCAGTTCCAAGTTTATTTTCCATGAAGTTTACGGATGAAAAAAAAAAAAAAGAGCAGAGTTCTTAATAAAATGTAATATGGTTTGATTTTAAGGAATCGACCATTTCAGTTTCGGTTGGTTTTGAGAAACGGCTGCGGTCTCCCAGCCGTTTCTGACTCCCGTGAACGCAGCAGCAGGAATCGAGGACATGGGACCGTGAAAGTATGGCGGATGCCGAGGAGCCGTAAGTCTTAAATGGATGGAAAAAATATATTCTAGTGGGCAAACCGTGGACTTCGGGCGTGATATGGAAGCGCTAAGAATGCTGTTTTACTGTCTTCTTTCAGGGAGAAGAAAAGAAGGCGAATAGAAGACCTGACTGACAAGTTAGTGACGAGTGCTAAAAAAAATGCTCGCAGCACAGAGCAGCAGCCAGGCTCGCGCTGCTTCGTTAACGGCCGGCAGACCTGCTAATATTAATATAAGCCAACAGGAGGTTCGCTAGCTAAATCTAAAAAAATAAAATAAAAGGTTTGCTAGCTTTAGCAGCTACTTTAATCATTAGCTTACATTTAATAAACACTACATTGCAATAGAAAAGACAGAAGCCATTGCAGCTCTTGCATAAATCACCCAGCAGAAAGGATGGTTTTTAATAACATTAAAACCAGCCAAATGACTAATAATGGTTCTTTAACTACATTTTAAGAATAAATATGGAAAAGGTAATATCTTAGTGACGCACTGAGTCATTGAAAAAGACTATGGGTGTAATTACAGTGCAATGAGAGCTCCTTTTAGCTGTGAAAACATGCAGTCATTAATCAAACATGACATTAAAACCCCCTTCATAGCATTTACAGCAATGTTCTGATTTACTGACATTGCAGACTACATAAGTCTAATCATATTTTATCCTTGCAAACTGACACTCAATGTTCTCAATTCTACGTACAAATTATTTTGTAACGCTTTTAAAAAAAATTAATATATTTATTCTAAATATATTTACAGAAGTACTTTAATTGACAAAAATGGTAGAATACGAAAATCAAGAGAGTAAAAAAAATGGGTTATTTGGAATCAATAAAACAAAACTCCTAGGGTTGCGTTCAGGAACGTGAAGATGAGATTCATTTATATCCCTTGTTATCTTTTTTTATTGTTTGAAAAGTTCTTGAATAGAGCATAAATTTACAGTGCCAAAGACAGAAAGGAAAACGTATGGAAAAGCTTTTAATGTTACAAAAGTTTGGCTTAAAAAAATAACCCGAGAGTGATTTAACTCAATTTTTAAAACAAAGACTTCCTGTCTTTTGTAGTATTTAATTTAAATGTGCATTTAAACTATTAATATGTTACGAAGAGAACTGCATAGTTGTCTGCCGTGTTGTGTCTAGAATGGCTGTTGATGGCGGGCACAGGATCAGCGGTTGCAGCTGGGATGGTCGCTGGAATCACGTCAGGAAATTTCTGGAACGTCCGGGGCCGTTTACCCATCCCGACTTTGAGCCGAGCCCTGAGGTGAAGCAGAGTTGCTTCAATGATGCTGTTTGTGCTTTTCACTAAATTCTACTTTTTTATTAGCTTTTACCTGAATTGTTTGAACTCATCAACACACGTCCTTTCAGTCTTTACAGTTTTTGTTGGAGACCTGCAAGATCCTGGTGATTGGGGCAGGAGGGCTCGGTTGTGAACTTCTTAAAAATCTGGTATTTCATAACTGCAGTCCAAAATAATCAGTCTACCTAAAGTTAGAACGGATATGTTGGTTTTGAGTCTCTAAAGAGCTTTTTTGTTTTTTTTAGGCTCTATCTGGGTTTCGCCTGATTGACGTTGTCGACATGGATATTATTGATGTGTCGAACCTCAACAGGCAGTTTCTTTTCAGGTTGGTTTTCACATCCATACTTAAAAGTTCTGTGAGATTTTACTTGTCGCAAAGACAAATGGTTTAAAAACAACTTTGTTGTTCCTTTAAAAAAAAAAAAAAAGATTCTGCGTCATTTGTCTTGAAACTTGTTTTAAAATGTGATTGTCTAATCAGTCCTGGGATGTTTCTTTTAGGCCCAATGATGTTGGAAGACCAAAAGCAGAGGTAGCTGCTGAGTTCATCAACAGTCGTATCCCAGGATGCAAAGTACTCCCGTATCCTTCACAGGCCTCTTTAGAGTTAAAAAGAAAAACTTTGTTCTGGTAAATATGGAATATATAGGTTTTTTTTCTTCCTTAAGAGAGGCATACAGTCACTTCAAAAAAATACAAGATTTTGATGACTCCTTTTACCGCCGTAAGCATGTTCTTTTTACTTTGGTGGAATTTACAAAAGGAAATCTGTGAGAGGTTCTTTTAATTTGAAGGTACTTGTTGTTCATTTGCAGAGTTCCACATAATTGTCTGTGGACTGGACTCCATCATTGCCAGACGTTGGATGAACGGCATGCTGGTAAAACACTAAGTATAGGATCCATTTTATGTGATAGAACTTTGTTTATCAAAGGAAAAACAAAAAACAAAATGGAGCCACTCCTTTTCTACAAGGAGTTAAGGTGGGTCTTCTGCTCTAGATATCCATCCTGAGCTATGATGAAGGAGTCCTGGATCCCAGCTCCATCATCCCTCTCATTGATGGGGGGACGGAAGGCTTTAAGGGAAATGCTCGAGTCATTCTTCCGGGCATGACGGCGTGTATCGACTGCACGCTGGAGCTGTACCCGCCACAGGTACGACACAAAAAGGCTGTTGGGATGTCACTGTGAAGGTCAGTCGTGTGTACTGCCATTGTTCTGATGATGCAGGACAGGGAATGTGATGCGGTGCAGGACCTAACTGCTGTTTTGTCCTGTGTGTGAGCATGTGTCTCATCTGTGGTGGACAGCTAGAGATTATTGGATTTTTTTTTTTCTTCTCCCATCAGGACTGACAGCTGGTTTTTAACATGAATATAAAATAAAATAGTCCTTGTTCATAACTGTAAACTATCTGCCATCTAGAGAAAAGAGTGACAGATTTTTTATGTTTATGGTTCACAGCTGAGCGCACTTAGTGTCTGCAATGTGCCGTCCATGAGGTGTTTGTGCTGCAATAATAGCTTTCATTAACCAGGACTTGTACTTTTGCAAAGGATGTAAAGTGGTTTCCTCAGGGTAATGTTGACAGACCTGATCTATGCTACCACCTTCTGTATTAAAAGTAAAATGCTTTATCTTGTAGAAGTCTTTGAGTCCTGTGCTGAATCTTATGAACAATCAAGGTGAACAGATGAAGCTGACCCTACATTGGGTCACACCGGGAAGGTGTTGGTTTAAAGCCCGTTTGGGTCTTTCATGACTTCCGAGTCGACGGGCTCTCAAGTTTGTTTTCTGTCATTTTTCTGGATTTCTTTCACAACTTCAAACCATGCAAACAAAGCGGATTAGTGGCTCTAAGCAGCCTGGAAGTGTCACTGCACTTAGGAAAAAGAGAAGCAATTGTTTTGGTCGGTTTTGTGCCTTGAAAGGATTTTTTTAAGACATAATTGATGATTTCAAATAAGGTTTTACCCTTCAACAGAAAAGCAACAGTTGCTTCTGTAAGGTCATTGCTGATGCTATTTTTTAGCACGCTAAAAGTCCACACTGACCCTATTTCTATATATATATATATATATAATGGTATTTCCAGATTATGATAAATCGTCAGATGACTAGCGGTTGCCAATTCTTATCCTCCCTCTTTTAATAAACCAATAAGGTGGTAAGTTTACTAGGGGTGTGACGATGACCGCATCACCGCGGTGATGAGATGATCCCCGTCACCGCACGTTCCTCTTTTTTTTTGTGAAAGTTCTGCATAAGGTGCATGATTTGAACTATAAAAAACACATTAATTTTTGCTAATAATTTACTTTTTCTGCGAGTCCTGTGTTCAAACTTCAAGGGCTTCTGGGGAAATTTTCATTGTATTCATTTCCATTACAAACTGTGTGCGTTCTTGAGTGCGCAACGCTGCCCGCCGAGGATTTTGTGTTTGGGGGGGTCGCAAGAGTCCCGACACACGACTCCTGCCTTCTTCATCACCGCGGTGATCAAGATCCCCCACAGTCACAGCTCTACTCCAGAGCGGGTGAATAAAGAATCAATCACCTTTTTCATCTGGGGGGAAACCTTTTTTTTGCTGTTCTCCTTCACTTCGTAACAACAAACATGAACGCGCACGCATCTCCCAACATTTGTGCGCGTTCTCACTCACTCTGGCGCGGCACGCACTCCTTCCTCCTACACACGTACACATACTCATTCTACAACACCTATATAGTTACAGCTATATATACTGCTAACTAGTTAGATAGTAGTTAGTTGTTGATTTGGTGTTTGGCGGGGGGGGGGTAACTGCGACACTGCGGCTCCTGCTGCTTCATCACATCACACATATCAAAGCTCTAAGGTTTACTCAAAATCTGACGCAGTTTAGTTTTTGTTATGAAATAGTGATGAAGTTATTAAACGGTTTCTGTTCCTTTGACATAGTAATTCATTAGCTCTAAGGCTTTGTAAATAGATACAATTATTTTTATCCTCTTAAAAGCAATAAAGCGGATGCATTTGTCCTATCGTAACAGTTAAGTGTCCAAAATATACGTCCTTGTCAACTCTCTTTTGGCATCCACAGATAAATTTCCCGATGTGCACCATTGCCTCGATGCCCAGGCTGCCGGAGCACTGCATCGAATATGTCCGCATTCTACAGTGGCCCAAAGAGACGCCGTTTGGAGGTAGGCTCAGACGTTCACATCCTGACACAGGACTGTCAGAACGGAGCACCTGACTCTCATCCTCACACAGACACAAGTTTGGACGGTGATAATCCAGAGCATATCCAGTGGGTGTTTGAAAGATCCCAGGAAAGAGCAGCGGAGTTTAGCATCCCAGGCGTGACCTACAGACTCACTCAAGGTAAGTTTAGGAAATTATTAAAATGATTGTGTGTGCTTCAGATGTTTGTTTTTCCTCCCCATTTTTTTATTAATGTATATTGAATAATTTCTTTGCAGGAGTTGTGAAGAGGATCATTCCTGCTGTAGCATCAACGAATGCTGTTATTGCTGGTATAGTTAAAATACTTACAAATAAAGAAAAAACTCTGATCCAAATAACCTCTTTTCTAAGGGAAAGGATTGTCATTACGGTCATACTTTGTGCCCGTTGCTTCAACATGTATGTAGTAAGGTGGCTTATTTCACTTCGACTTCTGTTCTTCACAGCTGCCTGTGCAACTGAGGTTTTTAAAATTGCAACCAGGTTAGTCGTTAAAACCAGTTTTTTGTTTCGTAAAGGTATCAAATGTTTTGTAACATTACAGTTTTTTCTGTCCAGTGCTTATATTCCCTTAAATAATTACCTGGTCTTCAATGACGTGGATGGACTGTACACCCATGCTTTTGAAGCTGAGCGAAAGGTTAGTTTGATTTTTTTAATTTTTTTTAATTTGTACAGACGTCCTTTATTTATACTTTTATTTTGGTCCTGCCAGAATTAACTGTTGTGATCTAGAATGATTCTCAATTTACAGGAAAACTGTACAGCGTGCAGTCAAGTACCTCAAGATTTGCAGTTCCCGCCCTCTGCCAAGTTACAGGAGATTTTGGAGTACTTGACGGAGAACTCTTCCCTGTAAGTACTGCAATGTGAATTTTTTTTTAAAAAAAAGAAAAAGAAAATCAGAGTCAGCTCAAAATTGCACATTTTTATTGTTACAGCCAAATGAAATCTCCGGCCATCACCACAGTTCTGGAAGGAAAGAATAAGACTTTGTATCTGCAGGTAGGGAATCCAGCTTCCATGAATGCATCACAAGGAGTTTTTTACAAGCTACAATAAAAATGTATTTATATATATATATATATATATATATATATATATATTTTTTTTTTAATATTCTAGTCTATAAAATCTATTGAAGAACGCACCAGACCAAACCTCTGCAAAACTTTAAAAGGTAATACATTTCTTCTCACGGTATTCTCGCTTGTTTCAAGTCTTAGAGCACAATGTAGAAGAAGTTGTGTCCTTTTCTGCCACAGAGCTGGGCTTGTCAGACGGCCAGGAACTAGCCGTAGCCGACGTCACCACGCCGCAGACCGTTCTCTTCAAACTCAACTTCACCGCTTGAGCAAAATGACCAGCAGCGATCCACAGACTGGATGATAGAATGACTTGGATGTTTATGTTTCTGTAGAACATTTGATGTTATGATGTAAATAAGATGCTTAACTCCTCAATAGTAAAATGTGATGTATACCCATTAAATCATTTAATCGCACTTTTTTTATTTGTATACCGCTGTTTTTTCTCTCTCCGCTGATTCACGTTGTTGACGTGTCCTGATTATTAAACAACATGCTCTCAGCTCTAACAAGGTTTTATTATCATCATCAATTTTTATGCAAAAGTAATTGCTGTACTTTAATTCATCTTTAGGAAACCCAAGTGGTCTTAAATGGATACTGTAGAGATCAAGAAACCAAGGAGCCCCTCTGTGCAACTATTTTTTAAAAGGAAATTAATGAAAAACAGAAAATGTGGTTCTAAATTGTCTTTTGTCTGGTATAGGTTTTGTAAAATTGATCTATGATCCATGTTGTAACCCAACATCAGTGGTTTACTTAAGGCACCTATAAACAAATAACTATTTTATTAACAATTTATCACCGAAACATCCAGTAAAATGCAAAATTGCCATATGAAATTATTTGATTAATCTTTGTGATATCTTAGATGACCCCACCCTTACATTGACGTGTTCTCCCTACCATGATAAAGGTGGAAAGATTTCATGTAATCCATGGACACCAGTGAAGATCACAAATCATTGAAGAAAAAAGGTTAAGTGCACTGTCTAGTGGGTCTAGATGACCCAACTCCCAATGTTAAAGTACCTATAGCACAAGGGTTAAAAAAAGTAGTGCAAACATAAATGTAGTACATTCGTGTACTTACCAATGAGTTCTATTAATGGTATTATTATATTTATACACATTATCTTGTGTTTACCTTGTGAGCATTTGTGTTTGCCCTCTAGAGATTTTGCACGTCAAAAAGAAAATGTTTAAACTCACGTCCTAATTGTACATCTAATGCTTATATAGATGAATAAACGAAGAAGCTACTCATTTTTAGTCTTTAGTTTTTAAAGTAAAAGGTTTTCTCCATAATTAGGTACAATTGTATTTTTGTTAAATGAATATGAATTTGTGGTTATTTTATTTTGCTTTTTGTTGATAATCAAAATATAGAAAAAGATATTGCACAGTTTACAAATATTTACGCAAGTATAGTTTATTTGTAAGTGGTTTTAATCTCAGTATATCTTTTTAAAAATAAGAATGATTTCCTTATTGTAGATTTCTTAACTGGGACAAAAAGGCGACAGTCTTTGGATGTGCTTAATCTTTTCTGTGCAGTGTGTGACAGGATGTGAGAGCTCCTATAAGCTTCTTAGGGTGCTAATGAAAGTGAGCGCTTATTGTCCGGCAGACAGATGGTTTCTGTCTTGATTAAGTTTGAACTTTCCTGCCGGCTGTAGAGACGGCCGCGCGCGCGCTCTTCAGTCGGAGCGTCTCCACCTGCAAGAAGACCTGAAGATCCATGCGCCTCATTTCCCCCTCGGCCAATGCTTTTCTGTGTTTGTTGTTTTTGTTGGTGTGACGCAGTAAAGTTCTGGAGGATGCCTAATTATATTTCCCTTCAACTTTTTCTTTTTTAATAAATAGATTTTCATCTTAATTGGAGACTTCTACAGCGGCTAACCAAGAACTCCCATAATAACTGCAACTCCAGTAAGTGTTTCTGAAAGATGCTACGTTAAATTAGAAGTAAAATTTTAATCATAAATCACTGGTATTAAAGCAGATAACCTTCATTAATAAATGTTTTTTTAAATTGTATTTTGATTGATTTGATTGATTGACATAGCATCTGAATTTAAACCTCCAAACCACAAAAAAATATAAATAAATAAATATCATCTACAGATAATCAGATAGGCTATAGAAATACATTTTTACGGATGGATGTATCACATTAGATTGTAGTTATCTAACTGTGATCATTTCTGTCATCGTAGCACTGAATTATTTATGGCTAAGATTTGGCATAGAAATTCACGCCCCACTTTTTGTGTGACTCATCTGGGGTTCAGCTTGATTAAGAGGACACACACACACAGATGAACAGCACTGACAGGATAATGTGACTCAGAAATAAGCCCGATGAGGCACCCTTGCCCTCTGCTGAGTTTGTGTCTTTGATTTGCTGTGACTTGCCTTGGTGATGTGATGACTAAGAGAAAATAAATGTAACCCTAATGGTCACATCAATAAAATAGTTAACCTATTTTTTTTATAAATCTGTCTTTTCTCTTTGCTGGGAAGATGAAGATGCAATCGCTGAATTGCCAGTTACACTGGGGGCTCCTACTGCTCTGCGTAGCAAACCTCTGGATCCAGCAAGTGTCCAGTGGCAACCGAAGAGGACACGCAGGTAAGTGTGAGATCCAGTCAGGCCACTCAAACACCCACAGGGCCTCATTAAGCCTCCTGGTCACTGATCTGTTGGCCTACAGGGGAGATCAGGGAGCTCAACACGCTGGTCCTTCTTGCAAAAAGATGTCAGTATTGTTTCCTGTCTAACAACATCATCACATTTGGAAAGAAACACCTCACCAGATCCACCTTTTTTCTTCTTCTTTGTAATATCTCATAACCACAGGTGTCAGCACTAAAATCCAGTTTTAACTCACTGCTTGTGTTAGTAAGCACATCTTTGAAGTTCTACATATCCTTTTCTTTGCTGCAATTTTTATGGTGTCACCTCTTTACTTCCTTAAAATGTGTATAAGTATACACAATTCTAAAATAGATTCTTAGTTTTTGAGGAGAAGGGTCTAGGGGCAGGGATGTTAAATTTAGCTTAATCTGTTTAGTTTAGCTGTTACCTGTTGAACTATATGACTTCATGTTTTTCATGATTTCGTGTTTATTACACAATTACCAGGATGAAGCCCATTGAGACGAGTATTGTTTTAATATTGGGCTATATAAATAAAATTGAATTGAATTGTTGTTTCATTCCCAGAACTTTTTCCTGCTTTATGTATTCTTCATCCCTTTCAGTTTTACTCTTAGAATATTATACTGTTATTTAACAAGATCTGTAGGCCAACAGATCATTGTCATTTAGCTTTAAAAATAAGCCTCATTATGCTTTGATTGCTACTGCTTTTGTGCAGGATTTCATTTAGCAATGGTGCTTCTCATCCACTAGGTGGGGCTGTTATTCCACAAAATGAAAAACCCAGTCAAGCTTGAAAAGACAATAAATGCTTTATCCAAACAGAACTGTTCAGCTCAGTTCAAATTAAAACTCATTTAAACCCTCGAGGGTACAAATGAACTACAGTCCTGTCATGAATGCAAAGGGTTTTAAATGTTTTATTTTGTTCCTAAATTCAAAACTGATACCAAACTCACCTTATTATTTTTATTTTCCCTCATAGGATCTTCAAAGGACAGGACAGGAACTTGTGAAGTCGTTGCTGCCCACCGCTGCTGCAATAAGAATAAGATTGAAGAGCGCTCTCAAACAGTCAAGTGCTCCTGCTTCCCTGGACAGGTGGCGGGGACGACGAGGGCGCTGCCCTCTTGTGTTGAAGGTAATATTTTGAAACCCCTTTCCGACTCATTTTAACAGAAATATTCAAACACAGCATGGATACAGTGCACGTATAGTCACTCTCACATGAATGCGTGCACCACCACTGAGGCAGGGACGAAAAAAATGACTGTCACATCTGATTGAATTGTTTTTCCCTGGCTCTTTTTTTTTTTTTTGAAAGTCCTTCAATCTAAAAAAAATTGACCTTCTCTTGTGCCGTTTTTGTCCTCTCTCCAGCCTCCATTGTGCGTGAGAAGTGGTGGTGTAAAATGGAACCGTGTCTGCCGGGGGAGGAGTGCCGGGTTCTGCCTGACCTCACAGGCTGGTCATGCATCTTGGGGAACAAAGTGAAGACCACGAAGGTGAGAAGGGGGTGCTGCATTAGTCTGAGTCACAGTTCACTTCATCCATCCATCCAACTATTAGTTGGACTCGCTTTATTATTCTTTAGTGGGGTTGTGGGGTTGCTGGAGCTTATCCCAGCTGACACTCCGAACAGGTCACCTGTCCATTACTGCCATTCGATTCAGCTTTATTTATATGGCAGCGATAACAATCACAATCGTCTTGAGACATTTCTCTGGAGTCAGTGCCTGGCTCCCTGGAGCAATCACTGAGGCAATGACCAGCAAAAAAAAGAAAAAAATCCTTTTAACGAGAAGAAAGGCTTGAACAGCATCTAGCTCTTGAGGGTAAGGAGGGGTCAGATTTTGTGGAGGGGTTGCACAAAGCGGGCAGGAAAGAGAAATTCAGAAACAGAGACGTAAATTCATGGCGACGAAGAATAGCAGAATACCTCCTGCACATATACATGATACATTCAGATTGTGCATAGCGCTTACAAGACTGAGAGTGGATGAAATGGGGAAAGCCAGCAAAGTATTAATTATAGAATAGATGAGTGGGTTTAGAGTGTGCTTATAAGATTGCTTTTGTTAGATTAAACAGCACAATGAGGCAGATAACTTTTTCAGTCATGACAGCAAGTAACATTACAGGTAAGTAGGCTGGCTCACAAAGTGAATATCAGAGTGGAAAACTGGCATGCACCCTGCAAAAAGAAAGAAAAGCATGCAAGGACCGAGGGGGGAAATAGAACTTACAGATGCTTAAATACGGTTTCATGCAGACTTTTTCACTTTCCTCATATTCTTGCAAGCCCTAATTTCATTTTAGAAAATTTCCTCAATCAAGTGTAATAACATCTCCCACTGGTATCAACTTATTTTTTTCACCTGGAACAGCGGGCTCAGAAAACCTAATTTGATAATTGGGTGAGTGATGGTGCCAAGAGGACAAACAGGAAATAGCTGTGAACTCATTGAGAGCACACAAAAAAAAGCCTTATAATTAAACCGAATGGCCAAGGGGAACCCCATAGCTATTAAAGATACATACATGCTTTTCAGAAGTTGCCTTTTTGTTGAACTCTTTAACATGCATTATTCATAGAGGGGGGGGGACTTGATTTTACTGGGAATCTAGGGCAAGGTAAGCACAGGGAGTGTGCTGCCAGTGATCTGTGATTTCACAGTCGCCGTGTAGCCATCAGACTGTGATCCAGTCGAACAAAAGAATGAAACAGAACATCACATAGCTGCTCTTCACAGTAACCTTTACTTGGCTACTGTTGCTATGTACTGTTGCTATGTTTCACACATCGGGCTTAAGTTTTTCTAAGCTTATATGAAAAAAAAAAAACAGGTTAATGTTTTCATTGTTTCGTTTCAACTATGAGAAACAGAATTTAAAAAAGAATCCAGGAAATCCCATTGAATGAATTTTAAATGTTTTAATTGTAAAATAGTGCAGAAAATTACTGTTCAACATCTACTAAACAAGCATTCGGTCCCTCACAGACCTGCTACTTCTTCTTTAAGAAGCTCTTTTATCCTTCACTCGCTACCTGTTTTAATGACTCCTGCTTGAACTGTTATCTATGTAAAAGACACTTGTCTTCACCCTTAAATAATCAGACTGCAACCTCTCCATCATGGCCAAGACCAACGAGGTGTCGAAGGACACCAGGGACATGATTGAACGAAACTGAGATGAGCAAGTTGATCTCTCACCAAGCTGACAAGAGATCAACTGTTTGTACAACTATAAAAAAAGGAAGAAAAGAAAGATCAATGGCAATCTACTTCCACCTGGAGCTCCTTGCAAGATCTAACCTAGTGGGAACACATGATCTTGAAAACAGTGAAGAAACAGCCCAGAAGGGAGAAGGTTCCTATTAGTAACACACATCATTGTCATGGATTCAAATCTGCTGGTGCTCCAAAGGCCCCCCTGCTTAAACTAGCACATGCTCAGACCTGTCCAAAGTTCTCCAGAGACCATCTAGATGATCCAGAGAAAGATAGGGAGAAGGTCATGTTGAGATAGACCCCAAGAAGGCAAGGCAAGGCAAGGCAAGTTTATTTGTATAGCACAATTCGTACACAAAGTAATTCAAGGTGCTTCACAAAACAAAAAATGCATTGAAATCACAATACATCATAGAAATAATCAACGTAAAATTTACTTTAAAAGAAAAGAAAAAATTTGAAAATTGATTTAAAAATAAAGGAAGGAAAGGAAAGAAAAGTGCAGATAGGACCTTTCAGTCATATACACGGCTAAACAGAAATGTTTTAAGTCTAGATTTGAACATGAACACAGAAGAGGCCTGTCTTACGACTTCAGGGAGGCTGTTCCAGATTTTAGCTGCAGAATATTGAAACGCTGATTCCCCTTGTTTAGTTCTGACTCTGGGAATCAACAGGAGGCCGGCCCCTGAGGTCCTCAGAGTACGAGATGGTTCATATGGCACTAACATGTCAGAGATGTACTTTGGTGCTCGGCCATGGAGAGACTTGTACACAAGCAGAGCTGCTTTGAAGTCTAGTCTTTGAGGTACAGGGAGCCAGTGCAGAGACCTGAGCACAGGACTAATGTGATCATACTTCCTGGTTCTGGTCAGGACTCGAGCAGCAGCATTCTGGATGTACTGAAGTTGTTTTACAGCTCGTTTGGAGAGGCCGGTGAGCAGGCCGTTACAGTAGTCTAACCTACTGGAGACAAATGCATGAATAAGTATCTCCAGGTCTGGCTTTGACATTAGGTTTTTGATTTTAGCAATGTTTTTCAGATGGTAAAAAGAACACCATGCCCACTGTGAAGCATCATGCTTTAGGAATTCTTTTCTTCAAATTGAATAGAACACTGATCCATATAGAGGATAGGATGAATGAGTTCATGTATGGTGAGCTGTTGGGCAGTGAAAGCATTGAGGATGAAACATGGCTGGATCTTCTAGGCTGAAAATGATATCAAACACATTACCTGGGTAGCAAAGGAGTGGCTACGTAAAAAAATCTTTTAAGGTTCTGAAGTGCTCCCCCCTACAGTCCTATTGAGTGTCTATGGGGGGAGTTGAACATTTATGTTTCCCAGCAACAGCCCCAAAACATCACAAATCTAGACACGATTTGCATTGAAGAATGGACCAAAATAGCAGCTACAGTGTAACCTGCTGAAGACAGGACACGTTTGACCCTTGTCCTTATGAACCAGGGTTACATTACAAAGAATTAAGGTGAACTTTTATTGTTGACTAAATACTCATTTTTTGCACCATCATTCAGATAAATTCTTTAAGAATCTAGTCTTTTACATTCTGTCTTTCACAGTTGAAGGATGAACATTACAAATCTCTCTCATCTTTTAAGTGGGACAGCTTCAAAATCAGCAAGTGACAAATACTTTTTTGTCTCACTTTAGCCAGTAGTTCTCCAAATTATTTTAAGTCTGTAAGTGGTATTTTTCTGGTAATTTGCATAATTGTCATCACACACAGAGAGACAAACTATGAGAATAAACATGGAGGCCACAGAAATGCATTTGCAAACCTTAAGGCAAAATGGCATGCCATCTAAAGCAACACTGCCAAACACACAACTGTTAATAATAGACTGCTATTGAAGGGAGATCTCTACCTTGAACCAGAGAAAGACAGATAGAACTTACATGCACTGCAGCAGTGTCCTTTCACACTGAAGAAGAATGAAGCAGCTATAGAAACACCCCTACAAGTCAATTCTCATGGGGGGGATCATGAGATTTGACTTGAAACTTGCCCTTAAAAAGAGGGGATTTGTGAAAAACGTTGCTTTGTTTTAGGAACTTTTGTGAAAAAATGGTTAAAAAACTGTCTAATGGGTAAAAGAGACAGTTAAACAGATGGAATATAGGCGTGGTCACGCAATCTAATCCTTTCAAGGGGGGAGGGGACCTTAACTTACTGTTTGAGGCATTGACTGTTGTGAAGAATAGTTAGAAACTGCCTTTAACTTTTATTACTCTAATGGTTTAAACTTGATTCATCAAGCATGTATTGTCATCTCAAAATTATATTACATTTGAAGACAGCACAGCCAAGCTATTTTCCTCACAGTTTATTCTCATACTCCCTTTTTCTGTGCATGTGTGATCTGCTGAGCAGGCCTCAGAATTATCTTCACTTTAACCTTGGAGCTTCTCTCCAGCAGCAACCTGTGGGTGTGATTTTCCCACATTGAATATGCAAATACAGGGTTTACACACCAAGCCCATTTTCCTGTTTTCTTTGTTTGGACTTTGATGCAGCAACCCTGTTCATCTGTCTGCAACCCTTCGTACAAATTTGTGCCTTTTGTGCGGAGTAAATCTCCACTGAAGCTAAGTGTTGTCTCTGAGTTATTATTCATTCATTTCTGTGTGCAAGAAACTGACAGGGTATGAACCTAATAATTTTATCAATACAGTCCTATCTAGCAGATCCAGTTTCTTCACAACTGTATAAGAGAATTAGACTGAGACAGTGTGACGTCACTCACATAAATGATCTCACTTTCAGCTCCAACGAAATGAAGCCATTTCAGTAGTAATTTTTTTGCGACATGGACACAGACACTTGGAGCCAGACGAGGTTAGTAAGCAGTGATTGGTCTAAGTCGGTCTGAAACAAAGTTTCTGACAGCGGGCTCTGGAGAATACATGTTTTTAAGAACTTGAGGGGGAGGAGTTACTCAGTCCAGTTCTCAAATACAGTCAATGGTTTGAGGCAGCACAGTATAGGTTTAAAGGTTGTCATCTGGACTTGGTTTTTAAAGTTGAAGATGTTTCACCTCTTATCCAAAAGGCTTTGTCAATTCTGGAATTCCAGAATTGACTATAAAACTGTAAAAACCAAGTCCAGATGACAACCTTTAAACCTACCACCATGATGGAATCTATCTGGATGAATCAGAGTCTTCATAGACAGGTTTAAAACATTTAACTGGAGCCAGGCCAGTTCCATGTAGCAACCATTAGGAGGCTTAATATGCAAAAAAAACCAAAAACAAAAAACAACCCATTCCCTTAACTCAAATGTAAAACAGTCCAACTATATTAAAAATATTTAAAAATTTGTTATTTGTCTCTGGTTTTTGATGGAAAAAACTACACTTGGGGTAATTTTGAATAAAGCATGTTTTTTAAGCATTCTATTAGTTTTCTATGTGAAAAACATATGACTAATTTCAGAAAAAAACCTAAATGGAAATAAAAAAGCTAAAAGATGAAATCTGGTACTGTCATACCAGTTTTAAACATTTCTTTCAGTGTTTTTTCAAGTTTTCTTTAGACCCCCTAACCTTCTCCCATAGTCCAAAAACATGTTATTCTATTAGAAGATTCTAAAGCGGCTCAAAGGGGTGAGTTTGAGGATGTATTTTTGTATGTGATTCTGTGATGGACTGGTGACCTCTTCAGGATGCACCGTGTCTTCCCCCGACCCTGCTGGAATTGACTCCAGCAATCCCCTCATGTCCTCAATCAGTGTAAAGCAGGAAGAAGTAATGCATCAATGGATAGACGATTAAACAGTGGGTTTTTAAAGCAAGTTTTTAGACTCATGTTTGAAACGCCCCTAACTGCTCATGGGCCCTGAACAGAGTTAAACAGTTTTAGATTAATCATTACCCAAAGCCGATCTGTCCCTAAAATGCAGATTTTCTCTTTTAACACAGTTTTACATATTCTTTTCCTGCATTTAGACAAAAATCTTTGAATTGGTCAACCTTACTGTAACTACAAGATGGCAATCCATGCCTGAATAATTGCTTTGAGGTGGGTGCAGTCTTTAGTGACTGACTATAAACAGGGTGAAGAAAAGAATCAATTTAAATCACAACCCTTAGCTTATTATGTGTCATACTTGTTGCAATCATTTCTGGAAATAGGTAATAAACATATCTTTTTTTCGCCTCTGTTTTTAGGTGTCTCGGTAGCAAGACAGAAGTTTCACCTAATGAGCACAAGCCAAGCCTGACCTGCTGTAGTCAATTTTAAGTATCACCACATTCTCATCTGATAGAGCAAGGTGGAACAGAGATTTAATTAGATATCTCCTGGCTGAACTTTAGGCTGCAAGAACTCATTATTTTAATTTTCTTTTGTCTTGGAAGACTTCTTGTCCACAGAGAGGACAATCTCTTTAAAAACTTGGAGAAAAAAAACAAGTGGTACCTTTTTTCCAATCTAAACACAGAATTTCTGCACAGCTCTTTGTTCTTGTGCTTGAAATGCTGGGCACATTGTGATGCGCTCAATCAAAGTTTGGATGGAGCTGCTGGCAGACACTTAAAAAGAGATTTTGTGGATTTTTCAGGTGGCAGAATGTGAACCCAGTCAGCGGCTCGTGACTTTCTGTCGATCAAAGCAAAGGACCACAAATACTGAGAAATTCATGACTACACTGTGTAGCATTTGCAGTCGACGCTGTCCCTCAACAGAGTGGTACCTTTCTAAAGAGGTCAGGTCCCCTTAGACTAGTCCTTAGCGTAAAGAGGCACTCTAACAAGCACACCTGCACACGCACACAAGCATGCACAAATACACAAATTCTCTTTTTGGACTCCATGGGTTGGACAGACTACCACCTGCGAGGCTGCAACAGTAGACACACAAGCCTGTGAAACCCTGATGCAAAATAGGGACTGTGTGAAATGCTAATCAGAAGGAGAAAGGTGAGAGAAGAGGAGCTTCTTCACTGCTGAGAGTCTTTACATCATGCTTTTTTTTCTGTTTGCCTCTCTCAACTGAGTGCTTCTGTGGAGGGGACTCTGTTTGTGGTAATGATGGGAAACACTGGTGTTTCTCTGCCTTGAAGCAGAACGTAGCCACCGCCAGGGCAGAATGTCTGTAACCACTTCATCAGTTGTCCTTTTCATGTGCATAATATTCCTTCTGGACCCACCCTCCGACTGCATCTCTTTTATCTCTTGAGTTCAGCCGCACAATTTGCATTTTACCTTTCGCAATGAAAAACATTTCATAGTAGCTCAAGCACAGAAGCTGCAAATCATTCCATTTCAGCCGCAGGACGCGAATGAAGGCCACACACTGTGCTAACTGAAAGCAGTTGAATCTGAAGCAGTTTGTTCAACATCACACAATGAGGATTGTTTTTACCAGAGAAAAGTTTTTTTAGAGTAGCAATGCAGTACACTCTCTAAATTGTTACTCTGAGAAACTGTGAATGATGATAAGATAAAAATGAGTTATTTTAGGATTTGAATATTTTTTTGTTTTAATGTCGTCCACCTTGGTGGCATTGACAGTAACAGGAGTGGTGTGGTCAGCAGCATCTCTGATACAAGTCAGCTTTTAAAACCTAACAAAGGCTTATGGCATGACATGTTAGAAAACTGATCTCACATCAGTTTGATGATTAAATACGCTCCTACATGGAGACCGTGTGCTGCATGCAATATAAGTTTATTAAAGACCCACTCCCATCATCCTATGAGCTACTGTAAAAGCGTTCCCGGAGGTATTTTCATTGTGAGTATATGCCATTTAAAATCACAAAAACCTTTCTTCTTTTCATAGAACATAGTTTCTGCAGAGCGGCTGTAGTTAATTAGAAATTCACCTCTGAGCTGTGGATGGGACAGATGCCGCAAAGCAATCCGCCTCGCCCTCCCCATTGCTGAGAGCTTGGAAGCTCGTGCCCCCCCAGCGTATTATCTATAACACAACAATACTCAATGTAATTTAGAGCTTAATTTTTTTTTAAATATATGTCCTCACCAGAAAAATATCACAATAAACATGTTAAAAACACCAAAACACAGAGTGGGTTTTTAACATCTTACATTAAAGCTTCACCTTTAATTTGTTTTGTTCAGTTGACAAAGTTAAAATGCTTTTCCAAAGACCCACTCTAAAGAAAAACTTATTTTTAGTGTTTTTAACATGTTTTTGCAGCGTTTTTCTAATGATGGAGAATGTAAAGGAAATTAGGCTAAAAATTTAATTTCTGGGTATTTTTTTATTCAAATTGTAAGGAATCAGACGAAAATAATGCAGTTGGAAAAATCTTATAGTTGTCATGTACAAACTACAATCAGCAGGTCATGAGCTATCGGCTCTGCTCCATTCTGATGCATCCACTTGCATCGTGGAACGTCTTTGTTTTCCTCATCCAAGCTGGCATCTGACTCAAAACTGTACGGCTGATTAGCTCCAATATTGCTCGACATTTTTGCTGCACTAGTAACGTTAGCTTGGGGTTGTGAGGGTCTGTAAGCTAGTGGGAGAGAGTTTGAACAAAGGCATGAGAGGAAACCAGAGCAGGCTTACTGCTGCACCATCAGTCCCTCCCACAACTTAGAGGTAAATCTCAGATGAACCCCTGCCGCTCTGCATAAATTAGTCTAGAAATCGACACAGGTTTTTGATTTTGGATAAAAATGGCATAATGATTGATAAAAGACAGATGGAAACCCTTTAAAAATAGATCAAAAGATGATTTAGAGGGACATTAATGCTTTTTTCCCTCCTAATGTGTTTATGTTTACCTATCAATTTTGTCAGTAATTTTGATATCACACAAAAGTACCCCCAATAAGGCCTACAATTCAATTTTATAAAATTTTCTTTTGGGAAAAAATAATGGTTCAAATCTTCTCACCTCTAACTAAAAAAGTATTTCCACTTCTTGCTAAATCAATGAATCTTGATTCAGCCCATTATTTTGAGTTAGTTTCAATTTGCACACCCACTCATAATAACTGGCATTTATTTCTTGATCACTCACATGGTTCAAGAATTAACTCACAGGGGTTTAGATTGATCAGATGGGTATATTTTACTGTGTTCTTTTTATTTGTAATATGCATTTTTTAAAGATATTTTCATGTTTTATTGATTTTATTTTTATTTATTTATTCCATTTGTTGTGATGTTACATTACTTGTGATGTTTTCATATATGTACTTTGAAACACTGAATCATTATTAAAGTGACAACAATAAAAAAAGCTGTTATATTTTCTCCTAATATTGCTTATTGACATATTTTAATCATCATTTTATGTAAGTGTTTTGTTTTTTTTGCGTTATTGAAATATAACATGGGTCTTTAGGTTGATGGCTTTTTTAATGTTTTAAATAGTAGTTGTAGTATTCTAAGTAATTGTATTATACATTATGGTACAATATTTATTTTAATGTGTGTTGTTATTTCATTGCTTTTGAGATATTTAATGTCAGAAGTCACTGATCCTAAACTAGAAATAGCTTTTCAAGCTAAGACTGTGATGTAAAAGGGAGATGTTTTTGACTCAAGGTTTTTGTCAAAGGGTGACCTCACATCCTCAAGCGTACGCTGTTGGCTCCCAAAAATACCACAAACACACACTCAAAGCTTTCAGTATAGATCCTTTTTCAGGGAAGCTGCTGAGACATTCATTAGATGGTTCTGTGATTCATGCAGTCATACAAAACTTTTTAGATATGTGTGATGGGCTGTAGATTGCTCCTATTAAAAATAACCCTAAATTAAATCAAGAAACAAAAACTTCCTGTAGTTTCTCTTGAACAAATCAGAATTAGTTTAAAAAAAATTCCACCTGAAAGATCATTCCATGCCACATTTTCCATTTGGATTGGAGATTATTTCATTCAGTTACAGCCAGAGTTTTGTGATAAATAGGATCCGCCTGGTCTGAGCCTCGAGGTTTCTCTTGATGTTGATACATGTGAAGATGCAGAGGTAGGCAGGGACCGTCAATGAAGTACACCATACACTAAATACAAACAATGGTGTCTCAAAATCAAAAACAACACACCCACTTATTATTCTTAAAACAAACTCTACAGAAATTCCTAATAGCAATTCTTCTCTTAGAGTGTAGCAACATGTTCGAGTTGTGGAAGTTGTAGACGTCTCCTTAATCTTCTCGCTTTTGTACCACAACTGTTGGGTCAAATCCAAATTCTTCCCCTACCCCGCCGTGTGCTCACTACCCCTACAATTGTAGGGGCATTTGGAGCTGTCGTGGGGTCCGAACTTGTTTTTTACGGGTAGGCCTAGTGACTTAGGACTGAATATCCCAGTCCTGTACCCATGGTGATGTACCATGGATACAGCGCCACCGGTGGGTATGCTCTGAAGCACAGAAGTTTACTTTTAAATGTAAGTAATGACTTTTTGTTTTATCTTGACTGTATAAAGTTATAAAGCCGTTGTTATGTATTTTTCTGAGCTCAGCGCCGACTGTTTATGAAGTCGTCGAGGAGTAGTGTCGTCAAAATTTGAAGACAATATTTTTCCTTAACTTTCTGCTTGGAGGGCTAAATGTAGAGGTAGGGGAAGAATTCAGATTCGGCCTAGAAAAAAAATTTGATTGAAAAACAGTAAAAAACGTATCTCAAAAAACAAACAAAAAACATACATCAAAAAGTCAGAAAAAATATCTCAAAGACCAAACATATTATCTCAAAAGTCATTTCGCGAAAAACAAATTCTTTTAAGGAAAAAAACAAACAAAAAAATGCCTTTTAAATACAAAAAATACCTTGAAAAATCATAAAAAAAATATGATACACCGTAATATATACAGCGTGCCACAAAGTTCATCACAACCACAACATTATGAGGCCAAAACAGACTGGCGATATTGTGACGAGTACATAAACTGACGCAGATCATGTCCATGACATGGATACATTGTGGCTTTTAACTTTAAATTGCAGGTCATCTTGTAGTTAAGCAGATGATAGTAGTGCCAAGCTGTAGTTCTTCGCGTAGTTCTTAAAAATTAGCATTATAAACATGAAAAACTGACTAAAACCACCCCCTTTTTTAAATAAACACAATACACTCCCATAGACACCATAAACCTATGAGAATGTAAGAGCTGTTTTATTCTTGTTTCAAATATTCTTTGATATAGAATTAGGAAATGTAAACAGTTGTCCTCTGATTGTGAACCAAGTGCATCTGTTATGTGTGTGTGTGAAATAGTTGTCCTTCGCTGCAGACGTGTATAAATGATTACAGCCTTTGTGAATGTAGTTTGGTCATGGCTCAGAGCTTAATTATCACAGAGACTAGAACAATCACACTCTAATGACCAAACATTAATAAGACAATGTTAATGTTATCAGCTGTGCATGATGGAGTCATTAGAAACTCTGCCTCTCAGCAGTGCGCTGCAGTAATGAAACGTTAATACTAGACAAATGCATTTATACTATTGATGTGGGGAATGGCTGGGATTTGCTGCTCATTTCACTGGCTCAAACTTATTGTATTAAGTGTATTTTTCTTCCCTGAGGTACATTTAAAAGGGTGTACTAGATCTTAATTTGTTGCTACTTTCTCTACTTAAGCAATACTGATGGCACTCCTCCACCATTAGCAATTAAATAGAAAATTAGAACTCACGTACGTAGACAGTTATTATTGCTTTATTTTCGGAGCACTAATACATTTGAGCCTCGAAAGTCTGGTATACGTCACAGGGACTTTAAGGGTCATTTAATGAGGCTTTTGGCCAGATGTTGGGCAGTTTGTTTTCCCTCGACTTGCATCCCAAATGTTGTGTTGCTGAATGCCTGACTGCATTTAACAGCTTTGAGAGCATCCACATGGTTTGTCAGAGCAACAGCTTCATTACTTTTCTCAAGTCTCGTGAAGGCTGGTGGGAACAGCCAGTCCTGTGCTGAACTTGTAGACTTGATCATTTTCATGGGAGCTCTTCAAACTTACAAATGTCTCTCTATCCAAGGGGTTTAACATTTTTTGTCTCTTTTTTTTCTATTGTTAACAATTTTTGAAAAATTTGATTTGGCAAACTTAATAAATGCTTTATGTCTCTACCACACTCGTGATGGAAGTTTTTATCTTTCCTTTTTTCTTTTCTAACTTTGAGGACACGACTTTGTTCTGTCATTGAACGAACCAATAGAGAAACAGGGCATTGCTGAACAGCTGGTAGCACATTTTATGCGGTGAAAAAACCCCAAACTATGGAAAAGTGATTAAACTTTGAAGCAGCTGGATGGCTCAGTTGGCTGTATGTAGGACTGGCATATGGGAAACCAGGGTTTGTTTCCCAGGGGGGGACAATGTGCTTCATCAAGTGTGAGTCCTTGGGCAAGACCCTTTGCGTTACTGCCTAACTATGTAGCCACGAGAGGGCCCACGTCTGGGTCTCTCAGTGCCGGTCCCCAGCCTGGATAAAAAAAACAAGGTTGTGTCAGGGACGGCATCCGGCATAAAAACCTCTGCCAAACCACCTGTGTGACTCAGTGAAAGCGGATTCAAAGCATATCACTTGAAGGGAAATGCTGAAAGGTGAACAACAATGGAAAAGTGATTAAACTTTGAATTAAAGCTTCCAATAGGTCAAATTAAACAGTTAGACAGCTAGCTTAGTTGGATGGATGGATGGATGGATGGATGGATGGATGGATGGATGGATGGATGGATGATATGGCACTCAACAACAATAAAACATTTTTAGGCATGAGAAAAACATAAGGACATATTAAATGCTTCACCAACATTCAAATTCCAACGTTTGAAATAGACAATAAATAAATAGGAATAAATACAAAAAAAAAATGTGAAGTGTTCTCTCTGGTTTGGTTCTCTCTGTGGTTCTCTCTGTTCAAGTATTTAGAGGCCCGATTCCTCACTGAGGCTGCACGGTGGCACAGGTTAGCGCTCTTGCTTCACAGCAAGAAGGCCTCCGGTTAAAGTCCCTGCTGGCGGACCTGAAACAGAACACCAATGGAGGACCTTTCTATGTGGAGTTTGCATGTTCTCCCAGTGCATGCGTGGGTTTTCTCCAGGGACTGTCCCCTGCCTTTGCCCACGAGTGGCTGGGATAGAATCCGGCAGCCCAGAAAAGAGACAAAACATGTATAGAAGATGAAGGAATTCCTCACTGATGACAAAGTTACAAAGGCTTAAGATTTAGCAAAAAGTTTTGTTGCATCCAGACATAACCAGGATGATTTCCATTGGTCCGACCCTTCACTGTAAAGTATTTTGCTCTTAGTATTTTGCCATCTTATCTGACATTTTTTACTTTTCAAAATTCACATTTATCGTTTTAAAATTGCTTTTAATTAGGACGAAACATTTTGTACGTTTAACCAGATAAACGTATCTTTTTCCACAGTTTCATCAGGAAGGCAATTATTTTTAATTATCAGCTGTCATAGTATTCTAACAGAATACTCTTGTAAGATCTCTAAAACCCTTGAGCAAACGAGGACAATGATAAAAAGGCATAACTAGAACTCGAAAATGAAAAGATGACGTGGCCAGGAACGCGTATTTTCTGTTTACTGCAGGCTAATTTCTCTATTTTTGAATTGTCTTGTATGGGTAATTATAATTTTATGTCGGCCTTCATCAAGCTCAAACGTTAGTGTGAGCGGTGGCAGCAGAAAATGACCAACAGCAAGACGCTGCGGTTAGGGAGAGGGATTGCAGATACAGCCGTCACTGCTCATTTTGACGTCCTTCGCCTCAACTGTTGACAATCACACTTTGTCTTTGTCTGCTATGACTCATAGAAAAAAACAGAAGTCAAATTTGGTGTCATGTTAAAACATGCTAGTATAAAAAGTGTTTTACCAGCCATAAAAATACTGCACAGTCTGCGGTCCCATTTTTTTAAATTCTCAAGACGTAGACACAGGTAGCAGCCTGTAGCAAATGCAAACATGAAGAGCACACAATTTACACTCTCCCACTGCGAGCGCTTCTGTGTTTGGGTTGTTCAGTTTTAAAGCCACTTTACCAAACCTACTTTAGCGTACTTGTAGTTTTTGTGTACCGTCTGCTGTGTTGTTCACAAAGGGCTGACAATAGGCAAAGGGAGCTCATCTTTAATTCAAAGCGAGCTTCCTCAGACAGAGATAAATCCTCTCCCCACTTATGAGAAGGAAAGAAGCCTCAAAGTGTTCATCACTCTATTCAGCAATTATTTAGCCAACCTGTATCCTTTCGTGCTATTTCGAGGAAGGATTCAATTTTATATTTCCGTAGGCATTTAGCTGATATTTTCACTTAGAGTGACACTGATTGCCCGAGCTTGAGCGGCATCGGCGTTTAAACCTGCAGCACATGGACATCGTTGTCACATTCATCTTCAAATGTGACATCGAGTTCACAGCAGGTTGCAATTTATTTAAATGACTTCACCTGCGAACTAAACACTTTGACATATTTTGTTTTTATTACAGCGTGATTTCATTAGATACCCATTTTTAGCCCACTAATTTGACTTTGACTCTCGCTTTTGCCAGCATGAATGTTTTCTCAAACATTTTTTTTTTTCATTTTTTGCAAATCACAGAGCTTCAGGTGAGTGGCTCTGCAGCAGTTTGACATACCTTGAAGTAAGCCAGTGCTGGTGCCAGTGCAAATATGCCTATGTTTGCTTTGTATGATCAATTTGTTATTCCTTTGTGAGGACCTAACGGCATGAAAAGGCCTGGTATTCTCTGCATGAATCATTTAGATGAAAGCCTGAGGAGAAGAGGGAAAAGAGCATGAGGCACCTGATGTCAACTTTAATTAGAATCCAGTTTGGTCCGCATTACCTTGACTTTGAAATCCAGGAGTCCTGCAGGGGAAGTGGAGACATTTCTCGGTTACAGGATTCAATTAGACTATGTAATTTTGGTCACTGCTCCATGCCACAGAAAACAACTGTGACGTGAAGTTGACAAGTTTTTATACTTTATAGCGCTTTTTTGGTGCAAAATAAACCCAGGCACTGTATATGTACAATATATTCTGTAGATTCATTGCGGTCACGCAGCTGATTTTAAAGGCATCACCAGTATTGATCTTTACTCAGTTAAGTATTTTTTTCTGGCTTGAGGGGATTTTGTCTTGATAGGTTCTGTTTCACATTTAACACCGCATCATCTCATCCCGCTGCACTTCTGTATTCATGAAAACAGAAAAGTGACTTCCAAGTGTAGAGGGTTGAGCATGACTAGACTGCCTCAGTGAGCCGAATGAAACGTCTTCAGAACAAACCCATGGGATCTTCGAATCCCTGGATGTCCCTGGTGCGTCATGAAAAAAAAAAGTCAGGACACATCAGCATCACTTGTGTTTAACCTCTCAGTGCTCTGTAGGCTAATGTGAGACATCAGGGCCTACAGGTGCAACGCACAGAGCAACTCGGAAGACTGACAGACGAAAGGATTCTGCTAGCTTCCATCTTGAGCATATGCCCATTTAGTAACCCCAGATTGAGAAGATAAATAATTATGAACTCTGTAGCCTGAAGTAAAAAAAAAACCAAACAAAACAAGAGCAAGACTGGAAATCACGTCTATTGACTGGCAGCTGTTTGTTTTCTTATAGTATAATATTTGCAGAGCTGATAATGGACAGTGTGCTGTAATTTGGCATGCCTATTATGCACAGTTTTCTGCATAGATGCAACAAACAAGATGCCATGTGCCACAGTAGAGACTCTGCAGGGAAATGAATATTTAATACATGTCATTCAGATGTGTACCGATTGCTAATACACCCACTTTACTAGACGTACAGTAAAACCTTATGCTCATTAAAACTGAATATGGTTGTCGTAATTCATTAAACACTTCAGCTTTATGACTTTTGCATTTTGTTTAGAAATAATGCAGCCATTACAGATTTATAGGCATCTTAATGTTGAGAAGAGGGGGGATGTATTCCATTGAGTCACAGTAGAGTTGTTCCTGTGTTGTTGTTTGGTCACATATTGTCACATCTTCCACAAACTTTTCTCGAAAAAGTAAAACCTTTATTTTATTTTCGCTTTCAGCAGGTTGTATTTTTGGGGATATTACCTTTGCACTGTAAATATATCATGTTGGCCTTAGGCAAAACAAACATATAAATCAAATATTTCTTTAGACAGCAGTGGTCACCACTGTAAATTGAACACATAATCTTTATGTTTGTAGAAATATGGGCAAATATTCTTTTCGACAGAACATCAGTGTGTAGAATTTAAGGATTACACTTTTAGATATAGTCCATGGTGTACAGTGGATAAAAATATTGTAACTGGTTTAATGCTACAAAAGTCAGCAAGCTATTCCTTGGAATCCTGCAGGAACCCCGCATTTGCACCAAAAGAAAAAGCTCACAGAGCAGCTCTTCATCTCTGACCTAAAAATTATTGAGGCGGCAGATTATGGTTCATGTTGGCTTGGACAAAATTATTTTTAGGTTTAAAAGCAGATGAAAATGAAACATTATATGTCAAGCCATTATTTCTTTCTCAAAAACTACAAAGCTGGTGCATTTAAATAAGTAGACAGAGGGGTGTGCTTTTGAAAATAAAAAGAAAAAAACGTTAAGCCCTACAAAAAAAAGTTCATTTCTTTCATAGCTGGGTGACACTTCGCACAGCCCAAGAAACTCGGATTGCTTCTGGGACTAATCTTGAAAGGCTGTGAAAGCACCGGCCAATATCCCTCTGTGCTCTACACCAACAAGAGAAAGTCATGACACCCACTCATTCATAAGTACAATTGTTCTCAAGGTCTTGTGTATTGCAGGATTGACTCCAATTAATGAATGGGTGTCAAGCTTTAAAGGTGCAAGAGCAAAGGTATTAATGGAATGCTTTCAGCTAAATAAATGCAATTAAAGAAATAGTTTGGCATTTAGTGAAGTGCGTGCCATGTATCATCAAAATTTAATGGAAAGTATTCTCACAGATTTAAGTGTTATTTCTAAAGTTATCAAAATAAATAGAGTAAGAAATAATCTAGAAGCAAGAGTGAGCCAGTCGGGTTTAGTCCAAATCTGATAACAAATCCCATGAAAATGCAAAAATGAACACCTTATCTGTTTGTTTTATTGTATATTCAATGTGTTTAATGTATTTTGTTGACGTGTTTGTTTGGGAAAAATGTTCTTCAGGATGGCACTATTGAAATATTTAAAAAGTGAAATGATCATGGTTTAAAATGGATTTAAGAAAATTTACTAAAATGAAAATTGCTTTTAGACTAGATGGTTTAGCAAACAAAGTTAGTATTGAAATGCAGAGAAAATTTCCTGCTTTTGTTCTGGTTCGCTTTCACGCTAAACCCTTGAGAGCAGGACAAACTAACCGGGAACATCATGCCGTTACACCGGCTGCTCCTTCACCAGTATCGCATGAACAATAAAAAAAGCACAAGGCAGGAATTTGCTAATCTAGTCCTCTGACTATCATATATTAATGAGCACCATCATCTCCCCACTGCACCTTACTTACAGGCAAGACATTTTCCATCTATTTTGGGATTCACGCTTCTCCAAAGTCAGATTGGAGCTGTTTTCTGCTGCTCAGACTGTCGGCTCCTTGTGTTACTTTGTCTTTGCAGTTTTCCTGCTTTTTGGGCAGTAATTTGTCTGCATTCACTCGGTCAATGGGCTGCATGAGGGTTTCCCCGAAAGTGAACTTTAGATGAACCGAGGTTCAAATAATTGGTTGTCTGTGCTCAAAGGAGCTCTCACATCGGCAAAATGATGTAAAGTATCTGAAGAAAAGGCCGTTAGGGTCATACTAAAGTTCATTATGTTGGAGTGGACAAATGCAAAATGTCATCTAAACTCAGATGAAAACCAAACAAAAAAAGAAAAAAAAAAAAAATAGAAAAAGTTTCTTTGCTAAAGCATCTTAGCAGGTGGCTTCCTGTTTATAGCTTTGCTGTAGGGAAATCTATAAATGACCTCTTTACAAGCTTCCATTAATCATCAACTTTGTGCTATTAAATCTGTAAAATATAAAATATTTGCAGTCGATTTAAACTTTCTTTGAACTCTAGGTTTTGTGTATGACCGATTAAAATGAGATATGAATGTGCCCTCATGTAAAGTGAACGCAAACAACTGGGCGCCAACTTCAGCTTTGTCCAACTTTTAATTGTCACACCTTAAAATGATTAAAATATAAAAACTACAAAATAAAATGATACTGTCAGAAAAGTTGTATTTTCAACGTAAAATAATAAGTGTAAATCAATGCAGTGAATGCAACTATTTTTTAGCAGTGTCTTTGTAAGATTAGAAAGCTGGTCACCGTGCAGGGTTAGGTGTATGAGAACAACTTAAATCTGAATTACTTTTTATTTTAAGTTGAAGGCTCATCTTTGGTTTACTCACTGGCTCTTTTCTGCCCACAGACATTTTCCAAAATGTTTGTTTCTACTAACTTTACTAGCTTTGGGCTTTTCATTTAGTGGCCAGAGCAGAGCAGCTGCTTTAACCCTTGTGCTATCATCGGCACTTTAACATTGGGAGTTGGGTCATCTAGACCCACTAAACAGTGCGTTAAACCTTTTTTCTTCAATGATTTGTGATCTTCACTGGTGTCCATGGATTACATGAAATCTTTCCACCTTTAACCACCTTTGTTATGGTAGGGAGAACACATCAATGTAAGGGTGGGGTCATCTAAGATAGCACAAGGGTTATGAAGGTCGCAAATGTATTTAGGACATGTCACCAAGGTGAGTCTTGTGCTACGTTCACATCGGGCATGTAACAGGTGTTAAGGTAAACTAACCACGCATTCTTGAACATGCGTTTAATTTCTCCTCAGTGATCAATTTTTTTTTTTTTTTTTATACACTGTATTTTATCCCACGAAGGGAAATTCTTTCTCCGCATTTGACCCATCCCCTTGGGGAGCGGTGAGCTGCAGCCGAAACCGCGCTCGGGAGGCAGTAGCGTTAAGGGTCTTGCCTAAGGACCCTCACTGGGTGATGTTAACTGCTCGCCATTGATATGGTAATTGCCCCCAGTACCATTGCTCATTCCCCTCCGGGAATCGAACCCTGGTTTCCTGCATGGTAGCTTCCCACCTTACCAACCGAGCTACCCGGCTGCAATTTTCAAACGGTTGGCACTTCTGTGAATTAAAAAGGATGCATTCCATACACCACCTTCAAGTCCGAGTCTCTGATTGGTCAAAGTTTAACCTGGTCTAACTTTCAAGCCTAACTGGTACTGGTCTGCAACTGGGGGTTGGGTCTAATTTAGACAAAATAACCCCCAAAAGTGCCCCCTGTTTGTTCACACCTTCAAGAACTACAACAATTAAGCAAAATAAACCAAATAAACGTGCCATTCTCTGTCAAATATGCTAAAATATCCAAGTATAAAAAGGCCCATTAAATAACAAACAGTTATTTCATTAATTATATATATATATAAATTGTAATTGTGCGGCCGTAAAATCTGAGTTTCTCTTTGACTCTTCTCGGAAAAGCAAACGTGACTGCTACAGCTGACAGAGAAGCACTGAGACCCCCCATACTAAATCATTAAAATAATACTTTTGCTATGTTACAGTTTGATTTTGGAACCTTACATTGTCTGTGGGCTGTAGCTTTGCATTATAGATTTATTATACATGGTTTGGTTTTGAGCTCTCTTGAGTTGGCACTTGTGCAAAGCTACTTTGTGCTCCCTGTAGAACATGCTTAAACTCTGAATATGGTCTACTAAGAAATTCAACAGCCTGTACTGATTTAAATTTAAGGTACCAGTATGGCAATGGGCTCTATAGGGTAAGGCACGAAGGAAAATTCTCAAGATTTTGATTTTACTGTGTAACCTATTGACCTTGTGTGGTGGATTGAGTTCCTCTGTAAATTATTCATTTATTTATGTCCATTGTAATGCTCTTTAGAATGAATATTTAAAGGAAATTTGATAAGGTAGCCAATCTGACAAACTGGTGATTCTATTGGCCAATGCTGTAGTTGCTATGGTAGTTTTAAAAACTCTGGGAGAAGTTCTGGATGAGATCAAGTCTTCCTTGCGGAGTCTTGAGGATTTCCTTTGGAGCTCCTGTAGACTAAATGTTGGGGAAGTCTGAAACAGTGGCCCAGGCAGGTTGTGCTTTAAACCCTACTCCACATCTTTAACAATCTGGCTGAAAGTCTCAGTTGAAACTGCTGCCCACGCAACCTGGTCACAGATAAGTATCAGATAAGAGATGGAAAAATCCTTTCTCTTTGATTTCCAGAGACATTTAAGAATTTTTCCCCCCACGATTCCAACAGCAGGGACTTAATCGTATCCTCAGGATGTGTATGGTGCACCGAATCTTAAATATTCATCTTATGTGTTCAGCTTTCCAGAATGACACAGATGTTCTCACAGATGTAACAGGAACAGTAACTTTAATTGATTTTGCACACAATAATGAATTGCTTCAAATCTACAAGATCATCATTGATCTGAATTGATCTGAATGATTTCACACAAATAAGGCATTTTAAGTATTAAACATAACCCACGGATTGCGCATTTTGGTGGTCTAATCAGTCTTAGGGTAGCTGAAATGTTAACAAAAAGGTTGGTAAAGCCACTCAAGAGGAAGTCACAGTCTTACACGTATCTAAGAAAACCAATGCTAAAACGTCAGCCTCATGACGCACCTCTATCGGCTTAACGATATTCGATCTCATCAACCTTTAGCAGTGGAAGGTTCCGTGTGTGACAGGATGTTAGATTTACCACCGTCACAAATGTATTTCATTTACATCGGTAAAGACAAACATTTTATGTACAACATTTTTCTTCCTGCAATATTAAAAAGACAAAAAAAGAAAGGATCCTGAGGGCTGTCAGCTTCTGCACTTGCTCATTCCACGTTCTTTGATAAACTCCTCTCCTGTTTGGTGCTTTGCAATAGACATCTGTTGGTGTCTGAAGAGGGTTTTCAGTTACTCTCCAAATATTAATCCAAATGCACAGACAGTCGTGCTCCATCTCTAAGTTGGAAAAAAATGATGGAAATAGATTCATTACAAGGTTATGATGAAGTTCCCCGGAGGCTGCTTGGAGAGCAGATATTTTTGGGAGCCTTGAGAAAGATGTGCTTAATGTATTTTACATCTTTTTAAAACTTCTATCTGAAAGTGTTGACATTTCTTGAAGCAACAATAGGCTCATTGTCTCTTGTCATAATTGATCCACTGACAGTTCTGAAAGGATAAAGAAAGCAGTCAAGACACCTGATAAGTTTTTTAAAATTATAATACTAATGTTTCAGGGTATATGGAATGAATAGACTAACCTTGGAACCAGAGGTATTCCCTTGCAATCCCTTGCAAAGTTCTTAATATGCTGATGTTGTGTATGGCTGAGTGTTCTGTCAAGAAAAAGAAGGAAAAAAAAAGAGTTAGATGGTGTCAACAAGCCAACAGGTACTGCAACTGTAGAATTTCCCACTTCTGTTTTGTTGAAGCAAAAAAGGAAAACTAGTCAAATCTTCTGTACCAAACAGGAATTTCTATTTGTCTAATTTATTTTCTATTTCTATTTTTTCTGTTGTTCCCGGCTGATACCATGCTTAAAGCCTGGTTGATTGGTACATATTTGCATGGTTCCTGCTGTAGTGGTGGGTGGCCTCTGCCCCAAGAATCAGTTTTCTGTTTGGTTGATCAGAGTGAGTAACCCCACTCCCCATCTCCAAAATAAAGACTAAGTTCTGTGCAAAGAGGAATGGTAAATAGATGGCATATACTAATGTAGCACTTTACTACCTTCTTAGAGGGCCCAAAGGACTTTAAAGCCACAGTTGCATTCACACACAGATTCACACACGAGTTTCGGCTCCACTGCCAAACACTGACACCAACCTATAAGGATCAATATAGGGTTCAGTGTCTTGCTCAAGCACACTTTGGCACATGGGCAAGAGGGGTTGGAACAGAACCTGCGATCTTCTGATCAGAGTCCTCTACCTCTGCACCACAGCTGCCCAGTGGTGCAGAGGTACATGCATAATAAATCTATAATGCAAAGTGGGTGTACCAACTTGTGGTGGATGTACCAAGAAGACAGAAGTTCAAGAAGACTGGTTTCCTTATCCTCACAATACAAAGAAAGATCTGCTGGTGAGCCATGTCATCATCAGGCCTAACAATACTCATACTCCAATCTCAACATTTGGAGGAAGCAAGGAACCGGCATCCATACAATCTGTCTGTGGATGTAGAATAAATGTGTCTCTTTTTTAATTCAGTGAAGTACAGTGTATTGGTGAAGTGTTTAGGTGCAACCAGAAGCATTATAATGTCTTTCAAGACCCACTCCAATAAAAATCGTGTTTTGGGTGTTTTTAACATGTTCCTTTGTCATTTTCTTATGGTGAAGGACAAACATAAAGGAAATTAAGAACAAAATTGTTTTTCTGATTCTAATCAGGATCAGATGAAAAATGCCATTGGAAAAAGCCTGTAGCGTTTATGTAGGTGCTACAGTCATCAGACTACTCCCTGCTCCGCTCCATTCTGATGCTTGTACATCTTTGTTTTCCTCTTCTGCCCTGCTTGGTTTCTGGCTCAAAACTGTACAGCTGGATATTTTTGTTGCACCGGAACAGTTACGTTGGGATGTGAGTGGCTGTAAGCTAATGGAAAATGGTGTAAAGAGATGAATAATGGGAACTGGCAGTGGGCTTTCTCTGCACCAGCAGTCCTGCCCACAACTCGGAGGTGAAAATTTGATGAACTACTTTGATGAACTATGTCCTGGAAAATGACACAGGTTTTTTGATTTTGGCTAAAAACGGCATAATCCTAATTAGAAGACCACTGGGAAAACTTTTACAGTAGATCAAAAATTTATTGGAGTGGAACTTTAAACTTTGCAGCCAAATCTGTTTTCAAAGAACATAGCCCTCAAAAAACATGGTAAATCAGATATTTTCTCCAGAATTTCGAGGTGGAGAAGACCATAACCCTATAATGTAGTTCTACAAAGGTCCAGATGTGCTGACATAAGATCAACCCATACAAAAAAACAAAATTTAAATCTAACAAAGGTTCTCACAATAGTAGTGCCAACATCTGTCAAAAATAAACCCTACTTTGGTTATCAAGAGGGATAATAGGAGATTATATATAATAACCTTCTTTATTTTACATGTTTGGAGCATAAAATACCTGAAATGAAATTTCATGGGCAGATGATATGATTTTATTCAGCAAATTCTAGAAAGCCTTTTAGGATTTTTGACTTTGTGTGAAAAATATGCTTCAGAACCTGTTACCACCAGGAGGGAAAGAGTTTTACAGAAAAAAAAAAGGTTCTGGGGTGTTTTGCAATATCTCTGTGCACTTCATGGCCTGACCTTTGGGTGAACTTGCTGAGGTGTCTCCTCTTGGGAGGTTTGCCAGGTTTGCTGTAGGAAACATTTTCCTCTTGTGAATAATCCTTCTCACTTCTTGATAATGACCCCAAATTGTTTTGGAAATGGTGTAACAGCCCTTCCCCAGATTTATGGGCAGCAACAACAGCGTCTCTAAGAATATTGCAGATGTTTTTCATTTTTGTGACAACACTAAATTAAATGGTCCAAAGTGGATGTTGTTGTTTTTTTTTTTTTACAAACCATTCCCTTTGGCTCTCAAACCTGCTGATTCGCACACTGGATTTGCATTTTGAATGAGCATTAATTAATAGTAATTACCTGTAGTGTTGTGCGTTGCTGTTCTTTTGAAACCGTGTTTGCCCAATTTTAAGAACAATGAATTGTAAAAATTAAGCCTCAGTTTAGTTATTTTTAAAATATTTTAATGTAATTTTTCAAATAATTATTGACCAGTTCAAAACCTTTCTGAGTTAAAAAACAAAAAAAGTGCACATTTTATAAGTCCATCATTGCTTAATTTTTTTGTAAAATTGTTTTCGGTTGTCTTTTTGTTATGATGATGCTGTTTTTAGCCAAGATGAAAATAAAAACTGTGTCGTTTTCTAGGACATAGTTTCTGCAGAGTGGGAGGAGCTCATTAGCACTCATTTCCCATCAACCCTTTGTTTACACTCTCTCCCGCTAGCTTACACCCTTTTACAACCACAATCTAACATAACCGGTGCAGCAAATATGGGAAGCAATATTGGAATTATGTAGCCATACAGCTTTGAGCTAGATACCAGCTTGGACAGTGAAAACAAAGACGTACATGGATCTATTTATCTACATACGGATGCATCACAATGGAGCACAGCAGCCTGGGAGCTTGTGGGCAATTGGAGTTTCTCTGTTACAGCTTTCAAATGGCAATTATCTCCTTTTTCACCACACATTAAAAAAAGAAATACGCAGAAATGCAGTTTTAATCTTAATTTTCCTTATATATGTCCTCCACCAAGAGAAAAATGCTACAAGAACATGTTAAAGTCACCATGTTTTACTGGAGTGGGTTTTTAAGAGAGTTTCTGAAACATTTTACGACATTTAAGTATTAGTAAAGTAAGTATTGTGAAGTATATATTCTTACATCAAAATAGTGTTTTAAGAAATAATTCTTTGTATGATAAAATAGATTTGAGAGACTTTCTTCCTGAATTACTTAAGGCTGATGTTCAATATTTCACATTGTCTTATAGTTTTGAATTTTTTGTCCCTCTTCTCATGTTTTCCTAAGCCAGCACCGAGCAAAGACTCACCTGGCACTATTCCCTGAACTTTTGCCAAAACTCCACTCAACATCCTAGTGTTTAACAACAAATGAATCCAGGCGAGTGCTGTTCAACTCCCAGCAAAGAAAGCAATGCATTATTCTTCAGTGTGGTGAGGTAACCTTACCCTTGTGGTCTTAACCTTGTTGCCGGCGTAGCACATCCAGCCTGAGTTGTCAGGGAGCGTCTTGCATTCCTCCCCTTCCAGGCAAGGCTCCATCTCACACCACCACCTCCCAATTACTATCGATGCTGTAGGCAAAAAAAGCAACAGAAATAGCAAAAAAGATGCATTTTTTTCTTGTGTGGAACATTTATGATTTTTTTATGCATTATCTAATACAAAAAGGGGACCAGCGAACTCTCCCTTAGAGCTATGTAAGGATAAAGCATGCCTCCTTTTCAGACGTAAAGTTGAAAACATCAAACACTTTCAGAAAATAATTTGATCCTTGACAGGTTTTATCAGATTCTTCTGTTTTCAAAACTTGCACTTTAGGTCCCAGGTGTGCAGCTAAGGTGAACTTCACTTCAAAACAAGTAAAGCTTTAACAACAGCGAAATAGGAAAGCGACTATACCGGTAAGTCTCCATGAGCATTCTTTAGCATGCTAAATATCAAAGTTTGAGTTTAAAGAACAGCTTCTATGTCCAGGATTTACCTAAACAAAGTCCTTCACACATGAGTTTCCGAAATGTTTTGGACACATCTTTGGGAGTTTTTGGTTTCCTTAGTTAGAAGGATCTCACTCTCTGCACCACAGATCTTCTCTTAAACAAGTCACAAAGTCTCAAAGTCATCTCAAACTATAATTGAGACATGCAGATTATTCAGATTTCTGTTTTCAAGGATGGAAAATGCATGGGTGGCACCCGGGATCATACCAGCCTACTTTTTATTGAAGCTGTGGATTTACTAAGTTTGACATCGAATTGTCTTCTCAATGTCTTGACTGCAGGACTTAGCAGCTTTTTGATACAATGCACCTAAGAAAATTGGAGAAAGGCTTTAGGAGGAACACTTTGTTGATGGCCAACAAGCGATTATAAAATCAGCAGCAATAGAATCATAAAAAAGAAATTTACTGCTAATCATAAAATAAATAAAACTTCTGTGCTATAAGTCTGAGTTAAATAAAAGTCAAATCTCCTTTTTTGCAAATGCTCTGAATAGAAACAGCAACAATTTGTACATTTTTTTGCTTTTGTTGAAAAGCTAACTAAGTAGCTCCTGTTTGTTTTATGTTAAAACGACTGCAATGCCTTTGCATTTCACATAATAATTCAAAACCTCAGAATGACAATGTGATTATCCATGACCTCTGCAACTGCCTGGATGAAATAATTTAGTCAATATTATTTATTGGCACTAGGCCTAAAAGACTGGAGGACATTATTTTGGAAATAAACTCACAAACCTTTTGGAACACTGCCAACCAATTTCTTTACAAATGTCTGAAAATTATGTTTGGAAAATTGCTCCAGTCAGGATTTGTTTTCCTTCCAAAAACACCTCTTCTGAAGAAAATCCGCCTGGACGCTCAAGTTTAAATCAATTAAAGGGCAATTTCTGATCCAGCTGAACAACATTTGAAACAAACAAACAGCCTCTCAGACAAATTTCCGTCAGGTTTTAGGGATTGCTGCAGCACAGATAATGCACTTAAGTCTGTAGCTCATTTTAACCATCACTCCCGTTATTAAATCTTTATTCTGCAGCTAGTTTTAAATAACTGCAAGTTTATGAACCTCTTAATAGTACATCCATGAATTTTCCATGCCTGCATAGTACTGTTCAGGGTCATGGGGTAGCTGGAGGCAACCCCGCTACTGTTAGGTGAAGAGGGGGACACACCTTACAAGTTGCCAGTTGATTGGGACACACAAAAACAAACCACCACACACACTCACACCCGAGGGACAACTTACATTCAACAAATAACCTGGAGAAAATTCTCAAATGCTATAGCTCTGCAGAGGTCTGCAAACATTAATCCTAAATGAGCCATTTGGACTTGTTTCACATTGATCAAAACCTAGTAAGTGCCGCAAAGTCATATTTCACCCTTTCAAAAAATGTGGTGCTGCTTTGCTTTTGTATCGTTGCTACTTTTGAATTATATATGAATTAAAATTTGTTTTGGGCAGGAGTAAAAACAGAAATATTCAGAGTGAAACATTTCATCTTTATGAAATTATATATATTTTTTTACTTTTGACAGAGGCTTGCATGACTCCCTTTTAAGATAAAAAGCATCCTGTGCTACATTGGATCATCACACTGAAGCTAAGATATTTGGGTTATGTTAGTTTAAAAAAAACAACCTTTCTTGTAGTGTTTCAGAAATGATGCCTTCCTCTGATTGTTCAATTAAAATGACCACAAATTTACAATTCTTATCTAAATTCATTACAAATACAATCAGAAAATATTCCTTCACATTATGGAGAAACAAGACATGTCAAAAATATTTCTGAAAATGTGTGTGCGTTTTTTCCAGACAAGTTTGACTGTAGTTTAAAAGTACAAAAGGTTTTAAACAAGGCAATAGAAACACTGTATTTTCTCTTGGTTTTTCTTTGGTTTACTTTGGTGGGCTGTCATCTTTATTCTTGCTTACCACTGCTGTAAATCTGGACATGAAAACAACTTTATTGCATTATGATTCAAAAGTAATAGTATTTAAAGAAAATCAATTTTTTCACCAACTCCCTTTTGTATAGCTAATAAACATTGTTGTTCAGCATGAGAAAACATCTGCTTTAGACTTATTACATAAAAAGAACAATCAGAGAAGATCAAACATATTCCTAACGTTTCGATTGTATTTGAAATCTGTGCAGGAAGAAGATTGGTAGGACAAAAGGCCTCCCAAGCTGGTTTAATGTCAGCTGGGGCTTAAAAAGCCTGTATTTATCTTACTGTTCTAGGAGTACATCAATCATAAATGCATAAACTTAACTCATCTAAATATTTTTTTTCTTCAGTCAGACAGCCAAAGTGGAGGGGTAGGGGAGCTACATGTGGCTTTTGAGCCTCAGGTTACAGACCCCCTGCACAATGGGGGAACAAGCTAACTCCACACACAAGGTACCCAGCTGGAATTTGAGCCAGGGCCTTCTTGCTGTGAAGTGAGAGTGCTAACCACTACCCCCACCGTGCAGCCCCACTTAATGGTGTGAAGCGCACACTTCCTAGATATTCTTCTGGTTCACAAACCCAGCAGAGCTCAGAGATCTGCAGAAAGCAATCAGGAGGGAAAATCTAGAGATAGAACCAAATGGGGTAAAGCTGGTTTGTTCCACTGCGTCTTTTTAGGTCCAAACATAACTTTTGTGTGTGCCTGTGTTGTAATGTAATGCTGCCAATTTGCCTTAAAGAGCCCTTTGAAATGTATATAAAAGGTTGGGACAGTGAAGAATTCAATTTCTCAACTGAGACGCAACTGATACACTCATGTGACATTTGCCATCTGCAAGACACGTGTCTGTGTCTGAACAAAGACTGCTTTTCAGTGAAGCAACAATTTATAAATGCTATCAGCAATTTATCAGCAGTTCTTCTAGGTCAATGAGACAGGAGTCAATGATTATTGTGCTTAAACTACAACTTTATAAAAGGTGATTCTTTGAAAAATTCATACATTTAATTTACTTTTCACACAATAAGGAACCAAATAGCTATTCATAAAAAAATGAACCTTCTTTTTTTGCACTCATCACTGTAGAGACTGAAATTAAGGCTTTTTATTAAGTGAGGAGACTGGTAGGTGTGACTCAGACTTGACTTTAATTCATTCCACACTCCTGCCATCGGGAGAGAAAATTGCTTTAAATACAGGGTAAGTAGACAGTAAATGGTTTGTAATGTGTGGCAGAGGAAAAACATCTGTCAGAGCTGACATCCAGAGACCTCAAATGCCACAAGTCTGTACAGAGATTGAAGTAATATTTGCAAAAGGATTTAAGATGGAAGCTCAAGGGAAAAGGTTTCAAGAGCTAATATGTTTTATCTGTGTCACACCCCAGCATCAAATCCATGTCTAACAAGAGACACCGGCTTTGATGCAGATATTTGTCAAAGCAGGTGTGTAACCAGCACAAAAATGAAAAACCTTACGACAACATTAATGTTGTCTTTTCATTTCCTTGCTCTGTCCTTAGGTGTATTGCATTCAGCAGGTGTCTTTGACTGTCTCATTTGGCAGTGAAGTTTATTCATGCAGATACCTTCTGTTGCCTGTCAGCTACAGAATTTGGATATGGGACATTTTCTGAGGTAATGTAATCTTATTTGAGATAAGACACCACATGACTGGCTTTAAACCTCCAAATCTCCTGGTTTTTGTTGTGTCAAAATGAGTTTGGTGACACTAAAAAAAGACAAAAACTAATCTTTCAGACAATAAAGTACTTTTCTTTACTTCTGTGGCCACAGGACAGAACCCCGGTGGGGTCCAATAACTGTTTCTGTGGCGATAAAATACTCACCATCGACACATGAAGGCCTGTTTCTGGTGGTCCCAGCCACTTTGCCTGGCAGACAAGAGCACTTCACCGTTTGCGACCGCTCCTCGATTCGATTCTTGTTACAGCATCTGTGTGCAGCGATTACTTCGCACGTGCCCCCCTCTGATAAGGAAAAAAAAAGAAACAAACAACAGGCTACATCGGATTGGCATTAACAATCACAGCCGCTCAAGCTTTGGTCCTAGATTTAAAGACACACTTAGATGTAAATTGTGTTTTGGTGTTTTTAACATGTTCTTGTGGCATTTCCTGGTGATGCAGGACACTTATTAAGAAAATGAAGCTAAAAATAGCATTTCTAAGTATTTATGTTTTCAAATTGTTGTAAATCAGAATACTGTTTAAAAAATGGATTATTTGTGACAGAGAAAATACACTGCGTGGGCCACAAGCTTCCTGCTCTTTCTGAGCAATGGGAGGGGAAAGGGGTGGAGTTGCTCTACACCACCTGTCCCACCCACAACTCAGAGTTGAATGAACTACTGTGGCTCTGCAGAAGTTATGTCCTATAAAACAGCACTATTTTTTTATTTAGTCAAAAACTGCATAATCATAATTAAAAGACCACTGAGAACGCTTTTAAAGATGATCCAAGTGGGATTTTAAGGTTAGAGTGTTTCAGCATGACTCCTAATTCTACAATCTGCAATACTCCACGTCTCCCAGTCTTGATTGACTTCCCTTGTTTGGCATGTTAGCCATCTATCATAGAGATTTTTTCCTTTTTATTAAACAGATCCAGAGTTGTGGAAAAGTCATCTGAACACCAACCGTCAAAACTATCAATTATGTAATTCTGTGTTTTTTTTTAAATTATTTTAGAAATAACAGATATGACATAAAATCTTTTAATAAATCTAAAGGACATAGTTTTAAGGTTTAAAAGTCAAAAATCAAAAATGTAAAAAATAATAATAATAATGAACAGATGTATAGCCTAAAAAATATAAACATTGATTCCTCCAAGAAAATATCAGCAAAGCACTTGCTGCTTTCTCAAGTATAAGAGGATGGCCCAATCAGACACAACCCACCTCAACCACTGGTCTCTCCCTCCCACTGCTCTTAGGCTTTCCACATATGAGATACGTGAAGCAAAAGAGCATCTGTCAATTACAACCTTCAGCACGGCACAAGATTAAGGAGGGTGATTCGGGGGAACAGAAGCACAGAGTACAGGAAAGCTTTAGATATGTTCTTCTATGTTTGCATGCATGTGTGAAGTCTTTATTACAGTAGATTCACACAAACATGAGAAGGAGTCAGAAAAGAAGAAGTCAATTAATTGCTGCAGCTGGTTTGCATTTGCATTGATCATGGCTTTTGGTGGAGCTCACAGTTTTCTGTCGTTTCATAACAACTTGAATAGTTCTTTTATTTGACTTGTTTTTCTCACAATAAATCTTGGAATTATACTGAAAATTCATTAAAAGAAAACTCTTATCCAAACTGAATAGAGTAAAGTCTGCCAATGCAGGAGGAGGAGGTTTTGGGAGAATGAGCTGCTCATCTGTGACAGACCAGGAAAGGAGTGATGCTGTGAGCACAAAAGCTGTCCTGTTACGCCAAATTTAAGTGAGATTTGATCTCTCACAGAATGTTCCAGACTTTACTGACAGCAAAAAGGAACAAGACAAATGATATGTTAGTGGTAAGTGGAAAAATAACTTTTTAAAACAACTTTTCTTCAGCAAATTCTCAAAACTGAACTGACATGCTCGGAATTTCTTATCTCCTTGATTAATTTAACGTTAAAATTTAGAAAAGTCAAGTAAGTGAAGGTTGTTGTTTTTTTTTAATTCCATGTTTTGATTTTAGTAGCCTCAATAATTAATAGAAAAAAGGTTTTGGAAAAGAAATGTAAATAAAAAAATACAATCTAAAAAAGATATGGATCCACTAGGAAATAAAAAAAAGAACAAAAGGAACAGAACTCAAAGAAAGCTAGAATCTGACTGTAAGAGTTATAATCTCTGCATTATAATAAAGACAAGATAAGGGACAGGAATGTTCTACAAGGTGCTCCCGACACGGTCCATTAGAAAAGCAAGAACCAGTCATGTTTGACTGATCAGTTATCCAAGAGTCACCTGGCTAGAAGTAAAATGAACTGGTCTTTCTAAAATACATTAGGGGGAATGTATACTTGCCAACATACTGTGGCGAAATAATTGTTAAAATGACATTTGTTGCTTCGCAAATGTGACAACACCTCTTCTAGATCAGGGGTCTGCAACCTTTAACTCTAAGAGCCATTTTGACCCGTTTCTTATGGATCAAAACCCTAGACAGAGCCTCAAATTCCAAGTTTGCTGTTTAGAAAATGTATTTATGTTTTTAAGGACATCAAGCCCTTCATTTGTAAAATGTAGCTTTTTTAAAATTTAGAATAATTGAATTATAACAAAGTTATGTGTTTGTTTATGTGACGATTTGAACTTCTTTTACTTTTTATTGCAGCGCATACACGTTCCTTTCAGAATAAAATACAAGCTGTGTCAAGATCCTCCTACTGCAGATTTACTTAAAATAAAAAAATCAAAGAAAGTAAAAAATGACATTTTCTACAAATACTTCTTTAATGTCCCGTCATCTTTTTTGTCCTTTTACTATCAGTTCTAATCATCACATCATTAGTGTTTAATCCAGTAATTTTTTTTACATATAGGCAGAATACAACAATGTACAAATAAAAATAATAAATCACTTTACAAGGTAATCTTAACCTTTCACCATCATTTATTTATCTGACATGCAAACAAAAATGAAAAAAGGTAATTAACTAAAAAAAAAAACAACAAAAACTACAAACCTATGATTTCTTTAAAGTATTGGCATTTTTCCATTAAACAAAAAAGCCACATGTGGCTCCAAAGCCTCAGGTTGCAGACTTCTGTTCTAAACTGATAGATAGATAGATAGATAGTTCTTCATTGTCACTGTCACTGGTACAATAAATTTAAAAAAGTGACTTTTTAATCTGTGCAATGATCATACAATAAAGCAACAATTTCTATGATAGAATTACGACTAAAAAATTAATAAATAATGGATACAAATATGAAATAAAGTGCACTATTCTCTTCTTAAAACAGGAATATTATTTATAATAATTGAGATAATTACCATCTCTACTGATAAATAAATGAAGTAATAAAGTCCCATTATCTGTCACGCACCTAGCTCCAAACGCTCAGCTTTGTGGATACATTTGATCACATTTGGTTGATAAAACTTATTCCTATATCCATCTAGCCTGTCCCAAGCTCTGTTGGAAGGCAGGGTACACACTGAACAGACCACCAGTCCATCACAGGGCCACACATACAATCACACCAAAACCTGGGGCCAATAGAACCACCAATTAACCCATGAAGCATGCTTTCGGACAGTAAAAGGTAGCTGGAGTGCCTGGAGAAAACCCATATAGGCACAAGGACATAACCACTAGGGTAACTTGCAGCCCACTATTCTTGCAAATAGTCGAATTATGTCTCAATTAAAAAAGAGGTGTCAGAGGGAAAATTTGGAGGTCCTGCTCAAGTTCATTAGCATTACTTTTACAAGACCTTCTGGGGAAAACGAGTCACTAGGCCGGTTTCACTTGAATTTTGCTCCACTGGATAAAAAACTCTTCAGATTTTGACGAAGTTGGCTGTAGTATACCTTGGATTCCATAGTTTCTCCTGTGTGTGCTAAAAATAAATCAAAAAGTAGATAGAACAGCTATATAATCAAAACGTTAGTTGGTTAAGGGAATTTTAAGAATCTAAATCAATACCTCATTGCACTGGTGTGGATGGAATCTTTTTTTCTTTTCTTAATTCCTTCCAGCCATGTGTGTGATGTTTAACGGAGTTATCTGACTTCATGTTGCTGAAATCATCAACAGCCCTGGGTATAGCCAAAAAAAATGTCCTGATCTTGTAGCCAGTCTGCAAGAATGTTGCATGCTGTCTGACGCACTCAACAAAAGGGCACCGTTAATCGTGATGTACCAGTGGAAGCAGTAGGGCATCATTTGAAAACAACAGCCCACAGGGGTTTGTTCTTCTTAATGCATCTCCTTAATTGCACAAGACAGCCCCAGATTTGCCTCTTTGATCTATTAAAAACACAGTACTCAACAAAATTAACTTGCATCGCTTGTTGCAAACAAATACAGCAAAGAATGTGGAGACTCTATATTGGGAAACCTTCACCTCTGATGAATGCAGGAAATCAAATAAAAATTCAAATCAGAGAGTATTTCCAGCCAGCAGGTGTAGCGTGTATCTTTGCACAAAAGCAAAGCAACACTAATTTTGTGTCTTCAAGCTCACCCATGGTTTCAGCTTCCAAGCTTACCACGCTTCATGCTCTCAGACCCCATCTTTCCATTCTAAATATTTCATAGGAGGGGGGAACATGGCCGAAGTCGGGTGTGCTCTTCAGGTGAAGGCTGGAGTCATGCATGGGTATAATTGTTTTCTGTATTTCCATTTTCCCCCATTATAAGAGAGAATAAACAAAGTCAGTCTTCCAAATAAAGAAAAAATACCTTCTGGGTGTGCGCACATGTGTGCGTGTTGCCTCTGCAGCAACATTTTGATTGGCAGAGAACACGGGTCACACGGAAATTGGCGTTCCAAAGGTCAGAGGTCACGGAGAAGCAAAGGGTCACAACTGGGGCTGCTTTGTTTTTGCCGCTATGCTCCATTCTCCAGCCTTTTCATTACTCGGAGCCGAAAACAAGAGGCTGTCAGGCAACAAGGTGACCACCTATACAGCTTCCCCCTAACAGGGAAAGCTCTTTTTTAGCTCCTACAGAGCTGAAGAAGTCATGACTTTGCCCTCGATGAAGTGACTGTTCTGGCATTTTCTCTGGAATTACTGGTCCTTTTTGTTGTTTGGTCCAAACTCAACATAGAGGCCACCCTAATGGGGAGACAAGTCACGCATTAATGAGGCAAAACATGGTATTCCTGAAATGATGCTAAGAGGACAAACCTTGTGAGAAATTTGGATGGAGATCAAATTGATATAAGAATAGCAACAGTAATTAAAAATAACAACAGAAACTGCTGAGAAAGAACGCTTTAATAAACACAATATAACGATGCAAATGCATTTAACAACAGCCGGACATTAGTTTGAATGTGAACATATGTTTACAAACAATTTCTTATTTAAATTTTACCCTTACATTAAGAGGATGATGGTCTAGAAAATAGGATACTTGAACTGTTGTAATACTTAAATAGAATATCTTTGGGGGAAAAGTGTATAAATATACCAACTTTGAAGATATAAAACTATTTTGTTGAGTAAAAACACTCATTATAAGACATAATATTACCCGAGCAATAAATCTCATTGTTTATAACTAATTTCAAGATAGAATTTTTATATTAAAAGGGCAGGATATCACAACATTTCTTAAAAAATCTTACCAAGACAAATTCTACTAGTTTCATTGGCAGATTTTTCACTTATAACAAGCAAAAACATCATGTTTTCTATATTGTAAACTTTTTTGAGGACATATTTTCCAGTGCAACACCTCAAGACAAAACCAAAGAAAAGACAAAACTTGCAGCTGCAAGGTATGACCAAAGTGATGATGCACAAAGTACCTTTATAAATATAAAGTTGTTTTGTGCATCACTTTCTGTCAGGGTGTTTCGGTCCTCTGTCAGTTGAGGTGGAGAGCCTTTAGCAAATCCTTGCTCTGGGGCTTGTTGTTTCATAATCACCTTCATGTTGAAAACATTCATCACCCAGCCTGAGCAGTGATGGGGCAAACTGCGTTCTGGTACTGCAAAGCTGAATATTTCTATACTATTGTAGATTTAACATGTAAATGATAAAATGTATTTTGCATTATGCAGGAAATTTCTGCTAAAATCTCCATTTTTCATTATTATTTTTAATTGATATAAGGGATTTACGTTTGGTGTAAAATATTCATTTTAGGAATTCAATTTAATTATACTTACAAATAATTTCTTTTTCTAATCAAATAGATTGTCTTTTTAGGAATGTGCTTTTTAGATGTTCGTGATGTAAGAAGTAAATATATATTTTAAGGCTGCATTGATCTTTTGGAACTTGTACATTTCTAAATCAGGAATGCTACCATTGATATGGAAATGTGTGTTTTTTAATTCCTCCCATAACTTCAGTTATCAAAGGCACAAGGAAAAAAAATCAAACTCTTTCATGCCGAACATTTATGAGGACTTCCAGATGGTAACTTGGGACCACACAACCCCGAGATTGACATTCCTTCTAAGGATTTTCTAATGTTTGTATGTTCACACCACTAATGGGAACACTCTAGTGAAGTGTGAGCCAGCTGGGGGATGGTGGTGGTGGTAGGGGCGACATAAGAGTCAAAAAGACTGTATAGTCTCTGTCACGTGAACTTGATGAGGCTCTTCTGCCCTTTTTTGCTTTGTTAGTCCTTTATTTGTAGAACCCAACACTTGCTGTTTTTACGCGAGGACACTCTAAAACTACGTTTACATCACCCTCTACAACGGCCACTTTCAATGTAAAGTCAATTTGAATGCGCAAATACAGTCAGGACCATAAATATTTGGACAGAGACACATTCTTTCTAGTTTTGTTTCTGTACATTACCACAATAAATTTTTAATAAAACAACTCAGATGCCATTGAAGTGCAGACTTTCAGCTTTTATTCCATGGGTTGGACAAAAAGATAAATGTGAAAAACTAAAGCATTTTTTAAACACAATCCCTTTATTTCATGGGCTCGTAAGTAATTCAACAAATGAAATAACTGAAAACAAAATGGTCATCATTAGCAATGACAGCCTGAAGTCTTGAACTCATGGACATCACCAGATGCTGGGTTTTCTCCTTCTGAATGCTCTGCCAGGCCTTTCCTGCAGCGGCTTTCTGTTGCTGTTTGTTTGTGGGCCTTTCTGTCTGAAGTTTAGTCTTCAACAAGTGAAATGCATGCTCAATTGGGTTAGGATCAGGTGACTGACTTTGCCATTCAAACATTTTCCACTTCTTTGCTTTAATAAACTCCTGAGTTGCTTTGGCTGTATGTTTTGGGTCGTTGTCCATCTGTATTATGAAACGCCGCCCAATCAGTATGGCTGCATTCACCTGGATCTGCACAGACAGTCTGTCTCTGAACAGCTCAGAATTCATTGGGTTGCTTCTGTCCTGTGTCACGTCATCAATAAACACTAGTGTCCCAGTGCCACTAGCAGCCATGCACGCCCAGACCATCACACTGCCTCCACAGTGTTTTACTGATGATGTAGTGTGCTTTGGATCATGAGTTTCTCCACGCCTTCTCCATACTTTTCTCTTGCCATCATTCTGGTAGAGGTTAATTTTGGTTTCATCTGTCCAAAGAATGTTTTTCCAGAACTGTGCTGGCTTTTTTAGATGCTTTTCAGCAAAGTCCAATCTAGCCTTCCTATTCTTGAGGCTTATGAGTGGCTTGCATCTTGCAGTGTACCCACTGTATCTATTTTCATGCAGTCTTCTTTTTATGGTAGATTTGGATATTGACACGCCTACCTCCTGGAGAGTGTTGTTCACTTGGTTGGCTGTTGTGAACAGGTTCCTCTTCACCATGGAAATGATTCTGCGATCATCCACCACTGTTGTCTTTCCTGGACGTCCAGGTCTTTTGTGCGTTGCTGAGTTCACCAGGGCTTTCTTTCTTTCTCAGGATGTACCACACTGTTGATTTGGCCACTCCTAATACTGTAGCAATTTCTCGCATGTTTTTTTTCTGTTTTCTCAGCTTAATAATGGTTCCTTTCACCTGCATGGAGAGCTCCTTTGACCGCATGTTGTCTGTTCACAGCAGAATATTCAAAATGCAAGCATGAGTCCTCTAATCAACTCCAGGCCTTTTATCTGCTTCACTCATAATGACATAACAAGGGAATTGCCCACACCTGCCCATGCAATAGCATGGAAGTCAATTGTCCAATTACTTAGGAGCCCATGAAATAAAGGGATTGTGTTTAAAAAATGCTTTAGTTTTTCACATTTATCTTTTTGTCCAACCCATGGAATAAAAGCTGAAAGTCTGCACTTCAATGGCATCTGAGCTGTTTTATTTAAAATTCACTGTGGTAATTTACAGAAAATAAATTAGAAAAAATGCTTCTCTGTCCAAATATTTATGATCCTGACTGTAGCTGAGAGTTACAATGTTAACAGAGAGCTGTGAAGAAAGGTGAAGCGATGATGAGACACGGCAATCATTGAAATGTGGTTGGATGAATGAAAGATCAATAAAACAACTTGTAACGTGAATCACATTCACAATGCTTCTCATGCTGTTTTCACGACAATTGATGTGTCGTAAACACTTATTAGCATACCTTCTAAGTGGTTGTCCCCTCAGTAATACAGACGTTTAAAATGACTCAGCGAAATATAAAGTTTGAATAACTGAACTGTCCTGAGGTTTGCAAAGTGCAGGACTTTGATTATTATTTGTCTCTTTGATTTGCCCCACCCTCCGAATTCCTGGTCAATGACTGAAGAGATCTTTAGTGGCACGGCTTTGTTCAAAAGCTTGATTTAAAACTGGAATGTCTGCTTGACTGAAGTCTGAATGTAGTCCAAACGCAAGGTTCAGGACTCGATCTGGACCAAAGGACTTTTCCAGTCTGAATACACCCTTAGATTCTATCACTGATAGAAACATTTGATGAATGATCTAAGAGAGCTTCTTCCTTGGTCAGAGCTATAAAAATAATCCAAGTTTTTCCAGCTGTAACAGTGAGTGATAAACCACCATTTAATTTAATCCCTCTTGATGGCACTGAGGTGCACTGCATTGATCATTGATCTCGTCTCTGCATGCTGTAAATATTCCGACGTATGAAGCAGGAAGAAGCCATTACAAGCTAAAGTACAAATGTCTAAACCGCACAGTGTCGAGATTATTTCATCAATCGCCGCTTTCACAAACAGAAATGAACTCACATTGATGCGTGTCATTATACAAAGTGCAGAAGGGCCATCTCATGATTTTTTGATGAACCTCTCAGATGAAGCAGCAGTTTCGCATTTTCTCTCTTACTCTGTTTTGGCACAAAAAACATTTAAATGAAAACAGAAAAAAAAAATAGTCATGAAGGTTGTTTTGTTTTCCATAAGATAATATGTATCTATTATGCCTTGGATGGAAATAAAAAAAAATATGAAAAAAGTTTTGGGTCTAGATTCAGAATCAAGTTTGCGTCCAGACTTAACATTACATTAAACTAAAAATAATCTGCTTCAGTCAAGTATTTACATAAAAAATTCATCAGAGCGCAAATTTGTACTTCAAGCTTCGACATTTGACCACATCTGCTGTCTGTCAAGTGTCAGAGCATGGATGGAAGGTGGGCCACAGTCAATGGGAAGACACAGGCAGATGCTGGGAGCCAGCTACCCTGCATGGAAATCTGATGAGTTATGGACAGCAAGCCTAGATGAAGGCAAATGCTGTCAAATCGTGCATGACACGAGTGCGTGATGGCAGCTCTGGATTTCTGCGCCTCTGCTGTTCTGCCCACTTAATGAATTTGAACAGGGTTCATGTGGGACCTGTAAATGGTTCTTCAAATGTGATGAAACAGCCACAGCAAAGAGGAAAGTGGTCAGTCTGTCTCAATAGAAATGTCACTCTACAATAAGTATGCAATGACTCGCTGTCTGCTATAATGAGCTCAGACTTTGCGGCTGTCTCCGGAGACGCAGAAAGCAAATGCAGCCTCTGAATGGCAACGCTTTGCTGCCTCCCGTTTCAGGAGCTGAACTCTGTGTACACACAAATATAGATGAATAAATTAAAAAGTCAGCTGTTTAGAGTGAGTCCGAAGGCTATCATTGGTTAATTAATCCAAGTGAAATACAGTATTTCTATTTAATGAACACTCCATGTAACTGGGAGGACAGGGGGAAGATTATTCAGTGTTACACTCAAATTAAAAGCCTTGGGGACTCAATTTAGCAGATAACCAGTTTCTTTCCCCTGTATTTCAGTGACTGACAGCTTGTAGCTTCGCGTTTATATCTTGTGATGAATATGTATGCGCACACAGAAGTGCCACATGACTATTATGTTAATAAGTATCTTGGAAAAAAAAAAAGAATGTCCTTGCAAGTCCTGCAGGTAACTACTTTATGGCAATGCTTTAAATGCTTGGAGGAGAAAACTCTACATACTAGTAGCATCCTAAAAGTATGCAAAGGTGTACTTCTGCCTGATCTGATCACCTGTCACTTCTGTGAAGTCCCTTCTTACTGATGCATCATCCAAAACAGCAGACTACCTATGGAAATACTGATGCTGGGGTAGTAGGAGCGTGAGGAAGTAAAAATTGAACCAACCAGTGTCTGGAGCTGTGCCATTTTTATACTCCCAAATATTTAAAAAAATTATTGAATGACAAGGTCTAGTCATCTTGGAGATGGAGAATGGCTGCACATTTATAAAGGAGCTCTGCCCTTTCCTTTCCCTGAATATGTGCTCAGTCCTTTCCTAAACCCCTTTTGCACACAAGATTTCTTGAACCACATCAAAATACAGCAATCGAGGTCTCTGTCTAATCAGCAATAACACATGGTCAGGGTCTGCAATGTGGATGAGAAGAAAAATAAAATCTCTCTGAGCATTAAGATGACCACAAAGGTCCTGCTAGATTTCTACATCAAGCGGAGCTCCAGCCTTTGAAAATAAAGGGAATGTAGGTCTGCAGTGTAGGGCTTCTGGGCACCTGCAACAGTAATACCTTGGTTGGATGGTGAACGTTGCAGCTCCAGGTCATATAGTGCAAAGCTAAACATGTTTAATTTTGTTATGTAAAGAGTTTACAGTCAACCAGTGTCCCTGTCAGATTTGGAAAATGTTTGAGAGCACACAGATCAGCTCCACAGAGAATTATTAACGTGGCAGAAAATTCTCTGGGTTCTCAATGTCCTGGAACAACGTCATCACCGGCAACACTCTCACCCTTTTCTCCACCTTTTCTCACTTCTGCCACCTGGGAGACGATGCAGAACCACAATGATTCCAGGCTGAAACCAGCTTCCACTCAACCACCATAATCATGATCTCATGAAGGCAAAGATTCGGAACTGTGCACTCACTGACAAGCACCTCATACTTTTCAGAAATGTTATTTTCACTGAATACACTTCACTTGATGTGTGTGCATTTGAGCAGAAGCACAACAATGTATATCGGGGCTCTGAAGTCATTTACCAGAGGAGGAGAGAGCATCTGGATCTCCAAGCCACAGCAGGCTGTGCATTACAGCACATGTCTGTCACCTTTTAATGGAAAATGCAGCCAAGGTGGCCCATAAGAGTCGCCACTTTCCCTCTGCATGCCCTTTGAAGCCACCCAAGCATTTGTGGTGGTGATGGGAAAAAGGGTGTGAGATGAGAGAATGTCAAATGAATGCATGAACGGAGGATGGCGAGACGTGCAAAACATGTGACTGCACGCTGTTCAAGTGAAGGACTTTTTTGCTTTTCTCCCATTTTTCCCCAAAACCATTAGAAGTCTCCACAGCGCTGGTATTTCAGATAGAAACAGAGGGCTAAGCGTGAGTCATGTTTTCTAATACACTGTGAGACAAACTGTGTTTGAGGTGCTTGTCTGTAAAAAATTCAACACGCCAAAAAACTTTTTTGTATTATGAGAACTTCTGAAAAGCAGGGAGAATCAAAGATGTTTACACTTGGATCACTTTCCTTTTTTTTTACAAAACGTAGGTTTTACTCGTGTGTCCGTATGGATAGCAGAAAGAGAACTCAGAACAATTTACTGGGATAGAAAACTACCAATTTGGTAGTCTGAAAAAGTCGAGCCCATGACACATAAAAGTGCAGAAATTCATGAGAAATAGCTGCTGGTTTGACAGGGTGTCACACAAAAAGGAGAACGGTCCTGTGCAGTGGGCCAAAGATGTTATTGAAATGCAAAAAGGACGACTCACAGAGTGGAGCTGCTGTTGTTTTAAGATGTATGAAAACTGCATGGAACAGAGAATTCTGCAAGTAGCGGGACCGATGAGGAGTTTTTCATTTGCATGGGAGCCTCAAAGCACATCGCCTCATGCTGTCACATGCAACACAGGCACACGACACTTTAAGCACATCAAGGACATTAAATGCCATTTTGACTCTCCTCTACAAGAGGAACTCATCCAGGAAAAAGGCCTGCAGTTATTTAGTTTAGTTGGATGTGTGTGGCTTGTTGAGCATCACAGCTGAGCGCAGACAGTGCCTCTGCTTTCATATCTTTAAACATATATAAACAACAGCCCTGTGCGGACATTGTTCTCCTCTTGTTCACATTTAAAGCAGAGTTTTCTGGGAAAGAAAACTGGGGGGGGGGGTCTCCTGTCAGTGTGACGCTATTCGTTTTTAAATGTCAGGCTGCTCCTGTCCTTCCATCTAGCCCTTTTCCCCAGCTGGCAAATGTCCAGAACTGGTATTTCGTATTTTCAGATCGCCTGCTCTGATAAAAGAGATACAGCGAGAGGAAAGAAAAGAAGTCAGAGGGAGAGCAAAGTCACAGAGCCTTTAGAGAGCCAGGGTCCTCCTCTGATGTGACTCCCGGCCCTCTCGCTGCCAAACAGACGATCTATGCAGAGTACAAATGCGGCTGTCACATGTAAAGTGTGTAATATGCATAATGCAAAGGCTTAATGACCTTTCAGGATGTATGACATGTAGTCTGAAGAGGCAGCAGCCATTATTATGCAAGACTGGCGATGAGGGGAAAATCACGGTGGATATCTTATTCAACATGACACTCCAGAGAAGATTGTGTCACACGATCAACATTTTGATCGCATCAAGTGAAAACAAGAAAGCCCTGGGTAGTAATTTGGCGTATTTTCAAACCAGCTCTGCACGTTCCTGTGCATTAACTGAGAGATACAGGTGTTGCAGTGTTTTTAATTACAATTTTTATTATTTCTCCTCATGATGCACCACCTGTATATTTTATATTCTGTAACCTGTTTTTGGTCCAAATATCATATTGACACTTTCCCCCCTCTTGTATTTTCCCTGATGCACCCTGCAGTCCCTGCATCAAAGGTAATTGGATCTGTAGTGTAAATATACCAAAAGACTTGTGGCACACGAAGGATGAAGAAAAAAAAACCCACCTGAAATCTACCACAGAGCCTGATAAACCCAATATTAATTACTCCACTTCTTTCTCCCACATCCCTCCCCCGTGGAACCAATTAACAAGTTGAGATGCTTCTTTTCAGTTTAATAGGTTCTAAGTAATGATAATAAATTTTACACTCCTGTCAAGGATTTAAAATAGACAAAAGCAATGACGTATGAAAATATTATTCAAGCATACACTCATGTCTATTCTTTCACTAAGCATGCACAATGTAAGAAGATAGCCTCCCATATTTACCCCAATATAAATTATAATAAATTAATTTTACTAAATGGTGATATTTCCCACAGTAATTGAAAAGTTGTGGCAAACACTAAAAGAAAACAGAAACATTGTCATACAATAAAACAAAATCTAAAAATAAGAATCTTTAAAAAAGTTACTGTTTTAAAGCCCTCAAGACAATCTTAAGTCCTTAAATCGTTTCTGTACAATTTGGATATTATTTGGAAAACTAGGGTCATAGCGTGTTCTTTCTCCTGCTAGTATGAACGTTTTTTGTGTAGTCTTCAAATTAGTTTATTTAACCCTTGTGCTATCCTAGGCACTTTAATGTTGGGAGTTGGGTCATCTAGACCCACTAGACAGTGCGCTGAACCTTTTTTTCTTCAATGATTTGTGATCTTCGCTGGTGTCCATGGATTACATGAAATCTTTCCACCTTTATCCACCTTTGTCATGGTAGGGAGAACACGTCAATGCAAGGGTGGGGTCATCTAAGATAGCACAAGGGTTAATGGTTAACCTGCAGTTTGTTAAATTCTTTGAACATGAGAAAATCCCTTTGAAGGGCCTGTGTCTTAAGCCTTTCAGAGTAAGCTAAATCTTTATATATGATAATATTAGCCCAATAGAGAACAATATTTTATGAAATATTTGTTATTTTCGCAGCTCAATCTCCTTTCTGAAAGTGAAATAACTCGATCTATGAGGCACCGCCTTTCGCTCCTTGTGGGTGCCGCCAATTTCAGTGCCACATGACTGTTATGGCAGCGCAGACTCTTCCTGGAAGAGGCTGTTCTCACTGGTCTGGGTCACAATGTAATAACCCACTCATTATAGTGGATTGGGAGGGGCTGGTGCTCAGAGCGCATGGTTTTAGAGGAATTACTAATGTTTTAGTAAGGATTAAACATCATACTACACTCTAAGGCTAAAAAAGTTGACTTTTTGTGATATAGACCCTTTAAACAAGAAAAACAATTTCTGTGAGTGTTTTTTTTCTTAACCCTAACGAACCCATGGTGACATCAGTGTAACAGAAAAATATCTGAAATATGTCCGGCTTCCTCCCACGGTCCAAAAGCACTCACTGATATCCCTTTGTTTACTCTCCCTCCCGCTAGCTTACAGCCACTCATAGCCCCAAGCTTAAACGACTTCATATTTAAAAAAACGATTTTCTCTTTATGTTTAAAGAGAAAAACATTTATGTTGTTTTATTTATGCAAAAAAACCATTTTATGTATATATTTATTTTACATACATATGTATATTATATTTTAAGGTTGCAGATCCCTGGCGTAAACAGTCGAGAGTTACGGTACGTCATTGTTTAGGTGTCACTAAAGGGTTAATTTTGAAAGTCCTGAGAAGTGTATACTTTACGACACATACAGAGAAAACAAACTGCAGAATCTATTAGGCAGAACACAATAGGTGGGTTCTTTTCTGTTAAGAAGACCAGTCAACCGCTGAGAAAAAGCCAAATTTGAGCACAAACAAACCAGCAGCCTATCACAACTACAAAAACGCTTTACCTATTATTTTTCTTTGCATTGCCTAATTCTTAAAAAAAAAACAAAAAAAAAAAACATGCACACAAACTCCCAAATGGGGGGTCTCCGTCTTCTCGCTTTGTCACTGTGGATCTCTTTACTGATTCAGCCTCTCCTGCTTCTCCTCCTCCTGTCTGTCACCATGTCCCTCTTCATCAATAAAGCTGCTTGCTGCTCCTCTTCATTGCCCTCCAGTTGTTCTTCTAGATCTGCCACTTACCAGATAAACTTTGGTCCAGAATGCAGATGCTTCAGAAGCAACCCCTCCAAAGACAATCAAAGTTTCTGAGTGCTTAACAGGCCTTTCTTTCAAACTTTTCACTCTCACAGCTGCTCAGCCGGACCTTTAAACCCACTCTTGACATAAGAAATGAAAATGCAAAAACATTCCAGAATGAGATCCTTCTTCAACTTGCCCTGTAATTCCCACTCCCACTATCAATTTATTTCCATAATATTTCCATAACGGAATTAATAATATTATCAGTACCGAGGCAGGCTTCTTCATATTGTAACCTTTGCTTCCACTCCATTCAACATATCCCCATCTTCCTGATGCAATGCTGATGGCACAGTTCACTGATGTTAAGACTCAACGCTAATTACGCTAAAACGCCATCATTATATTTTATTTTGAATGAAAAAACAGATGTTTTCCACAAACCCTGTTAAGAAGCCACTAATTCTTTGTCAGTCACATATGATTATTGCTGCAGAAAAGGCGTCTGAGCAGAACTTTCTGGAGCATTCAAATTAGCAGAGGCAATGATTTGGTCTGTTGCTTGCATACACCATAGAGAACGATGTTTGTAATTGCTGAGCTTTGTTTTAGACTGTTTATAGATTACCATAAAGCAAAGGCTTTCATCGGGACGTCGGGGTTTGATGTTGACTATTCCTGAGCTATGTCAGCTGTCACAGGAGCATATTTAGGAAAGCTGCTGCAGACCGCAAACAAGGCTGAGGTCAGAAAATACTGCTTTGATGGCCGAGAGAGGATGCACTGCTTCATGCACCCTGCAGACAGACACAATGTGATTTAAAACAATCAAGAAACCATGTTTTTCCTCAGAAAAACATGTTCTTCTGCTTAATAAACAGTCTTAATGATGTCCTTGAGAAACACTGAGCCAGAGGGTACAGTGCATAGGAACAAAGCTCTGACATGACTGTTCTAATTTTAGGTTTCCATGATGTATTTTTCTTAAATTACTATTTCCTGTGCAAAAACAGTTTGCTGGTAGGTTGCATCATTCAGATCCACAAGCCATTTACCTACTGATGTGTTGCAAATCAATGTGACACGAGCCTGTTCTCAAACATGAGCTTTAATAGGTTTAAAGCAATGGAGCCCAAACTATCTTGCTGTTTACTGTAGCAAGTTAGTAAAGGTGATTTATCAGTTTATGCATCCATCCATCCTAGATATATTTTAGGGTCACAAGGATGCTGGAGCCTCTTCCAGCTGCAGTTGGGTTAAGGCTGGGTGCACTCTGGATCGACAGTTCATCGCAGGGCCACACAGAGACAAACAAGCACACACGCTCTTATTGATACCTAGGTACAAATTAAAGTCATTATCAATTCATGTAGAGATTAAATTTTCAAAAAAAAAAAATCAACTAAATATTAATATTATTTTAATAAGTGATTTATCTCCTCAGGCCAGGGAGACAGGGAAAATATTTAAGATTGTGTTCATTTTCATGAAAAATAAACAAGTTTCTGCTTTCAGCACAATAGATTTGCACTTTCAAATAATTTTTTATATTCTAATATAGATTTGCAGGAGTTGGAAGGCTAACTTCTGTAAATGATGTTTTAGTAAACATATATAGAGAACTTGCGTTTTGGATGGTGAAATGTTGATGGTATATCTGTGACATGCACTTCATCGAATCAACATAATTTTTATAAATGCCATGTTTATGTTTTTTTCTTATTTTACTGTGTTATAATAAAGAAAACTTGTTTTTTTTCTTGGAATTATTTTGCTGCGTGCTGAAACTAAGCATAAACTAATTCAAATATACATAAACGGATGCAACAACTAAGAAAAACTTATTTTTATCTAAAACTCAATATTCAATACATTCTTCACTTTTTTATCACTTTATACATTTAGGGACTTTATTTCTTTAATAAGTTAGAAAAAATACTAAAAAGAGTGTGTCATTCTATGTGAAAAAACAGGTTAAATGAAACAGGACAGAAACTGGGATAAAAAGATACCAAACTACAATTACAGGCTCCAGAGAATTAGAAGTACCTTCTCCACCGTCATGCAAAACAAAAACAAAAAGCTTTTTTTTCATAGAGAAGAGCATATAATTAAGCTTGTGCAGATGGCAGTAGATGCTACAGATAGCACAGAAAGAGTAAATACTGCTCAGACAAACACCTTAAAGTCGCACTCCGTTCATCTTTTGATCATTGTAAAAGCATTCCCATTACTTGTAAAAGCAATTATGCTGTTTTTAGGACAAAATTAATAAATCTGTGTTGTTTTCTATTACATAGTTTCATAAGAGTGGCGACAGATCATTATAAAATTCACGTCTGAGTTGTGGGTGGGACCATTTGCATGGAGTCAGCTTACACTCATTTCCCATCATCTCTTGTTCACACTCTCTCGCTAGCTTACAGCCCCTCACAGCCCCATCCTCACATTACGGTGCAGAAAAAATGGTGAGCAATATTGGAGCTTTTCAGCAGACACCAGCTCAGAAGAGGAATACGAAGACATCCATGGATCTATTTGTCTGCAACTGGATGCATCAGAACGGAGCGCAGCAGGGAGCCTGTGGCCTGCCGATTGAAGCTACTACGTCACAACTGCAAGTTTTTTCGAACTATATTTTTTTACCTGCTCCTGATTTGAAAAAAGAAATACTCAGAAATCCAATTTCGAGCTTAATTCTCTTCATATTTGTCCTCCATCAGGAGAAAAATGCTAGAAGAACATGTTAAAAACACGAAAAACACCATTTTTATCAGAGTGGGTCTTTAAGATTTTCTAAAAACAAAGGTGGAATTTATGTGTATGCCTTCAGTTTCAGTCTCTTTTCTGTAGATGATGCACCTTCAGACTTGTTCTTCTGGTGCACAACTAACTGTGCTAGCCAACTACCACAAGTCCAAGACAAATGAGAGTACCCTGTTTTACAGAACAATGCAGAGCCTGTTTGACACCTGGAACCATCAAATTTGTTGAAACAAATTTTAATTCTAACTATTTACCAGGGACAGTGTTGTTTATTTTTGGCATTGCATTGCAAAATCCCATAGTTTTACACAGACACACAAACTACAGAACAATTGTTGTAGTCTGACAGTGGGAATCCATGGATCATTGGTTGTCCAAAAATCAAAATATTCCTCAAGCAGCTGTCGTGTTGGATAATGATTAGTAGTGAAGAAAGCTTAACAGTACAAGTAGTTTTGTTTTTATGATGTAAAAAAATAATAATTTTTTAGTCCTCTCAAAAAAAAATTATCTTAGTTACACAACCTGGTACTCGTAGGATTAGAATCAATAAAGTGAATTTTAGTACTCTGGCCCGCAGTAATGCAGCCTTTTCCGAGCTGATAAGATCATGAACTGCTATGGTGTTAACACTCCTTTTATTAAAACATTGGGATTCTGGCTGGAGTAAGAAACAGCTGGTGCAGTTTGACAGAGCGAAAGCTGGCTAATTAATTACGCTGTGGGCCACAAAAATTCATTTCACACATAAGCGTTGTGACCACAACCCATAACCCCCGCACAGAATTGGCTGAAAGACTTCAATTAAACATGCTGTTTAAACAAATATTCACCAGCTTAGGGGAGCACACTTTTATGAATAATTCATGGACTGAAATGGGGAATAATCGGGAAATACCAGAATATATAAACCTGTTTGTAGCTGCCGGCATACAGTAATAAATAAGCCACTGATTGTCTTTCGATTCATTAACTTAAGAATATGTTTTTTATTTGGGGCTAAGCTGGGAAAGTACATTAATAATTTATCGCTGCTAAAATGTGATACACAGCTGAACAGGCTTTGCCTTTTAAGTCAGGAAGACTTTTTTTTTAAGCTTATGGAAGCCGTCTCTGGTATTTTACAGAGCGGCTGAGGCTGACGGCAGATTTGGTTAAATTTGTTAAAACATCAGGATAAAGTGGGTTAACTGACTCCAGCTGTGCAAAGGCCACGGGCAGAGACTGAACGTCAGCCCCCATTGGTGTTGCAGGGGAAGACCGATGATACAAGTGAGAGCGCAGTGGTGAGGAGGTCTAGGGGAGGGGAGGAAAAAAGATGTCTGTCAAAATAATGTGCCTCCAGGATGCATTATATAAGACTATTAAATTGTCACTGTCTAAAACAGAGTACAGAGGCTGCAACCTTTGTTTGTGACAGTTGAAAATGTATTTCTCGTATTTGGTTCAGCTTTAGTTCCTCTTTAGTTGGGGGAAGAAAATGAGCACGCATTTAAGTTTTAGCAGTCATGGGAAAATTAAACAAAGGTGTTGTTTAATATTCAAATAGAATTTGAATGCAGGTTTGCTAAAGGTGAAGATTTGTTGGGAGGATTTGTTTTTGCAGAGATTGTCCCTCTTGTGCCCTCTCTTCTGTTTTTGTCCTTTCACCCTGCAAACGAAAATCAGGAGCAAATGAAAAAAAATTATAGTTCAAAAAATCCTACAGATGTGACAGAAGCTACAATCAGCAGGCCACAAGCTCTCTTCTCTGATCCATTCCGATTCATCCAACGGTACAGTTGATACGCTCCAATCTTGCTGACCATTTTTATTGCACGGGTACAGTTAGGTTGGGGGTGTGAGGGGATGTAACCTAGCGGGAGAGCACATAAACAGATTGATGATAGGAAGTGGGGGTAGGCTTACTCTGCGCCAACAGCCCTGCCCTGAATTACCGCTGCTCAGTAGAAACTACGTCCTTGAATTTACAAGTTTTTTTTTTCCATTTTGGCTAAAAACTGCATAATCAAAAAGCACTAGGAACGCTTTTTACAATAGATCAAAAGATGATTGGAGTGTGAACTTAACATACATGGCAAACTTGCAAGAAGGCATCTTAACGCTCATCCCTTTGGGACGGGACAGTGATCCCTTTTGTCCTCAGAGTAAATCACTTGCCTCTGTTGGGAAAGGGGAAAAAAGGAGTCCAAGAAAATATTTGAACCCCAGAAAATATTTGGCTGTTTGAAAAGGCTGCAGCTCAGGTTTTCTTCGTGGCTTTGGATCTTTTGCTTTGGTTTCAACAACTTACAATTATTTACTGACATATATGAGGCTCTGAATCTGGCGAGAAAGAATGGATGACTTTCTGCTACGTCTGTGCTCGTAGCAGAAAGCTATCAAGGTTGCATCAGAGCAAAGCGATGATGGAGATGTGGGAATAAAAAAAAGATTCTTAAGAATCTGGTGCTGCTTCTCATTTTTATTTAGCATTTTCACGCAAAGCAACATGCTTTAATGCAGCCACTAGGTTGGAGATTATCTGCACTGAGCTGATAAGCAGTGACCTTTCAGTTATGAACAGTTTGACCTCACATAGCCAAATGTTGGTGGGAGGGAGTTCAGGAAGGAGCAAGGCCACCTCTGGCAGCCTCTATTGTTTGTTGTGCTTTCTGCAAACACCTCCACACGTTGCACTGCATCCCCAATAAAGCCGTTTCTTCCTCAAGAGAAAAAGAGCCCTGTTCAAATATCTGCTCTTTTAGCGTATTTTTAGCTTTGCAGCATTTTCTACAAAATCTAGAGGGCTTCTCCATGTGTTATTTGACATATTTCCATGGAATTCTCTTACATTTCCAGTGGCTGAGTTAAAATCTACAAATCACAGCATGAAAGAGGTTATTTCTGCATTCCAGTCAATGTTTTCAGACACGGAAAATTGCCTGTCTGTGGTTTCCTTTGGACATGTCTGGGGTCGAGAATTCAACGACCTCAAAATGCAGCATCTCCACCAGACACTTTGCGACGCAGAAGACACAATCTGTTCTCTTTTGAGCTCTGTTCACGCTCTTTGCACCAAATAAATACAGCACCTTATGAATCATACCATAGAGCAAGACTGCTTGTACCAGGAAGGAAGAGAACAGCCCGGAGCCCCAGCGAGAGAATGGCAGGCAGCAATCTGTGAGCAAGGCTGGAGGGTGAAAAGCAGGGCACCTTATCCACATCACTGAGCATACACAAGCACTTACTCTGGGGTCATCCAGCTAATGGACTTCTTGACACTATTTCTTTGCAATAAAGCTGCCAATGTGTCCGTGCTGGGCTTGAACAGGTGCTCGTAATATGTCAAAACTGGCAATTAGTGACAATCTCACTCAAGTCCGACGCAAAACTTTTGATAAATCAGCAACCCTCTGGACATCAGATATCTTTTTTGAACCAAAACTGAAAGCTTTTGCACAAGCTCCTTTAGTTTATGAGAGACTCCATCCATCAAGTCACAATTCAGCTGTTTCCAAAAAAAGACAGCAACTCCCCATGGATCCAAATTTCAATTGGCAAGGGCACGGCTGATGTCTCGGCCTCTGCAATCCTGATTTCTTTAGGTAATCCCAGTCACCTTGAACATGTGGCATTCTGCTGCCTTTCATGATTTGCCCAATGGTCTGCAACCAACTGCCTTCTTGCCTCCAATTCATGAACCGTCAACCCCAATCCCCCGAACAATCCACCAGGCACACAGCACACCGCACACAGCAAATGTCCTAGTGTCAGAATCAATCCAGACAGGCATCCCATCCTCCTCTCATAAGACAGGCATTTCATTCATCCAAAGGGAGGACTGTGGTAAATGGAATGACAGTGCTTTTATACTTTTAGGACCAGAGGGTCCTCTGGGATTCAGATTGTTTGCCTTGAAACTGATTTTTTTTTCCAAAGTGGCACCTGAATGCACATCAGAAATATTAATTCCATTCACGTTTGTTGACAGGAAACCACTTTTGAGGAGAACACCTATTTGCAAGTGCCTTTTTCTTCTTTTCTGTTGCCTTTTTACCCCTCCACATTTTCAATATGTTTATCAACATGTGTAATGAATTGATGGTTATGGAACAGGAAGTCTTCTGACTCATGGGAAGACTTCTTGTTCCAACACATTCATTTCATTATGCTGCAAACTGAGAGTATTGAAGGGACCCCTGGCTGTGTGCTTGAGGTGCAAAATAACAGACAAGAAGGACCTGAGCGCACACGCAGCCTCACTCCTCCCTTTGAAGTTCTGGCGGCGTTCAGCTTCCTCTCCTGCATTGAATTCTGAGATCATAACTATTTACCATAAGCAGAGCTCACATCTGCCTGACGAACAACAAAAGTTTGCCCGTATTGCCCCAGTCATATTCTATTCATTGCAATTTCACAGGGAACACAGTCGCACAGATCAAATTGAAGGAGCGCAGTCTTGCATGAATATCAACTGTGATAGCTCAAGAATGAAAGCACGGATGCATCCATTGCCTATCTGTGTGTGATCTTACGAACAGAAATTGTCAACGCTTTGTGTTGCAAATCCTAATGAACACTGCCTTAACAAAATGTGCTTGCTAATAGATTTGTTTGTTGACTTCTAGAGTTAGCATAAACGCATGACTTTATCACATAGTAAAGGATGATAATGAACTCCTTTGACCCTGTAACTAAACCAAACCTACAAATAAAAAAAAGTTTCTTTAAGTTATGGAATTTTATGAAAGCTGGAAAATAGGTGTAACCACAGAAGATCTCACCGATGGTGTGAATGGTGGTTCGGCCCGGCCTGGTCCCAGGATAATGGTGGATGGTGTCGTAGAAAGTGGTCTGACACACCTGGATGGCAGTCAGACTGACCCAGAGGCACACACAGAGCAGCCAGGACATGACAGGACACATCTGCCAAGGACCAGCAGAGCTCCAATCAACCTACAAGCCATCTTATTTCCAAGACATCCTCAACGAAATCCTTTCTGCATCCCAGAAATCATGTACACATATAAATTCATTTGAACGAGAGCCCTTTGGTGTCTTTCTTTAGTCATGACCCTAGAAGTCGTCAGTACGTCTTTCTGGTTTGCCCTGACTTGTCCCTGAGACACAGCGCTGTGAAGGGGGAGCAGTCCCTGGGGGTTTCTTCCATGCAGCAGAGATTTCCCATGACAGGCTGATTCACTTCAACTCCAGAGCTGTGCTCCTGCCTCAAAACAAAACTTAAGAAATAAATATAGAAATAAACTAAAATTTTGCAGGCTGCCAAGCCTTTTTCCAATCTGTCAGAATAATATGACAGAAACATGAAGGTAACAGAAATAAAAAAAATATTCTAATGTTTTTCACCATGTTTAGTCAGGAAAGAAGGAAATGTAGACTCTAAGACTTGATACTAGTCTAAGAGAAAAGGGAGAACAACCAGAAAAAAACATGGTTTAACTCTGGTTCTGTTTCATGACGATAAACTGTCTTTTTATATACATTTCTCCTGGACCTAAAGGTATAAAATATTACATTAAAATTAGCATCTTGGCCCAATTTACTGGTTTATAGTGTTCACTGCACTTTAAATAATCTTTACTGAGAAACATGCAAATAAGCTTGCAACTTTTTGTTGCCACAGACAAGAAAACTATCAAACAAATACAAAAGAAACCCAAATTGTGTTTTTTTCTTGATTCTGTCTTTCATAGACTAAACTCTCTTATTAGGACTTTTTTGTTTTCTTTTTGCAAAAAGTAGATGCTCCTACCTGAACACGCCAACAAACTGGACAAATAACTCAACAGAATGTCATAAATCCATCCAGAAATCTGCTCATGTTGATCCCATCCACTAGTGACAGAATTTGGCTAAATTAGAGGGGAAAGTCCGCTCCCTCTGCCTCCGCCGCTCCTCACTTTGAAAGCAACAGTCCAGGGACCTTTGTTTTTTTTTTTTAATCCCCCCAAATCTTCACCTTTAGGAGCAGCCCCCTTCTCCTCGGATCAATTGGTTTCCTCCGCTCGCATGTTTAGGCTCGCGCGCAGTGCTCCTTAATGATGTGCGCAGGAATGTCTCCTCTCTGCGTCCGCATCCTTCCAGAGAGAGGCAGCGGCTCTGACTGCCGGAGTCCCTCCTCAGCGAGCACCAAGAGACAAATGATCCAGTGCAGCCTTGCTGACTGTTAAAGTGTATCACATGTCTTAAAGCTAGACCATTCTGGATTAGATGGCATGATGGGGCTCCGTGTGATCATCTGACAGTGACAAATCACAGCGTCTGGCACCACTGTGGAGAGGATTAACAGTTATTTACATTATGAATAGATTTTTTTTCTCCCTTGAGGCAACTCTTGTTTTTTGCTTTTGCTGTTGTTACCAAGGTACCTATACATTTAGGACACAATAACTCCAGAAAATATAGGAAGAAGGTCAGGATGTTAGGTAGAAGATGGTGAGGAAGTCAACAAAAGCCCCAGGTTACCTTGTTGTTACAGGAAGGTGTAGTAAGCAGAACAGAGCGGAGAGCACAAAGGATATCTGAAAGCATATTGTGTTGGGAAACAATGATGCCCATTCAGCTGAAGGTAATCTTTATCTGCAGAGGGTGACTAGCTTTTTTTTCTCCCTAAAATGACGGTCCTATGAAAGACATAGAACAGAAATTACTGCAAGTGGAAAACAGCTGGATCCTCCCATTCTCAGCCACCTTTATCACACGGTGAGCTCTGCTTTTGAATTGTAATTTATTACTTTTTATCACTGGCATGCAGAATTGCCTGAGGCTACCAGCTCACACTGCCATCTCTACAGCATTAATATGTTTGCATTTTATTTTTAAGCTTCCTTGAACAGATTAGGTGCAGTTTCCAATTAGGGAGTGAGTGAAACTGCTGTACATGATGTTGTTGATGTGTGAAACTTTGGTTCGGTGTAGAAGAGGCTGGAGCACACTGCATTGCAGCATGCATTTCTCAGATGTTATGTGGCAAATATTGCTTTCCAGAGATGGGACAGTCATTTATAGTTCAGAAGTCCCGGAGTGCCATGCAGACATCTCAGTTTTGACAAACTGAGTGTCACTAGGTGTTGTGGAAGAAAGACCTAAATGTAGGACAGTGGATGAAGTTAGATGTGAAATACTGATAAAATGAATGAATATCAACCAAAAACTAACACAAAACTGATATACAGGTGTGATACTCAGGAAGCCAGGTGTGGACAAACAGGAAGCGAATCCTTAAGCAAAGGGGCCAGGAATTTTCATGATAAAACAATGAGAAAAAATAAATTAACTGAATAACACAAACACACTCAGAGGAAATAAACAGCATTGTTCAGTTCTATTCACTTTATTTATAAAATGTTAGTTCACAACTGAAGTTGTCATGAACAGCTACATAAAAAGCAACAAAAAAAAAAAAAAATCACACAGAGCTTTTAGTTCTATTGTTTTGAACATAAATGTAATATGAATATAAATGAGCAGCATGAGTGACCAGCAGATTACATTGAAGGGTTTTCAATGCCATCCCCATACTGTGCAAGTAAAAGGTTACAATGAAGAAGAAAAACGCCCTTCAGACGGAAGATTAAGAAGAAACCTCCAGCAGAACATGGCTCAGTAAGGGCGACCATCTGCTGTGACCGGTTGAGATCTGAGAGGACAGAAAAGAGATAATAACCCCCAAAAAAAGAAAGAAAGAAAGAAAGAAAAAACACTGTAACATCTGTAATAAGACAAACATGGGATGAGAAAAACTCGAATGTATGTCAAAGGCCGAAATTACTACCTAAGTCAATCAATACAGCAGTGACAGCAGATAAGCACAAACTGATCTAATGTATGTCACAAATAAAAAATATATATAGTTAATGCATTTGTTATTCATTGCACACTGCAATTGTGCAACTAATGTTAGTATCTGAAATATCAGGAGTAATTACGTTAGTCTGCACCTCGTCTTTTAATTATATGCTGCCCTGGATGTGGCCCAAGCTTTCAGCCTCACCTCCTAAATCTTGCTTAAAGTCCCACTCTGATCATCTTTTGATCTATTGTAAAAGCATTCCCAGTGGTCTTTTGATTATGATAATTCATTTTTGCCAAAAAACAAACAAACTGTGTTGTTTTCTAGGAAGTAGTTTCTGCAGAGCAGCAGTAGTTCACTTGAAATTAATCTCTAAGTTGTGAGCATGACCCGTGGAGTATGCTCGACCCACTTCTCATCACACGTGTTTTTATCCTCTTCCTATATTGTACAGCCTTTCACACCCCCAACCCACCATTGCAACAAAAGCGGCGAGTAACATTGGAGCTATCCAGCTGTACAGTTTTGAGCCAGAAGACAGCTGAGATGAGGAAAATAAAGATGTACATGGATCTCTTTGTCTACAAGTGTGAATGGATTGGAAAAGAGCAGAGAAGGGAGCTTGTAGCTTGCTGAATGTAGCTTTTACGTTACAAGCTTCACAAAAGCCTTTTTTTTTTATTCTGCTCCTGATTCACTGAGATTTGAACAAAGAAATACTCAGAAATGCAATTTTAGGCTTCATTTTTGTCCTCCATCATTAGAAAAATGCCACAAGAGCATGATAAAAACACAAAAACAAGATTTTCATCTCATTTATTTTTATCTTTAAACTGATTTAGAAACTAAGAAAATGCAGCAAAGCACAAGAAAGGAGAATATTTAGTGATCACACCAATATATATGGAACAGAATATGTAGGTGAAAATCTTAGAGTTGAAACATAGTTCAAGATGAAGAATTGATGAAGCATATTGTATTTACATGATTCATTACAGAGGCTTGGAAAGTATGGCAAAAATCAAACAATCCTGAACAGATACTTACACTCACAGGGCCCTATGGGGTGTTTGAGCACCAAGTGTCCACTGTTTTTTTTTTTTTGTATTAACATTAATACATTTCTGTTACAATAAAAAAATGTGACTACAAAGCCCCCCAGTATTCTATTGAACCCATGTTTTGTAATACGGGGTTCTGAGCTGCTGCTTCTGTCTTTGCGGCTCCACTCGGATTCAGACCCACCAGAGACAGTTAGGGACAGCCGAGGACAGCGAGAAAAGCTGCTGTCCCGCGGAACTGAAGAGACGACGTGACACTGAAGCAACTTAAATCTGAGAGTCCTGGTCTGACTATTCACCATCCACTGATTTGTATATGGTTCATATTTTAGAAAAACGCTATATATTAGTCAAGGAGATACTTTTTAGATTTGCCAGAGGTCTATGGAGCACCAATTCAAGATAGAGCAGATTGTTCAGGGACAGGAAGTTGGGTACTAAATTCAAAATAAAACACCAGGGAAATTTCAAAATAAATGAAGAGTATTTATGGCGAGTTAAAGAGTCTGACACTAAATGTATCTGTATAAGATAATATTCTATGCTTTGAAGTGCCCCCTTTAAATTATGTATCATTCAGTTTTACAATATTTTTGTATTAAAATCTTTCCAATAACAACAAAAACCTGTGTTCGAAGGATAAGATAAAAAAAAGAATTTAGCAGTGAATCCAAATCTAGAACAAGAGTCACATTGGGTGCAGCTGTCAGGAAATGGAGATGCAAGAGCAAAAGTGCAGGAAACTGGGCTTGGTGGCAGAAACATAAACATTTAAAAATAAACCTAAACAGGACAAAAACCGTGGAGAACCAAGAAGCTGATAAAGCAGATGACCTGATAAGTTGGAACTGAAAACCAGACATGTGTGCTATCCTAGGCACTTTACCATTGGGAGTTGGGTCATCTAGACCCACTAGATAGTGCGCTGAACCTTTGTTCTTCAATGATTTGTGATCTTCACTGGTGTCCATGGAATACATGAAATCTTTCCACATTTATCCACCTTTGTCATGATAGGGAAAACACGTCAATGTAAGGGTGGGGTCATCTAAGATAGCACAAGGGTTACTCACTGCAGACAGATAATAGAAATGAAGACAGCTGTGAATAACTAACATGAACCTGGATTGACTGACAGGACAGAACATGATGAAAAACACCACTGAAAAACGGAACTAAAACCCAAAATCCTCACAGAAACACTATGATATCATTAAATATTATTCATAATTTCAGCATTTATCTGGGGATAAAAGTTATGAGATGTCTGTGTTTAAAATATTATCATCCGGATTAGACGTGATTCATGGTGATTATGCCTGCAGCACATTGTGCCAACATAAATAGCCTCCAGTGTTTTATTGCTTTGATGTCTTTCAAGTCTATGATAAAGTGAACAAACTCATGTTGACGATAATTTGTTTACATAAAAAAATGACAATTGTATCACTGACACCTACAGTAGCTGAGTATTTATTTAATGGTAGTTGATTTTAAATTTTTACTTAATTTCTGTATTGTTTTTCAGGAAAAAAAAAGTTTTTTTGCTGCTCTTCTCCGACTTCGAGCCCCTGCCCCTCTAAAATCGTGTGCACGTCCCTGGTCCTTAATCCTAAGGCTACACATTTAGACATTTGAACTATACTTGGATGAGACCCTTTCCCCTCTTATTGTAAATCTCACTTGAAAGAGCAAAGGTTTTTTGGAGTAAAATAGCATTCAACAAGCTAACGTTCAATATACATTGTACGTTTAAATGAAAATAATACATTTAAATCTTTGGTTCTTATTATGAGTCAGACTCTAAAAACTGAAATTTTCCACAAAGTCACAACTGATAACTACAGTGTCCATAAGAACATAAGCATGTTTTTGTTATGCCACAATCTGTAAGACTGAGCAAGTAAAATGTGAGCTGATTTTCAAAGACAGCCTAGAAAAGATGATTCAGTTATTTAATATTTGATGCAATATTACTTTTTGCTTCCATCCTTAAATGCTTCCAAATATCAAAAACAAACTTTCCATTGAACAAATGTCTGTGATTAGAAATGCCAGCTAAGAGTTTTTCATTTCCCCCTTGGGGAGTTCTCAACCTTTTGCAGAAGTCTTCCAGTGCTGTGAGATGCACTGATGTGCTGGGATGTGTCCGCAAATTGTTAATGATGATGTGGTTGTGCAGGCATGAGGGCCTTCACGAGAAAAAAAAAAAAAGCACAATCCTTTAGTTTACTTCTGCTGGGGGAGAACCGCCATGAACTTTGAGATGTAACCTGCCTGAGGCCATGAGACAGAAACAGATTTTTTTTTCAAGTCACTTCTTAAAATCCCTTGTTTTTGCTGTAAGTGAGCTTTTTACTTGTGGAATTGTTTTAGTTTTAGTCATCTTGTCTCTCAGTAAAAAAATAAAACCCTTTTTTCAACATAATTTCCAACCAAGCATCTTTTATTTCCTCATTGTTCTGTACAGGATCTCAGAGATTGCAGGACAAAAATGGTGTACACCCAGGACAGATCACCAGTTTATTACCACACTGACAGAAAGATTTCTACCTATGGGAGACTTTTAGAGCCACCAATCAAACTATACACCAAGTTTTTAGAATGTGAGAGGATGCCAGAGTGTCTAGTGAAAACCCACACATGTACAGTAGGAACCTGCAAACACCACACAGAAAAGACCCAGTTGGGATTTGAACCCTATCCTTCTGACTGTGCTAACCACCACACCACAGAGCAGCCTTAAACTACATTTTTTTATGTGTTTTTTGTTGTCGTGGTGTTTGAAAAAAAAAAGTAAAATAGCTATCTTTATTACAAACAAAATAAAATATAAATATAGGAAAAAGAAATGCAAAGACATTACAAAAACATCTTTAAGTCCCACTCCAACCTATTTTTTTTCTATTGTAAAAGCATTCCCAGTGGTCTTTTGATATGACACAATTTTCATTGGAGTGGGTCTATAAATACTTAGATTTAATTGTAATAAATCACACCATTTTGAAAAGATGAGAATACAAAAAATATCATTTTTGAGGTTGATCTTAATGTAATCTGAAAAAGACATCAAATACTTGAATTGAGTCTACATCTTTCTGTGCTAGAGAATTCCTCTTGAGCTTCATGTCAAACATGAAGAAAACATCAAGAAAAGATGTGAGTTATGGGGACTTGAAAACCGTTCCCCTAAGTACCCCCTGCCTTCCTGCAGTGTTGTTTTCTGCGAGCTTTATACAAGTCAACATCCCAGGGGAAGAGAGAGAAAATGATCAAGGTGGGCAACTCAATAAAAGGGGACAGGAGCAGCAAAAGGGAAATGAATTGGTCATCACAGTGTCAATGGTCGCTCACAGTCATGTTTGGCTGCATGTATCCTCATTTGTGTAGCCAAATGAAAGTCCCTGCAGTGCTGCTGCAAGGGGTGAGATGGTGTTTCCTTTTTTCATCCTGGGAAGAAATGACCCAGCATTTCCCGAAGCAACACGTCTAACATTTACAGAATTCAACTCGCTTTTGTCACACTGTTCACGGAAACATTTCAGAGCCATGTTTTGTTTTGTTTTCAACCAGAAACTTAAGGCAAAAATATCTAAAATCAATCGGAAACAGCAGGGCTCACTTGACCAGCCTTTCCACTAATACATTTATTTCTAAACAATTCAATGAAACTTTTTACATCTATGTTTTCTTTTCTCTAAATTGTTCTAAGCTACAAACAAAATCTTTTACAAAGGAAGATTTAACGGCAATGTAAATCAACGTATAACTTAACAAGTATTTGTCTTTTATTTTAATACGTTTCAGACTTTTTTTAAAAGAGAAAATATCAAAATGTTGTGGTATTAATCCTCTCCAGGTAAAGAAAATGGTCCTGCTATTTTATTTATTAGGGTGTAACAATTCATTTTAACAACAATTCGATACATTTTTAGCCAAAACTTCAGACTCAGAGATAAAGGTCTGGGTAGTCAACAGTGCAGCTGACGTTTTCCAGATTCCTTGTATTTCTTGCAAGATTATCAAATTAACTATTTGTCCAAACAAACAAGTAAACAAGAATTAATGGCAAATTCATTCACATTTTAGTTTCCTAATGTTCATCCCACTATTGTTTTTCCACATCAGAATAAGCCAAAGGGAACATTCTTAGAACATTCTACCACACGGTATGGTCACATGTCTTTACAAAATTCAAAGTGTTTCCACATGATGGACTGTTATTGATACACCTCTATTTGTAATTGTTGTGCCAGAGAGGGCTATTGGCTTTCTCATAGTAGATTCTTAAGAAAATTCTTAAATAAGAACTTGGTGATATATTTTTGTCTGTATCCGTTCTTCTAATCTGTATGCCAAGGTCTGAAATCTGACAAATAAACAGATTGATGGTAAGCTCATGAGTTTGTTTAAAGCCAGTTTTTCTTTGTGCTCCCAGAACGTCACCATCATGGTCAGAGGCGAAAAGCTTAGAACAAATTGCAGGAACAAACCCAGTGAGAGCTGAAAATGGAAGCCTGAAGACAAAGTGTGCATTATTTTAAAGATAAATATAAAATATGGAAGTTCTATAAAATAAAATAAGGGATCTACTTTGTATGATCAAATGAGGTTTATGAAATTATGTGTTAACTACATTTACTTTGTCAAATAGGGCTGATTAATTTGTACTATGGGGAATGACTAGCATGTGCAACACGCCCCTTGGGATGACTTTTTGAACTTTTGCTTCATATTCTTTCACTTTTGAATAAGCTATTAATTTGAAAGAATATTGAAATTGAAGTAGCCCATTGTTTCATTTTCAGGTTCCAAAAGGTTAATTTCATATTTCTTTGCATTTAATTATGAGTATTTTTTTTAATGTAAAATAACAAGGTCCTTTTTTGTGAAATCTAAACACATCTTTGTATTTTTTTTTTTTAGAAATAAAATAACTTTGGTCTAAAAGAAAAGTCGTCTCCAATTTAATTATAGTAAGTAATACTTATTTAACTCATCTTTTTTTTCTAAAAATATTGTTCTATTGAGTGTTTTCTAAAAATTAACTGCATAACACATGTAACATATTTTTGTCCCTTTGACATATTTAGGCCCATATGCTGTATACTTCCAATATGTTTTTATTTGCTAGTGATCTGCTGTAAGTTAACTCACATTAACATGAAGCTGTTGTAAAATACAACAAAACGCCAGTGCAGCTCACAAAATAAGTTTACATCTCACATCCGTGCAGAACAACAAAGATGTTTTAGTCTTCACCTGTAGAGTGCTCGCTCCTGTCTGAAAACTGTTCATGCACGGCTAATTCAGTGGACTCTAACCTGAATGATTTTGACGGCCACTCTCCAAAAAGTACCCCTGAAAAGAAAAGAGAATTTTTGAAGTTCACAAGACTTGTCTCCCACATCAAAAACCTTGACTGCAGCCAGGTAGAACACAGCCCTTTAGCTCCTTTGGGCATTTGGTCTGAATGCTACATACCAGCAGAGATGAGGCTCCACAGAAAGATAGCCAAAGAAAGGGCTGTATTTGAGGCAAGGCATACATAAATCACTGCATTTTCCAAACATCTGCTAAAATATGGATCCTGTGTTAACGCCAGTCCAATTCAATGTCAAATTTCCTTTCCAAACAGTATGCAAGATTAGGTGTTTTCTGCCACTGTGTCTGGAAGGTGGCTGAGCAGAGTGGAAATGTCAATAAATCGTTGTGTTTTGCTCAGGGTGGGAGAGCTGCAGATGTCTGAGGAAGAGCAATGGAGGATTTTTCTATTTAGCCTCCCCCTCAGCTGTGCCTACTCTTGTCAAAACAGGAATCACAAAAGGTTTAGCAGCCTTAAAAAAATGTGACATTTTAAGAGGATATTACTGGTGATTACAATGACACCATGCCCAGGGGGTCGATTTCTATCCGGCATGGAGGAGATGTCACATGGTGGATCATGTCATGTACAACCATGGGGTGGGGAGTGGAAGGGTTTGGATTAGCGTGTGCTATAGGGAGTCGACTTGCAGATAAAAGTCATATATTTCTACAGGCATTGCTGCTATAATGTCACAAAAATCCTCAAATGCCTCCTACCTTGTGTTTGCATACAGCTGTGACACAAGAAAGACAAGTGATGTGCAAACGATTCCAAAGATTCAATAATAGAAGGCGATATTGTCTTGCTGTTGGTTTAACAATTCAAATGTTTTTCTCCGGGTTCAATAAATCACGCCTGGTAAATGTCTTACAGTGAAATAGTGAGGAATGCTCTCCGTGTGATTCATTTGCATTTTCATTGAGTGCTTTTGTTTTCTGAAGCCCTCTCCGCTCCTCAAAGGAAAGGTCAATGGGAAACGGTTAATGTGTACTTTATCTGCCAAAGTCCACTATCAAGTTCAGTGGAGTAAGAAATAAGATTATTGTTATTAAAGGTGGTGTGAGAATGTGGCCTTTGAATCTTATTCTACAATGTATGTATGTCTTAGAGGCAGGCCAAACTGTTATTAGAAAAAGTTTTGAGTGGGATGTTTTTCAATTCACTGAGCTGCTAGTGTTTAAAGAAAACCGAACGTCTAACCTTTTGCATCAGTTGATCTAAATGTGGAATGCATTTTTTTTTTAGATATTCACCTTTTTCATTTTGGCTCAGATAAGACTGAGGCCTAATTCTCTCAGGCAGAACAACTCATTAACTTCACACACTCATACCTGAGGTGTGATATGAGAAGTCAAAAAACTGTGTGCATGCTCTGTTCTGTGATGCTTTTCAGCTTTTTATTTAAAACCGGTGAAGCCTTTTTTCTTCTCATTATTCTTTTTAAAGGCTCACTCCAATGAAAGACATATTTTGGTGTTTTGAACATTTTCTTTAAGACTTTTTCCCATGATTGATGACATATATAAAGAACATTTGGAATAAAACTGCATTTCTGAGTATTTCTTTATTCAAATTATTGTGAATCATGCAGGAGTATATGGTAAAAAGCTGTTGGAGAAAGGCTGATGAGCTGCAAGCTCCCTGATCCGCTCCATTCTAACACATCCAATTCTAGATCCATGTACGTCTTTGCTTTCCTCGTCTGAACCGGTATCTGGCAGAAATCAGCTGGAAAGCTCCAATATTGCTCGCCATTTTTGTTGCACTTATAATTTTAGGGTTGGCGTTGTGAGGGTCCATAAGCTGCTGGGAGAGATTGTAAACAATGGGATGATGGAAAGTGTGAGGAGGCTTACACGGGGCCAACAGTCCCACCCACATCTCTAAGGCAAATTTCTGATGAACTCATTCTGCACTGCAGTAACTTTGTCCTAAAAAACAACACAGCTTTTTTTGCTTTTTCCTAAAAACGTTATAATGGTAATTAAAAGACCACTGGGAAGGCTTTTAAAATAGATCAAAAGGTGATTGTAGTGGGACTGAGGCTACGTTCACACTGCAGGCTGAAACGACCCAATTCCGAATTTTTTGCCCCTAAGTGGCCCAATTCCGATCTTTTCATGACAGTCTGAATGACACAGATCCGATCTTTTCAAATGCGACCCAGGCCCCGTGGGTTTGCCGGCCTGATTCCGAATTGTAGCCGATCTTTTCAATTGCGACCGCCGTCTGACCGGCCAGGCGACTTGATTCCGAACTGTACGTCATCGACACGCAACAAACGTCATCATTTTGCGTTGAAGTAGGCGGGAACGAGAACGTAAACATCAACCATGGTGGACGATGCTGCTGAGATCAGTCAGTAGAAGGGAAGAGAGGTCACCGATTGGATTAATATTTGGGCTGATCGCTCTTTTCAGGCCAAACTCCAGGGCTCTGATCGCAACTGGGCGGTTTTTGAAAAAAATTCCAGATAAATGGCAGAGCGTGGTGTTGAACCTTTACCGCGATAACTTTTTTTTCTTTCTCCCCTTTGACCGTGCTCAGAAGCGCGGGGGACCCAGGCAATCCCCCTCCTCCTCCTCCCTGTTCTGATCCTTAGATTCTCCAGAACGGGTTAATAAAGAGTCCATAGCATTTATTTTGGGGGAAACCTTCTTTTATTACCCAGTGATGAAAGTCTTCCGGGAATTCCCGGAAATCCGGGTTTTTGAGCAAACCGAACGTACTTTCCGGGAAATAAAGACCTGATCTCTACGGACAAATCGCTTTCCGGATTAAAAAATGGTCTGAAATCAGCTAATTTTAGCTTTATTTTCTATATTTCTCCGCAGATCGCTTCCTCTATGGTCGTGGCCATCTCTCGTCTTCCCGGCCTAATTGACGGGACGTTTTAGTTGCTTTCGGATGCGTCGACGGGTCTGATTGGCTCTGTCTGCACCACGTGGTTAGCGTGACTCGCTTCCCTAGAGACCAAAACTGGCGGACCCCCGCTAAACTTTCACAAACACATCTGAAGAGTTTGCGATCAAATTTGTGTTAAAATAATGGCAGGCATCGTCATTATTGAGCGTGGTCACGACCTCAGTTGTGAGAAGACGATAAAAAACAAATTGAAGTGGTCTTGGCTGGAAAAAAAAGATTTTTAAGGTAGTGTAGGTCAAATACTTTTTTGTGTAAAATAATCTCAAAACCACATTTTGAAATAATTTCAATTTTAGTTTTGAGTTTCAGTTTTTATTTTGAATACATTTCTTTATCTAATTTATTTGTATTTCCTAATTACCATGATTTAGTTCAGTATAGTTGACATTAATTATAAGTATTTGATGGTTTGGACCCGCACTCCCTTAAAAAATAATGTTTACAATGTTTAGCTTAGTTTGTATGTTTGTTTTGATATTTCCCAGATTACTTAGTATTGGTGTTAAAGAATTGATGTTTTATGTTATAGAATTATAGTTTAAAGCAGATCCCATATTTTGATGTAATTATAGTTTGAGAAAACAGTGCAAGTGGATGTTGTACATCAGTCATTTCTAAAGCAGAAATAATGTATAAATAACTGAGGTATTTTCATAGAATATCATAGTTACTGGTGTTCTTTTTGCCATTTAGGGCTTTGATGTTACTATATTTTAGCAATTGTATGTTTTGCAGCTTTAAGGAAAAGCGTAGATTGTAGGATTGTGTTACTTTGAGCAATTTTCCAAATTCTTTTTTGGGACCAGCAAGTCCTTAATGGAGAGTCAAACTAGGGGTTTGAATGACAAATCATGATGCTCCAATTAGTCTTAGTTTCTTGATAAAGAAGTGAATAACTAGCTGCCAGAATGCATCTAAGACCACGTATTTTTCCAAAATTTCGCTCTGTGCCCGCCATATCGCTCAAAGAAAAGTTCAGGGATTTTTTCCTTACCTGACTTTCATCACTGATTACCGTCCTCCGTAACACACAACATGAATGCGCGCCCACACTGCCCCCCCCCTATTCTCTATCGCGGCACGCGCTTGCACACACGCGGGCGCGCGGCCCCAGCACATACACATTCCTCTTCCACTACAGTGGGTACAGACGATCCCGACTCCAATGCCTTCTTAAAATGAGAAGATTGTAATTGTGCTGCTCCTTTGTGAAAATAAATTTAATATTACAAAAAGAGCTCCGCTTTTGACAACACTGTTGTTGACATCCATTGTTAACGTTGGCTCCGCAAACGAGTGACGTCGTTCACCGTTGAGTATTCTTCTGGCTTCTGCGCATGCGGGTCTCGTTTGGGTCGTGTCACGGTCACACTGGAGATCACAAAAGTTCGGATTTACTTGGAAATGTGAACGGTCTAGCAAACAATTCGGATTTTTTCAAAAAATCCGAATTGAGCATTAAGCCCTGCAGTGTGAACGTAGCCTAAGTCTGACTGATTTTGACTGGGAGATTCAATATTTGATGCCACCTCGAAATTAAGCGCCAATGTATGCACACAATCAAAAATTTAAATGAGTAACACAGTTTTGCGGTGTCAGGCAATGGAAAACAGAGCTTGCATGTGGGTATTTCAACATAAGTTGCCATTCTTTTAGCCCAAACTGCTGATGACAGTCTCCAGAGAGAGCAGATGCTGTTGCCTTCTGGCTCTGGGATTCACTGTTCCAATCCAGTAAGTGCCTCTGTGTCCCCTGAGATTTGCTACTGTAACAATCTCCTCGCGCTCCCGTGGCATTCAGGTGAAGAAAAACACAAGAGCGAGAGTGGGCTTTTATTCTTTCACTTAAAAATTGTCATCAGGAAGTCAATCATTACCTGAGCTGGGAGCACAAATTGTTTCAGTAATTGAGATTAAATACACAGTGTGCAGCATATGTCATGTGCGATTATTGCAGTTCTTATCTTTCCTTCTACCTTCAAAAGAGGAAATTACAGCTTCCTCAGGGGGGTTTCGGAAGAAAAAAAAAATCTTGCTGGACATTTTCTGCTCAAAGTCACAATCAATCATTTTCACTGCCTTTATTGTGCTCACCTCTGTTCATGCGGCTGACATGGCGCTTTGAGGTCAGTGCTGGCTCAATCATATCATACATCAAGACAAAACCGTTGCTGATCGAGTAATTGAAATTGTCGCTCACCTAAACGCTAAATGGCACACAAAAACCCCTCCAAAACTGTTTCCTTTTAAAACTGACATTTCATGTGTGTGTTTTATTTTTTATTCTAAATAACACTTTTGCTATGACAAGCTGAAAATCCGTAAGATGTGTGAAACACAAATTTGGCTGACAGTCTTGTGGTCTGAAAGGGATTCAAACCCCCCCCCCCCCCCCCCCCCCCGACAAGGTCAGAGCGTCTCGTGCGACCTTCTGTGGAAAGCACTCAGTACAACAAATGGACCCTAAACTGTTTGATACCTGCTGTTCGCACGCTAAAAGCAACTCGCTGGAGTTGATTATGGATTCCTGCCCCGGCACTCTCCATCCCTGAGCATTTGTTCAGGGGCACCACTGAGTGAGCACCAACGGAACAACTACAGTAACCTCACAGAAGGCTAAAAGTAGGGAAGAACAAAAAAGGAAAATGAAATTCTGGGAAACCAAATTTTTTTCTTCTTTTTTTTTTTTTTTTTTGAGGATTGCAGAGTAATTTCTTCTAAAACACCTGGAGAAGATGTTGACGAGTACCGGAGTACCCATTTGGATAAAATTGCCAGCTTCACAAACAAAACACAAAACAAACACACACACATTTGGAGAAAGAATGAGGCAGAGAGAGCTAAAGGGAGAAACCCTACTTTTGTGGCAGATATACCAGCCTTTACACAGTCACTGTTCAGTATTCTGGGAAGATCACAGCTGTTTGCTGGGTATGAAAGATTTGAGATCCTGGAGAGAATAACCATTGCTCCTCTGACTTTATTTTGGCCAATGAAATAATAATAGCATTATTGACAAAAAAGTAATTTATTCAATATTTTTGTATTTTTTCCATGTAAATCTCATGATACACTGATCCCTCAGAAATAATTGAAAAATAATTTCCTTTAAATAGGCAACAAATTCTGCCAAAGCGGGAAGAAAAATGGAACCAAGAGTTCTTATTTTAAGAAAAAATAATTCTAGTCCCTAAGACATATTATCTCAAACTTAGATTAATTTGCTATTGAAAAACTTTCTTGATAAGATTATTAAAGTAAGACAATCCATCTTTAAACACGGGTGTTTTAACTTCCTTAAGATTCGGTTTTTGCAGTGTAGACACATCCTGACTCCAAGCTTAATTGTCAGCTAATTCTTCTGCATTTAATGGGTTTTGATGATGAAAACCTTCTTTTTCATCTGTGTGGTGGTTTCTTCTGCTGCTTCATCTAACCCCTGAGGGAAAAAACATGGCAAAGGACCTATAGGTATTGGTCTGACCGAACATACTTTATTCCTGCAACTGTAATTCATTTTCCAATTATATTATCTGGATGTGCACATGCTCCACCTTTGAGAAATACGATCTGCCATGATCTAATTTAAATGTTCCTTGAGGAACGTCATGTTCATGTTCTGAATGAGTGCATATTATAACGAGAAGCTCTCTCTGAAATGTTTAATCTTGATTTGCCAGGAATAGGGTTTAATGTTCTTTCTTTCCATATTTGCTGACAAATTCAAACATATTTCTGACAAGTCAAGCTATCAGTCTGAGCAGTGCGAGGCAACGTTTCAAAGCAGGATTCCATAGTGAAGCAGGATTCCATAGTGAAGGTTCCAAATGCAGGAGACAGAGACGTCTACACGGAAATGTAATTTTTGATAACAAATCTAAAACTTGAGCTAAAAAAATGACAAAGCAAACACCTGAAACAATAAAGATGAGGCGATCTGGCAGCTATAGCAACTGAACTCCCTGGACCCAATCAAGGCTGGGGGGTGACTGGCTAAAACAGCTGAGGATGATTCATGTCACACCAGGTTTCAGCCGAAACAGAAAAAAGAAAATCTGAAAGCAAAGATTAACTGACTTAAGAAATAGCCCAGAAAAGCACAGATTTTCACATCAGGTAAGATAAAAAACAATAATCTTTTAATAAAAATATTACGGTACTGTATTTTTTAGGTGTTCAAAGGTGTTCAATCATATTTTGATCTATTGTAAAAGTGTTCCAAGTGGTCTTTAATTTGTGATTATGCTGTTTTTAGGTTAAATCAAAAAACCTGTGTTGTTTTCTAGGGCAGAGTGGCAGTAGTTGATTAGAAATTCACCTCTGAGTTGTGGTTGGGACTGCTGGTGAGGAGTAAGCCCGACCCCATCTTCCCTCATCCATCTGGAGTGGAACAGTTAGCTTGTGGCTCGCTGTTTTACTTTAAATACTAAGTAGAGCAAAAAACGGGTTGGTTGCTGGTACAACTCTATGACTAAATTTGAATTTTTGCCTCCCTCAGATCAAAAGCTATTTATGTCTTTGTATACAACCAATATTCTTTGAAATGAAACCTCAACAGTTTATGTAGTTTTTTTGATTCAGTCAAGGAATTTACAGAAAGCAACACTACTTGAAGGACAAAATACCAATCTCAGTTGTAAATATTAGTGTTGAGTCACTATGTTAGATTTGCACAAATAACTATTGAGGCTTTATCTGAAAAAAATAAATAAATTGCTGTTCATTGAGATTCACTGTTGCCTTACAGCAAGAAAGTCCTTGTTCAAATCCCAGGTGGGGCTTTTCTGTGTGGAGATTTCACTCTCTTTCCCTGCATGCACAGTTTTTCTTTTCTGCTTTTCGTGTTTCTTCCACAGTCTAAGAACATGCATGTTAGCTTTAGTGGTGATTCCAAATCCCGGGGTGTGAGTGTGCACGTCTGTTTGTCCTTGTGTCCCCAGGCTGCATCACAGCCATTTCCATCTTGAATCATGCAACCAAAATATCTCGAAACTCAGCCACGAAGGTAAACAACTGACAATGACCCAAAAGATTCACAAGAGGGTCAGGCTGGTCAGAATCAAAGTGTGACTGGATGACTCATAAACTCTGAATGTCCTAACAACAGTTTATAAGTCAGAGCACAGCCGCACACGGGATCCATCTGACCAATCTAACATAAATGGATGTGATGCAAAAGAACATGGATTACTCAGATGTCAAGGTCAAAAAAAGTTGTCAACTTGCATCTCCCTCAAGTTCTTCTTTCATTGTCCGCTTTGACTTAACTGACTTTGCTGGGTGGTTGGAAGTCCATAATGCCATTAATGGTTTGGATTTTTCCCCAGAGGCTTTATAAAAGCTTGTATTTTGATCAACTGCAAATTTCAGCGTTAAAGTCAGCAATGCTTGCACCTCCGTCTGCACACTGTTGTTGTTCACACTGTCAAAGCCAGCTGTCCATAATGAAACTGAGATGAGGGCTTAACAAGCCGGGAACGGTATGCATAACTTGAGAGAGGAATGTGGCTTTTCAGCTGAACCTCCCACAGTTTCATAATTCATATTTAACTCAGACAAACTCGACAGTCGTTTATAAACACGCTAATTATACACCTCATTTGATGCATTATGAATACATTAAAAATGGGTTAAATTAGTATACTCCCCTGCTGAGCTAGACCTTTGACATGAGTAAAAGTAATCCCATTGCAGTACAGGAAGAGTAATGTGTCAAGCCCCCACCTTCCTTGACAAGCAAACCAGGAATGACCAAATGTTGCAGTTCCTACAAGAAACACTGGTTGCCGAAGGTAGAAATTTATTGTTAACTTATGTAATGAAGAGGCAAATTTCACACTAAAATTGATCATGTTTCTGTTTTGATTTCAAGGATTTTTTTGTGTCCATTACTTTTCTCTGCTTCATGACAATTAAATGACAACTGGAGCTGCAAAAAATTACATTTTCTAAATGTCTAAAACAATTTGCATCTGTAATGTATTAAGTTGTTTTTGTTTTTCTATCACCATAGCTTTGCAGAACAGTACTTCTTACATTACATGTGAGCATCATAGCATTGGGGGTTTTTGAATCAAAAATTCTTTCAACATAAAGACACAACAGCTAAGTTTTGCTTTTCATAAAAATGGAATTCACTTCATTTATAAGTTAGTTTCCTACAGTTTTGAAACAGGGTCAGTGTTTCAAGCTGTTTGAAAACCTGCATTGAGACGTATTTTCTGAAATGTTTGTGTTTCTCAAAATGCCACAAGCTGAACTAATGATAGTTCAGTGGTTTTGGTCTGACTTGCGAGGAACTGCAATAGAAGCTTTCACTTTCATTTAGCTCGTTTTCTGTCACAAATGGTCGATCCTCTGCGATGTAATAGACTTACAACAATTACCTGTGTGGGGAGGGTAGCTCACAGAATAAAACTATTAAAAAATGACAAAAGAAAACAGGCTTTAGTCCTCTGACCATCAAATATTGATTAGCACCTGCACCGTGCCTGCTCTTTTATTATGCTCTGATAACTAATGCGTTTCTACTCAAAAGTTATGGTCCCTGTACGCATTCTTTTGGTTAATGCTTCTTTTACTTTTGGGCTTGTTGGACTGCCCGTCTGCATTCTTTTTCGATACCGGTCTCCATTCAAAATTTTAAAAGCACAAAAATGCTCAAGCTCAGTGTCTGAATGATCTCTCACACATATCCAAATAAAGCAGACTGTCTTAAGAAATAAACTCTGGTTTAATGCAGCTGGTTTCATTACTTATAAAAAAATAACCCAAACCCCTTCTGGCCACCCAAGGAGCTTTTTCTAGGATTGCTGTTAGAAGAACCAATCAGAAAGCGAATGAAGTGTAAACTTGTTTTTAAAAACGCCTCTTTTACTCCCTTTTGCACGTTATTTACTCCTTCATAAAATGACTTATTTTTCTAGGGCTCCAAAATGCTAAAATAATGTGGATGCCAGAATTTAATAGAGCAAAGTGCCAGTTTGGAAGTAGCTTTTAAGTCTCCAACAGCCACTCAGAAAGGTAAATATCTCCAAATGAAATGCTTTCAAGAATCAGGAGAAGCTGTTCAAGTGTTTGAGTTTTCCAAAATTGCTTCTATCTAATCGACCAATAAAAATTTGTTTGAAATTGATTTTCGAATAAAAAGGGGAAAAAAACGGACTCCACAACTCGACACAACAGCATAAGAAAATAAAGAATAATATTTCTGACAATGCTCAAACTTTTAAGTGGGGCTCTTTTTACCATTACTGCACTCATTATTTCTCCCCGCCTCCACAGAAATAATAGAAAAAATGGTTAATAAAAAAACTGAAATTGTATTCTTTCCTCTGTAAAAGGGAGATGATTGCATATCAAGTTGGCTGTTTGAAGTACCCCTGTGTGTGACTCCAGTGTGGTGAGAAAGGAAGCATTTTTCTTCCAACCAATGGAAGAGTGAGTCAGGTTTATGACTACAGGGAGCAGAGGGTGGCCTTTATTTCCCTGAGAAGAGTCATTATTATTGCCCTGCAAATTTATGGCTTGCTTGTGGAGAGAACATACCAGCAGAGTGCCTGTCATTTCTCTCACTATCTTATGCATTATTGATAAGTCTATGGTCCTATCATCAATTCTGCGATAATGTCATAACTCGGCAGCGGAAAACAACACATACAGTAAACTGTGGATGTGTAGAGTGTGGCTCGCTTTTATTCTTTGCATTGTACTTTCCAACACAGTTTCAAGTGTGTTGTATAGCTTTGACTCGCTTGACCAAAGACAGATATTTCGCTTTTGTCTAAAAAAAAGTGTGTTTTAATCAGCTTCAATTGATTTTGTGAAAGTGAACTTTGTTAGAAAAAAAACAATTTATTAATAGCCCTCTTGGAATTGAAGCAATTAGAGGTTAAGACCAGTGATTATCGGTTACAAGTGAATTTTGGAAGGATTCAACTCCCCCCATCGGGCTGCACAAATGTGTCACCCAACAAAAGGGAACATGACGTGTGATTAACTGTGGAAGTCAATTTCTTGTAATGCTCACTGATAAATGGTTGCCATCAGCTCTATAATCAGCAGTTACACTGAGGACAATTAGATCATCAGGATAGTTAAACGATGAATCCCATCAGCCTCTTCCAACAAAGATGTCTTCCTCTGACTTTGTTTTCCCCCAGATCATGAAGGCTGCTGCTTTTTACAAGACTAAAAGAATGTGCTCCTGTACAACCTTCAGTCAAGACATACATGCACTCAGATCTGTGAATAGGCACAGCTACAGTATGCACAGAGCTGAACAAGTTAATCAGCGATGTTTTATTTGGCACATCCCACATATGCTGCCTCTTACTTTGTCTCAAAGCTCCTCTCGCTGAAGGACTCTTCAGACCAACAGTAATCATCCTGTTTAGACAGCCAAGAGAGCTGCTTTTCGAAAAGCTGCATTGTTTAATGCGGCCCATGTTTGCAATCATGCTCTTCACTATTTCATAATGAGGTTAATTTCAGGTCTTTTGTGTATATTTTTCTTTTTTCATGCATAATTATCCCACAGAAGAGGGGAAAAATTTTCAAGTTTTAATTTCAACACTGCTTCTTTTGTTATTTTTCTAAAAACTGTAAATTGATTGGCCTACCTTTGTTGTTGTTATTAAGATTAAAACCGTTTTGTTGCAAAGGTTATTTTTTTTCATCTTACTGACCTTTAAAATGACATGTTTTGTTCTTTTACAAATTAGTCAGAAGTCTGGAGGAATGTGTTTATATGTTTTACAAATCATAAATAGTTGCACATTCTCTCACACACACACTATTAAAGAGTAATATTTCATCTTTGTTTGAAAGCCTTTTCTTTTTGGTCCCAGTCTTTTTAGACCAAACAGTTCAAGAGCTTCACTTTGGAAACTGAGGTCCCTGAAGGACAAACCATCTTCAAAAGCTTTTTTACTCTGTGTTTATGCCAGGTAGAATCTGTGAAGTGGTAAGACTATAGAAGTAAACAAATCAAAAACTAAAGCTTACTTTTGTGCATATTGATTGAATTCATATTTATTTCAATTAGCAATTCTAAATCCCTAATAGTCACTGAAATCAGTAACAGTGCAAATGATGACATAACAGTTTGTTTTGTTTGGCACTTTTGTGCAGTGAAGACTTCATTTTAAGAAGCATCATACAAAAACCTCGAGGTCAGGGCTTTTAAATCACAGTCCTTTGTATACGGTTTTATAGTTGAGGAGTTCAAATTTAGAACAAGAATGATACTGAAAGGGGATTCTTCCTAGTAGAAAACAACAATGGAGAAATCAATAGCAAACTAAATCAGTTAGCAAATGGAAAAAGAACCATGTTAAATATTAAATGAGATTGAATAGATTGAAATTTTACTATTGTTGTAAAACAAAGAAAAACATGAAAAGCCTAATTGCATATATTTAAAGTCTAAATTACATAAATTATTCAGGTCTTGCAGGTTTTAGGCTAATTCCTCTATCCTATCAAAGAATATGCATGTTTGCAGAACACAAAATTTACCAGATTATAGAACATATTATAGAACATATCTTCCTGCATGTTTCGTTTACGTAAGAAGGGACTTTAAAACATCCTGACTGTGACCTTTCTGTGTGGAGTTTGCATGTTCTTCCAAGCAAGCGTGTTCTTTTTTTTTAGATTTTTTTAGGCACTTCCTCCCACAGTCCAAAAACGTGCATCACAGATTCATTGCTCATTCTAATTTCTCCATAGGTGTGGATGTGAGTGGCTCCAGCTACCCTGAGACCCTGAAAGGCGTTTTGCAAGTTTAGAAAATCGATGGATGGGATGGAAAGTCAACGGTGGAGCTGATGCTAAAAAAATATTTTTTGCACTGTCTCAACACTGATGGATATTCAATTATGTTTTGAATATCTCTATTAATATTAATCAGTAAACTGGATTTCTCATCAAGGAGCATAGTAACTTTTTCATGCAACCACAAACAGCACATTCGTCTTATGTGATCACGGTGTGGGCTGGATTAAGTAGCCCTGTTGAAAGGCAAAAACTCAATGTAGTATTGAACTGCAGACAAGCTGCTTTCAGTTGTAGCTTTTGATGGAGGAAACGGTGTTTCCTTTTAGCACAGGGGTATGACTTAGCGCACCTTAAGCGCAGCATTGCTACATATCTTTCTAATGGAAAGACAAAGTGCTTTAATAGCAGTTTAATTGAAAAGGTATGAGTGACTAGATTTAAGCTATCGGTTCTGATTGATGCTAAACTCCAAAAGTAAAGGAAGACATAACACATTTGTTTATTAGCCTCTCAGTCTCCGTAACACATCCAATCCATCACTACGGAACAACCTCATGAATACATTATAATACATTAAAGCTGACTGACTGCGCAGGAGTCACTTTATGAGTTGTGCTGTTTGTCATCAGATTTATTTCTCCACACATACTTTTCAAAATCATATCAGAGTTTTTGGCCAAAATCGCTTTTAATCTTTGATCTAAAGTTATTTTTCAAGAACAAACGTTCAAAACTGACATCAAAACAGGCAAAACACATGTTATTTGATAAGTGATTGCTAAAGTTGTTAGGTCTGTCATGATTGGATTTGGGGGACAGCAAAGATAAATGGCGTCTTTGCTGAAGTGCAGCACAACTGCTGCTAAGTTCAAATAGAAAGAAATCAGGAAAATGTTTTACTTGACATAAAGTCAGAAAACAATAAATTAGTCACACCATACATTAATAACTAAAGAAACCACCATCAAAAATGTAAAATTCTTCGTTTTGTAAGTGGAGTTAACACTGCATTTAGATTACCTGGAAAAAAAATGCAACATTTCCACATCAATGAGCTGTTGATCCGATTCGAAAGAGCTTAAAAGAGAACAACAAAGAATAAACGTAACTTTTTGTGCAAATGGGCAACTCTCAAACTTTAAAGACAGTTTTTCTGTTTATTTTTTGTTTATCTTGAGCCTATTTACTAAACCGGTTCTTATTTAATGTCAATGATCTTTTCTGATCAGATAAAATCCTGACAGTTGTGCTGCAGATGTACCTGAGTTAAAACTCAAAGCATGCTAGTGCAAGTCTACTGAAGTTTTAGTGATATACCCACTGCACCACAGCCTGGAAAACATAATCAGAACAGTAAAAACACAACAGTAAAAACAGCCATGCATAGTAAGTGCAACATGTTTTTACTTTCCAGTAAAATTCCATTAAAGAGACGACTGAACTTTAAACATATCCATTTATTTAAATCGGATGAGAAAGTCTCTTTCAGTGCTTTTACCTGTCGTTTTGCATTTACAATAATGTGCATCAATCACAAAGAAGCCATCTTTCACTTGGGTCCAGTTTCAGCTGGTTGTAAACGGAAAGGAGCCATAAATCAATGGTCCCAAATGATCCCAAAAATCACAACCCAAAGCTACACTGCAAAAACAGGGCCCTTAGAAACATGCAAAATATCTGCCAATGGGGTAAGAAAAGTGGTTTCATCAAGATTTCTTATTTTAGGAAAAAAATCTGATCACTAAGATGTGTTTTCTGAAACAAAGGTTATTTTGCTATTGATAAACTTAATGCGGTTATTGTTATTTTTTTGTATGACAATAAATAAGATAGTTTTCTTGAAACAAATGCATGACAGTCTGTTTGTCTTTAGGAGGCAGAGGTTTTTCACTGTTATCTCAAATTTCAGATCAGCTTTCATGCTCAGAACGAACTCTTTCAAGAATTTTTTATTGCAATAACATTCCCTTTCAGAGAGACTTTTTGTCTTTTCCAAAAATTTAAATATACTGTGATCAACAGTAATATAAAGTTTTACAAACACTTGTATGTTTTAAGTGTCTTCAATAAATCTCTAACAGGCAAACATAGACTTTTCCAGAATTATGTTTTAAGTAAACCCCAAGAAAAAAAAATCCTAAATTGTAAAAGTAAGCTTCTTTTATTTCTGATTATGTTTACAGGTCAGTGTTTTTGCACTGGTGTGTAACTTTATTTTTTTATTAAAACAGCGTTTATGTTCTAACTAGAACTTAAAATGCTCCTCTATAATGAAATGGGTATGAAGTTGTATTTCCAACCAAATTGTTGACTTTACTTGATTTAGAAAAAAGCAAATGATTTTATCTTGGTTTACAAGCATAAAACAAGATGCCTTAGGTTACTATGTTTCGCCCATTATAAACATGTTACTGCGACCCCAATAAAATCTTGAAAAGAAAAGAAATGCAGACTTGTTTTGCAGACTTGTTTACAGGTTACATGTCTTGTGCGGCTCACAACAGCATCCTCGAATTTTCTCCTCGGAGATTCAAAAAGGTCCCTTTAAAAGATGTTTCATTGACTTGTCCATATGGTTTATAGGTTTCTAAATGGCTCCACCTCTAGTTAGTGAAAGAATGGGAATTTAATCACACACCTTTGGCAGGCCATACTGAAGCAAAGCAGCTGTGACAGTCAACAGCCTCATCATGTCAGCCAGACTGTCCTTGAAACACAAAGAACTTCAGAGAACACTGTTTCACTTCAGCCAGAGAAGCGCTCATTCAAACTTGCACAGGCCACTGTCCTCAAAACCTTTTCAGCATAGACAACCGTTGATTAAAAGACATAAAGCATTCTGCTTTTCAGAATAAGCTCCAAGGGAAGCTGCCATGGCCACTGATACCTGCTCATTGACAATTCCATTCCAGAACAATCACAATTTTTTTATATGGATCCTCTCCAGTAATCTGCAAATGACACAGTTTAATAGCAATCCAGGTATAATAACATTCCTTGTGTATAATTACACACACGCTACGAACGAATCAGGTACTGTATACGGGTTTGCAGGCGATTTGCCCCGTCATGTTTCATCCTGGTTCTCATTTTGAAGCATGGACAAGCCGACACGCCTCACTTGCTCTTGTAATTATTTTCACTCTTCTTTGCTTTCAGTGCCCACTCTCTCTGTCAGGCTGGGTGTCGATCTCTTTGGACATGCTGCTGGAATGCTTATTACAGGGGTCTGTAGATGAGGAATGGGAACCGTGCCTCTCATTCAATTCAGTTTTCCAAATCATCACTGAGGAATTAAATAAAATTTCACAATTTTATCTCTCGCTTGAAACTGGCCGCTCAAGTGATTATCCAGATAGACTGATAACAGAACCCATTTACGTTTTTTAACCACATTCTATAGATTACATCTGAGTGCTTACGTGTACGATGTGTAGAGGCTGGTTTATATCAGGTCCTCTGCTGAAGACATCAAACGTGCCCATATGGCAGTGTAATTCAGAGTGATATTCAAAGGATGGACTCCAGTTTGTCTGAAAATCCTTGTGTTCTTTCTGTATTATGCACAAAACATCACTACTGTCCCCAGACATGCCAGCTTTACTGGTTGTCTGTGTTCAAAAGATAAAGTGGAACAATGGTTCTAATAAGCTCCAGAGAGTCTCCCCAACCGGGCTTTTCGGCATGCGCATTTGTTCTCACAAAGGCTAAATGTATTTTGAGTGGCAGATTAAGGATACTGGTCAGAGACTCTGCATTGTTAACTGAGAAAAGTGGGCTAAATGTGTATTTGGATGATAATTCATACATTCTTAGGCTTGACGGAAGACAAAAAGGGGGCTCTGTTCTTGCTTTTGAGAAATGTGTTTCGCAGATTGGTAATTATGGCTAACATAATCTCATTAAGCCTTGCTGCTTTGCGAATCAATTTCTTATACAAACATTAGCCATGATTGAGTCGTTTAGGGATTTATTTTCTTCTATTGTCTATGCTAAAAAAAAGTCCATCTTCATAAGAGCTATGTTGTTTCCCTTTTGTGCTGCACAAGGAAATCTTATGTCGAGCAGCAGCAGCAGCCCAGCTTGATTTCGTGTAATTTTAAGATTTTAAAACTTGTGGTTTAATTAAGACATTTGCACTTGTATTTTCTTCAAGCATCCTTCAATACAACTTCCATACAAGTGTTCTTAGTTCAGTACGTAACAAGTGCTACCGCAAACACTGGAACAATGTGAAGTGGGTCTCCGGCTGTGACAAACCTGCAGATGATTACGATGCTGCTCAGCTGCACAGAGCTTTCAAGAAAATTCCATATACAGTCTTCTGTTGCCGGTCTTTCATTTTGATTTTTAGTGCATCATTTTGGTTAAAAGAAGCAACTGAATTAAAAAAAAGAGATAAGAATTACCAACAAACAAACAGACACCAACTGCTCAGCAGCAAGCAGTCTGGTAATCAGACAGGCATAGTTAATTATTTAAAAGGTTATACGCTGTGCTCAATGGCTTCAGAAGTCAGAAAAATATCCTACTTGTTTATTTTCTTTGAGAAATTGGGAAAAAAAGATGTAAATGCTCAGAAAAATATTAGAAAGAGAAATTCTTTAAAAGGTTTGTTGGGTTCAACATATAATTTGGCAGGACATTACCAAAAACCGAAAAGTGCTGTAAGTTTGTTTAACTGTATTGACTGAAAAGAAACAAACATATCATGGGCCTGGTCTAAGAAGTACATTTTGTTAGTGTTATTTTCTGATGATGCAAGTAGCAGCCATATTGAAATCCTGAGGTTGGATCCATTGCTCTAATTTTTTTCTTGTTTAAAAGACAATCTAAGGGAATGTCTATTAATTTCCTAAAACAACTCAAAAACCTTTTAACTTCTAAGAACAGACTAAAAGTTCAGTAAAATGCTCAAGGAAAAGGCTGCCTGACTATAATCGATTTGCTTCACACTATGGTTAGTTTTCTCAGATAACTCATCCACTTGTCTTGCATTCACACTGCACGTTCAAGAACTAGCTTTTAGCGCCATACTGAACATGTGTTTAGTATATGGTGTTGACACTGGACTGTTGCTACCCGATACTACCGCAGAGTTTGAAGAGGCTTTGTGCGAATTGTTGAAGTGGTGCAAATCTCCCGAATTTAGGCTTTTCCTTTCACAGCTACAGTATATACCAAAATATGAAAGATTTAGTGCCATATAATTACAGCCGGGCACAAACTGCAATTATCAATTTCTTCTCCATGATCACTTTTCAAACGGTTGGCTCCTCCGTGAATCAAAGAGGATACCGTCCGTACGTCACCACCACATCTGAACGTAAATCAGCTGATTCTGTGCAGCTTCATTCACAATGGTCACGTTAAAGGTCGAATACTTACAGCGTGTCAAGTAGCGTGTGCTATTTAGATGTTGTCTCCAAGATCTCCAGTGTTAAAGGGTTAAACTCTGATTTTATCGTGCTTTGTTTTCTGGTCAGCGCTCCTTTTGGGAACCACCACACTCAGATCAGCAGCTCTTGTCACTGGGTTTGAAAAAAAATAAAGTGTGTGAAAATTTGGGTTATTGATTCATTTCACAAATGGAATTGGATATATTAAAATTCTTTGAAAGTGTTCCAAACCTGATTAAATATTCATAACTTGCTGTTTTTCCTGTGGACATATTAATTCAATTCAATTTTATTTATATAGCCCAAATGCACAACAACAGTCGTCCCAGAACTCTTAGAGAAGAATTAGCTTATCTAACTCTACAACTACATATTTAAAGTCCAGCAAATGATCTTCATTCAGATTAAGTTGGGGGACGGCTGGGGGCGCGAGACGAGCCGGAGATATTAGTGACCAACTACTTCAAATTCAAAAGGATTTTCAGAAATGTATAATATCAAGACCATTATTCAGACAAGTGCAGCAAGTAAGACCTCCATGGCTGTTTTTCTGAAGTTTCATTGCCCAGCTTGCATGATTTCTAAATAAACATTGCAACGATAGAGACACACATGCTTCAGTTTAGAAGTTTCAGTGCACCTTTACGAAAGCCCCTAATTTATCAGCACATGTTGGTGGCTCCCCCATCTCTCCCTCCCCTCCTATAAAGAGTCTGATGTCGTTCTTGACAGCACACTTTCTTTCCCTGCACATATTAATAGCATTACTCGGTCCGCTTACTTCCACCTCTGTAACATTATTCGACTGAGACCCTCCCTCACCTCCCAGTCTGCTGCCATTATGGTTCACAATCTTGTCACATCCCGACTCGACTCCTGCAGCTCCTTGCTGTTTGGTCTACCCCAGAAAACTCTCCGTAAACGTCAACTTGTTCAAATCTCAGTGTTAGAAGAAGAACCCTGTCCACCCAACCCATAACACCTGTTCTACAGCAACTCTTCTGGCTCCCAATCACATCCCGCATTCAGTACAAAATTGTTTGCATGTTCTCCCCGTGCAAGTGAGAGTTTTCAGCTTCCTACTGCAGTTCAAAAACATGCTTTATAGGTTGATTGACGATGCCAAATGATCTCTAAGTGTGCATGTTAATGTGCGGTTGTATGGCCCTGCAACAAACTGGTGACCTCGTGTAACCTGCCTTTTACCCAACAGTGGTGGGTACAGAGGCTACAGCAATATCATGACCCCAAAAGGATCATCCTTTTTTTTTTACTATTTTAACTGTATGGTGACGTTGTGGGTTTAAAAGGCACTTTATAAATAAATATCATAACCGTAATAATAATTGCAAAGACTTTTTTATTTTTTATTGGTAAAGTAGGCTTATCTGGATCTGTTCAATTGTGTGGAGCAGCTGTACAAATGAAAATGGTTTTACGCTGGTATTTTGACCTTAAATGCAATTAGAATAAATGGTCATCTTTAGAATCAGATGTCTGCTAAATCTGTCTTTTTAAAGACCCTTCACTGACAGCGCGACATAAGAGATTGTTGAGCAATAATGCTGAAGGGTGAAGCGTCAGATGGAGTCGAACACAAGTCCTTCACCTGACGGAGCTCAACAGCCATCCAGTGTATCTGATAAAACCCTGATATTGTTCTCCTCCTAGCTTACTAACGGGTCCTTTCCTGTTGCTACGGGTAACCATACCTTGTCATTTGCCTATTAAGTAGTTTGCCAAAAGACTGCTCTGAGTCTTATGTATTGAATATGCCTTTATGATTTTCTCACTATTTTACTTGCAGAAATTGGATTCAGTTGCATGAAATGATATTGGAAGAAACAAAAATGAATCGCTTATGATCTAATTATAAAGTTAGAAATCCGACTTTGTTAAAACAAAGAAAAACTTTTCATTTTGGCTCTCACACACATCAAACAATCAAGATTTTTGTTGTCTAAACTTGGAAGTTTGACCAAGATCTTTTTTTTTCAGGGATAAAAATAAATAAACATCTTAATTTAATTTTGAACTTGACATCCTTTGTCAAAATAATTTCTCATCAAATTCAGTGATTGGTCCTGTGTCATCAGAACAATCACGTTCTCTATTTTAGAGATTTTTCCAGCACTCTTCCCTGTCAGCAGAAATACATGCACTTCAGATCACTCCATAGTATTTTTCTCTATCTCAAAGCTAAAAGAAAGAGTGGCTTTGAAGTCATGGACTCCCTCTGAAGGACACCGCCGATACATTTTAACCTAGTTTAGTATTTGTGATTATTATTTTTATATTGAGTGTCTGCTTGCTTTTGCTTTTATTTATTCCCTCTAGCAAAGCAGAGCGTGGTCGAAGTTACGTCTGTGCTATATTTAAATATAAACTCTGCTTTCTGTCTCGTGTGCTTCTATTCCACACAGCTTTCAAATACCAACATATTTGAAATTTTTATTTTAGCTGCGGATGTGAGATCAAAATGTGCACCATGAAGAGTTCTTTTTTTTTGCGTTCAATAAATGACAAGTATTTGACTTTTTCACCTTACTGAAAAATGTGCATGCTTGGTTATTTAGCAGTGTCACGGTAAACAGTTCACTCCGTGTTTCTGTTTGAATCTCTCGTATAATCAGCCATCCGAGTGTTCTGTAGAACAAAATACTTTTATCTGATGCTCACCACCCTCAGGGGATTTTAAAGAGAGCAACATCAAGACTTCTTTCTCTGTTTTAGCCATCTTTCTTTTCCCAGTGTTGGAAAAAAATCACATTTTTCAAAATCTTGAAAGATACGGATTATCTCTGTCCACAAGAATATCAAGGTGATCATCTTCTGCGGCGCTTAGAGTTGCAGTAGCAAAGATATTGATTTTAAAGGGAGGAAGGAGGGTGCTCTGTGTTTTGTTTTCATCAAATGATCTCAGTAAATCCTGTTCTATCTGGGAAGACAGACACGCTGAAGACATGGTGTGTGTTGTCTGAGGAGGGGATGATTGAGTCCTTCAGGGTTCTGGTGCCGTTGCTCCTCTGTTTGCTGGAACATGTCCTGGCTATCTGGGTTTATTTCCAACAAGTGATGTGTCATTAATAGCAGCATCCAAGGGGCCTCTGCAAGTCTGCTGCTATTCACATATCATCGCTCTCCCTCCAAGAGTAAACATTGTGTCGACAGATTAGTTCTGCAGCCGTGGATAAAGAAGATTAGCAGAGATTATTGAGAAACATGTTGAATTAACCAGACAGTTTGACTTTTTTTTTTTTTCAATACTAAGATCCCAGCAGTGGATGCAGCTAAACTTGTGTTGAACCAGCGGTATGGTTTTAACAGCATGCCTCAGCAGGCAGGCATTTATTATTGGGATTAGAGAAACAGCCGATTGGATTGAATATTCTTGCTTCCAATTAAGGTCAGATTTACCAACATCAGTTGCAGTTCATCCCAGTGCTTTTGCTCAGGCTGTTCAGTGAAGAAATAATGGTTGGTCAGAATCCCCTTTAGGAGATTCCCTCCAGCTCTCACTTTTCATGCACTCATTCAACGTTTCACTCCACAAGGCAAATTCCCATTTTTGACGTATATTAAATTAGCTTGGAATCAATCAATTTAATCATCAGTCTTACTACATTTTTTTTGTTGCTATTTTTTAACAGCTGTACTTTACTGAGCAAACGTCTCAAGGTGCCCTCAATTTGTTTTTTCTGCTTTCCGAGGAGCCAGACTCTTTTTTTCCAGTGTTTCCAAGTAATAATTCCCCAAACCCTCTTGAGGAATTTTGAAGAGTTTGTTTGAGTTCTATTCATTTTCAATCCTTTTGTTGTACTTGAGCATCTGCAAAGGATTTAAAATTGCTCTTTGCTAAATCTTCTATTTGGATGCAGCGCTGGTGCATCTTTTCTGTTTGTTTTGCCATTATTATCTTGAATTATTCAGAGGTCAGTGCTAATCTATTGCCAATATCTCAAAATTGCCCCACACACTTGTAAAAGGGATTCATAAATTAAAATCTTCTTGTTGAACTCTGGTAGGTACATGGAAAAATGTATTTTCTTTACGAAAGTACATCTCTGAATTGTATGCAGAACCTCAGTTTTCACATTTAATTTAACTGTGATGTAGCTAATAGGTCTAAAGACAGACATTGACGTAATTCTTTTTAATAAGTCAGCTGTGTGTGGAAGGAATAAAATAAAAAATTAAATAGCTGCAGAATTTTGTGAATTTTTCTCTTCTGAAGTGTCAGATGAAATGCTTTTAAAATGAGGCGGAGCTTGATATTTCTGCAGATATTATTTGGATATAAGTAAAATTATTAGATGTAAAATGTTTTTTATAGTCTTTCTTATAGTCGTTATTTTGTTTTTTGGGCTAAAAAAGTCAAGTGTTCATCCACATAATGCATTTTTGCTTTCATAAAACCTGAAACGTTTACATCATGTGACTGGAATGAAACTGATTTTGTTTCTTTTCCAGCAAGACCCCGTCCCCCCTTTCTGAAAATGTCTGAAACTTTTTATTTACATTTATTAGAAAAGAACAGTAAAATATAACACATTCAAGCATATTACTATTGTGTGTTAGCATAGGAGAGTTGTGTTGTTTTTATTTTGCTACGCATCATTTTGTAAAATACTTGCAAATCCTGTAAAAGGAGGGCAAGGTCATATTAGTAATAAAATCCAGCTGATTAAATAAGACAGCAGCAAACTGGAGAAAAAAAACTAAGGTTTACTTAAAAGATGGCGTATTCAGAGAATTTGTCTTTTTCTTCTTTTTCTATGTTTAAAAGTCTCTGCAAATGGCTCCCTGATATAAACCACCGTTTCACTAATCCCACTGAACTGAATGAAACTGAATAGAAACCCTCTTGCATCTGTATCAAATCGACCAAACTGGCTCATTTGTGAACCAGTGGATGTTTAGATGATTGAAATCAAATCCAAACAGAGGACCATCCATCCATGAAAGAGAGTCTCGCACCTTTATCTGAGTGTATGAATAAATGTATTGATTTGCTTGTATGAGCGACTTACTCCACCTAAAAAGGAACTCAATAAAAACCTCACGGGGACACGATAAGGATGGACTAATAAGACCTAAATCCGTAACGACAGAAATGCTTTGTTTTCTAAATGGTTCAGCTGTGAATCTTGCGTGCAGCGTGATGACAGAAAAATACTGCAGTCTCATCGTGGGTGAATAGAGAGGATTAAATGAAATAAGATGTGACCTTCCTTAAGATCTCATTTTTTTTTTGTGTCTGTCCTTCCAGGCATTTTTTTTTGTCTGCAGTGTGGAAAATGAGCCTGTCTCAACAGCCTTCATGACAGCAATTTACCGCTCATTAAACATACACAAACCACTAAAACCCAGAACGCCACTGTTTCAGCAGGTCAGTTAATCTATATTATGTTTGATAGTTTTTCTGTCAGTGATCCTAAAATGAATCAGTGATATACACTCAAACCCGTGTTCAGACGTAACTGTTCTCCATTCACTCAAAAGTTTAGCCTGCTTCTTTATCTGTATACTGAACTTTGAGAGCCGCACTAAAGCAAAGCTGACAGCAACAGATTCTAAAGACACAAATGACAAGTTTTACTGCAAGAAGGATGAATAATTCTGTTTTTTAGCACTGAATTTTAACTTTATTTGCAGAAGAAGGGGGGTCTGTGAGTGTCTAGATTTGGCCTCCAGGTTTAAACTGAAAAGTACTTTGAGTTTTTACATCATAGGGTTCAATGCCATCTAGTGGTTAGAGAATAACCAAGAGACCAGGAAACAATGAGCTCTTTCTGAAATGACAAATCAACACACAACCATAGCTTGTTCAAAATTTTTTCGATAATTTTTATTAAAAAAAAAAAACAATCAATTTGTACTCTCATGATAAAATGAACTGAACAAATGTAAAACTATAGTAAACAAACAGAAAGATGCAGATCGGAAAGAAAAAAAAAAATCCCAAAAACCTTATTAAAGTCCTGTATTTATCTGTATGTATTATAATTTATAATAGCTGCTATTTTATGTAAAGGCAGGACAAGTTTTACTGCCTTGCTAAAAGGAAAATTATAACTAACAGGTTCATTTACTTGCTTCATCGTTCGTTTTGAGCTCCACGGTCTCTCCAGGTCTCCTCGTCTCCACTGCAGCCTCAGGCTTTTGCTCCTCTTTCAGCTTCTTATAGTTGAAATAATGCATGATGAAGAAAAACAAGCCAGGTGCTAGCATTAACACGCCGCATGTCACGTACAAGTATTTGTACTCCCCAAAAGTATCAACCAGAGCTCCTGAAAGAAAAATGTCCATATTTTGGGTAAAAAGATTAGTCATGAATGCAGCAGCATTTACAACTTAGACAGACCTAACATCGGGGGCCCAAGAAGTACTGGTCCACACTCAATGATGGTGACGAGACCGAGTGCACTGGAGAAGCGAGGCGCTCCAACTAAGTCCATCAGAACTTCAAACAGCAGAGCCGAGACCATCCCAAATCCCACTCCAAAGAAAACAGCGTACACAACCAGTCCACTGTATCCAGATGCCAATGGGAACAGCAGGTGACAAATGCCGTTGTAGGAAACAGCAAAACTAAAAAAATACTGAATTTTTGGTCTGATCCTCCTGGTATTGCCAAGGAAACCAGTGAATGGTCTAATGAACATGTCCACCAGAGCAAAGATGGTGAGCAAGAAAGCTGCAGAATATTCATCGATCCCTTGGTGTTTGGCGTACGGAGCCAGAAAAACCACAGGTGCAAAAAAGCCAAAAAACATGACTACATTCCCAGTGAGATAAATCAGAAAGCCCCGGTGCTTAAAAAGAGAGAAGTCTGCCAGTTTGGAAGCCTGGCTCGGACCTTTGCCTTCATGCCGACGCTCTTCAGGGTCAGAATCGGCCGTCTGCATGCTGGCGTCTGCAGCGGCACCTTCATCCACTGCTTTGTTGAACTTTGGTAAGGGGCTGCTGGGTTTGGATGCAACCTGTTTGTGGACAGGCCTCATCAGAGCTCCAGCTACACAGCAGTTTAACACAATAGATCCCAGAATGAGGAAACTTCCCCTCCAGCCATAAGAATCAAAAAGGAACTGGTTGAGAGGAGCCAGGATGGAAAGAAAAACGGGGCTTCCTGTCATGGCAAGTCCATTTGCCAGAGGCCTTTTGGCCTGGAAGTAAGTGCCTATGATTGTCAGAGCTGGCTGAAGGTTGAAGGCAAGACCGAAACCTGCTCAAATGAAAACACAAAGCCAAAAATTATTATAGTGCTTTCTTAATCATTTTAAGTTGTTCTTATTTTACATTTTTTATCTCTAATTATTTTGTTTATTTATTTATCAGCCTGTCTTGTTCCAGTGTGCCACATTTCATAAAAAGGCGTTTATTTTCACATTTTACTTTCCTTTTTTTTTAAAGAATTGTATCCATTTATTTCTTTTTTTTTCTGTTTTAGTGTTTGCAGTGTGTAACCTCTTATCATGATGAATAGAAGAGTAGCAGAACAAGTAAGGGATATTTTGGGTTGCTAATATGAGGATGGGCTGTTAACGATGAAGCTGAAAGATCTAAAACTTTGCTCAGTAGGGGTTGTGTGATCATACATTCCAGCATGCATGTGTATGTGATAGTGTCCTGAAGCCTTTGACATTTTTTACAAACACTTTTTTAACGCAACTTCAACGGCAATGAACTGCAATGGCCTCAAAAAAGAGACACGAACAATCGAATTACACTGCCTCTGATACGGTGATTTATGAATGAGTGTGGGTGCTTCTAGATATATGTCACCATATTTACCTCCAATAACCCCCACACAGAGGTACAGATGAATGATAGTGGTGCCAAAAGAAGAAAGCACCATGGCAGCACTTACCATGAGCCCACCAAGCATCACCACTGGTCTGCTGCCATAGCGATTTACAAGTATGCTGCTGACAGGACCTGGAAATGGGACGGAAGTCAATGATTCAGCTGGTTTTTGACTATTTCGTTTCATTGGAAGTTTTGACTTTTGGGCTGCCACTCACCTCCTGCATACATAGATGCCAGCATGACCGAGGACAGCCAAGCAATCTCGCTGTAGGAAACGGAAAAATATTCCTGAATTTCCTTGAAATAGATGGTGAGGGACTTGGGAAACGCATAAGAGAATCCTATGGAGATGAAAGCGGCGACGACGACAGCCCAGCCCCAGCCCCCGTCTGGTGGCTTGTGGGCTAGATTAGTTGCTGCAGCAGGGGGCATGTTCGGTTCACCGTCTGTGGAATGCAAAAAAGTTAACAGAGAATAAACAACCGCATACGTTCAAAACACTTCATACCCACAGTGTTCTATATGCAACTGGAGTTCACCTCAGCGCAGTTGTTCAAAGTGCATTGACCAAGCTGTGAACCCAGCTGCAGTCCTCTGATTGAGGCCTTTAATCCTGTCACGTGTGTGTGCATGAAAAATACCTCAGCCCTTGGACAATAAAAACCCTCCAGGGGCAATTTCATCGGTTTCTCCTTTGATTAAATGACTGCACCAGACATCGGAATTTGGCTTGTTATCTACAGTACTTTGTATGTGATCATAAAACAAATAGGTCATGTGCTGTAAACCTACCATGAGTTTGTGATACCTCCTGGATAAACAAAACGTGTCAAGGGGTTATGCTTAGGTTTTAATCAGACTTGAAACGAGCGCATAGCTCTGTGAAGCCCCCTATAAGAACTGTTTATATTTTCTAATCAAACATTACTCTGGAACATATGATTATCAAAATCACGACATAAAAAAATTAGAAAGGCCTATGTAAAGTGTAAAACATAATAAAAGTTATCTCAAATAAGTTTATAAATTGAGTTTTGTGTTCAATAGAATTTTCCGTTTTTACTGTCACTCAGAGAACTAGCAATTAAGTTTGGATTTAACGAAAAGTAGTTTTGTCAATTTACTAAAATGTGTTGTTAACAATTTACAGATTTATAACTATATCCTTGAGCCAAACTCAGCTTGAGGCTTTGGTTTGTGTCCTTGTAGGTTTTCTTTAAACAAAACATTTTTAGGATTTTATTATGTGTCAAAACATTATTTTTTTTCTTTTAAATCATCCCTCTCTCTTCTTTCTTCTGTTTGATTGAATTGTTGTTTTGTACATGTTGCTAAGGTTTATTCTGTTTCTTTAGTGCAATTTGATTGATCACGGTTTTCAAAATTTGTATTTTTCAAGTCATAAGGTACCGGGCAAAAACAAACAAACAAACAAACAAACAAACTATTTTTACATGACCGCTAAAACCTCTTAGTTAAAAGATAAATGCATTTTCGTTGTTTGCAGTTAGCCTCCTGTCCAGATGGTGGCGGTACTGCGCCCTTGTGCTGTTTGCTAATACAGTCCTAGAAGAAAACATCCGTTTGTGTAACATCAATTTTTCCCCTTACATTAGTGGGGTTGACTCAGACAGGGGTCTAAAATCCTAACTTTAGTGCTTGTCGATGCGGACATGTTTTGTAAATTAAGCGTCAGTTTAGCTGCAGGCTTCGTCAAGTTTCCAACTTGTGTGACATCAAGGACTTTAAGAACAGTGGGACCATCATGTCTCTGCAGACACCAGCAGCATCAGAGTCTTAGCAGCGAGTCTGCAGGTGTCAGGGTGAGCTTCTACTTTCAGAACATTTGTTCATTTATGTTTACATAAGTAGAGTTTCTTGTGGGTCCCATGAATGAGTCAATAAGTTGCCAATTAAAAAACAAAATAAAAAGAAATCTTTAACTAAAAAAAAACAAAAAAACAAAATAAGATTAAGAGGAATTACATATAATTAAGAAATTTAAATTTTAACCGAAATATATATTACAGACTTCATCGACTCTGTGTGTTTTGGTTGTTTTATGAAGAGTAAAATTGCATAAACTGTCAAGATTCAAAACTTTAATTTTATTTAGAAAAACATGTTAAACCTTTAGTGATTTAAACTGAACAAAGTTAGTCCCAAACAAACAAAGTTAGTCCCATACTGTAACAATCTAAAAAATAGCAAATAATTGATATTACAGTACTCGGAACAAATACTCAAGTATTCACGTCTTTTCCATACAGGATTAGCATTTGTGGTCAGGTAAAAATTGTGACGGATTTTTTTAGAAAGGTGATATTTTACTCCTTTTTTGAACTCCTGCTTCTAAAGTGAGGTATTGAATAGTAATGCACTTTTCTTGCTTTATCTTTTCTATCTTCCTCTTTAAATCTTTGTCTTTGTTAGTTTTGCAAATAGATTAAAAAAATTTAAATTAAAAAGTACAATTTTCTTGTAAAAGCATATTTTCAACTAAAATTTTTTGTTAATATTTCTTCAGTTTGAAATAAGATGTTCCCACAATGTGAGAAAAGCAAATTAAAGACAAACATAAAAAAAGGAATCTAAGAAAGATGCATGTATGTATGTGTTACGTCCCTCTTCAGAGAGGAGGGAGAAATGTGTAACGTAAAGAAAATTATGATAACCGGGCGGGGTTAAAGTTGGCCACACAGCCGTTTATTTAGTGACAAATAACACTCATAGGGGACTAAAAGAGAAATAATCAACTCAACACCAAAGGTGCAATAAATAATGGGATAACTTAATTTCTCAGGCTTTAAAGCAAGGCACCAAATTACTCAAAATGCAAACAAAAGACCACAAGAGTAAATGTAACAAAAGGACAAAACCAGAATCAAAGCTAAGGGGGAAACCAGAGGCTTTCAGCCGCCAATGGAGCAGAGGATCCTCGGAGCTTTTAAGCTTCCCTCCAAGCCAGGCGATAGGTAACAGCCTCAATCAGCTCTGCAGAGGGGCAGAGTCAACAGCTGTGCAGGAGCTGGACTTCTACAGGAGCTGAGAACACATATGCATACACACACGCACACACAAGACAAGCAGACAACTACCAGGGGTCGTAACAGTATGCATGCAGATGATTTGAACTAAGGTTGTTTGGCACAGTTGTTGTTGACCTACACTTTTGAAATTACTTGATATCAATGTTTAAAAGCATTCAGATTTTAAAGTGATATATACATGTGCTGTAGGTCTGTACAAGGAGAAATTGATGTTTAATTTGCAAAATAACTAGAAGGCAAAAAGAGATAGAATCAGTATTTTGTTGATATAAAATCAGACATTTTTATTATGTGCCTCAGTTTTATTTCAAGATTATGTATGGTTCAAGTTATAACCTTTTTCCTTGTTGGCTTGTACAATTTTTTTTTGATAAACTATGTTATTTATGCCTAAACTAAATTTCTATAAATTTGCGCTTTAATGGTGTCGTCTGTTCTCCTGCAGGTGTTGTATGATGGACTCTGTCCCATTTGTGTGACAGAGATCCGCTTCCTCCACTTTCTGAATAGAAACCAGGCTGGGAAAGTGGATTTTATCGACATCGCCAAGCCGGGTTATGATGCAGCAAAATACAAGGATGTCACCTATGAGATGGCTATGGAGGAAATGCATGTGATCGATGAGAAAGACGAGGTAAACCCCATGATGTGATTCATCTAAGATTGAATCAGTGTGAGAGTAATGACACAATCTGCTATATCTGTTGAAATGATGCAATTGGCCAGGTTCACCGTGGGGTTCCAGCATTCGCAGTCATGTACGGCGCGGTGGGCCTGAACTGGCTGGCTCGCCTCATGATGTGGTCACCCGTGAGGCCGCTCATGGACAAATCATATGCAGTCTTTGCCAGGAATCGGCTCAAATGGACAGGACGTGGGGATGAATGCACTACTGGTCGCTGTGAAAAGAAAACCAACTGACTGGCAACCACAGAAAATAAAGCATTTGTAATGGCGGTCTAAATACTACAGTCAATTAAAAAGCAACACTGTATGATTTTTTTTTTTTCTAGTATCAACATTTTTTGGTCAGTCATTAAAAGAAATGTAATTATATTATGCATACAACATTTTCTTCATGTACAGCAATTCTCCTTTCAGATGTTTCAAATAAATACTTTCAGTTGATAGTTTCTGGTAGGTGTTTTTCTCAACTCTGCAGCTGACGTATCCTTCAAAGAAAATTCTGGTGGATGACAAACAACCAGATAAATAACATGGAGCTGCAGAAACAGACGCCAATTTTGAAACCAAAGTCTGTGACTGTGAGGGATGGAGGAAGGTTTAGATTTCAGTAAATGTGCCATTTAGAGATAAGACCTAAAGTCACTGAAGCAAATACAGCAATTCCTTTGTCAAGCCCTGAATTTCAAGCAGGTTCTGTCAAAAAGAGGGTAATCAAAAAAGGACTATCGGCAAGCTGCCACTAGATGTCATTATAAGTCCAAAATAATTGTAGCAGGTGAAAAATTGCAGTCATAGAATTGAATGAAATGTCAGCAGTGAATGATCAGATTCTCTTGTCTTTCTATTTTTTAACTCCTCCAAACGAAAAAAAATGAGAAGATTTCCAAATGCTGATAAGTATTTATGTGAACAGACCAGTACAGACTATCGTGTCTTTTTATTACAAGGCTGATTGAGGCTGAACTTTAGAGCATTTTATTTATATATGAATAGATCTTTATATATATATATATATATATATATATATATATATATATATATACATATACCGTTACTGGGGGGGAAATCTGACACGTTTGCACCTTCTGATTCCAGGGAAGTGTGTTTTTATCTGCAATCACCTGACTTCCTGGATGCCACTTTCCCTAATTTTAGACTGGAGCGTGTGTGAAAATATAGTGTCACTCCTGTGAGGTTTTGATGACGCACACTCCCAGTCTGGATCCTCCAATGTGATTACAGCTCTGCATGTGTCACATAAACATCAGACTGAGCCTCTCTTACAGTTTGTAGGCTTGACTTCCTGAGAAAAGGAGTTTGCTGACAGAGGTCATACAAAGATAAAACAGGTAAATCTTATCCATATGATTTTCTAAACACAATTATAGCCAAGAAGTGAGTGCTACTGTAGCAATGACTTGAACCTCACTGTAGGAGAAAGCCATTGTTCAGTTGTGTAACATAGCTGCCTGCCTCTCTTTGTGTGAGGGTTTGAGTACAGACAAGGTCAGATATGTTTTTGCAGTCAATCTGCATCAACAGACAGCTTAAAGGGCCACACAGGTCACATAGATGGAGATGTGTACTGCATTCCAAGCACATGGTGTTCCAGCACTTGAAACCAAAGAAAAATATGTGTTTATGCTCTGATCAGCTGACCTAAAAGACTGCATGCTGTCTGTGTAGCTGTCTGTTTAGCTGTTTGTTTAGCTGTTCAAGGCCAGCTTCATATGATTACTTTTGACAAAACTGTGTAAGTAAAAAATATGTCATTATTTTTAATACATTTTTATTGTAACTATAAGTAACAAATTCACACAGTTTTTTTGCTTTACTTCATGATTTACAAATCTGTTGTGAAACATTACCTCAATATGTATTTCTTTAAATTCCAAAATGAAATAAAATGCTATTTTGTAAGCTTGACTGCAGCAAGATTAACATTTATTTTTTGGTACTTTGGCATCTGTAAGAGTCCAGGCTAATCATACAATCTAAGTTTTACATTCCTCCTACTTTGGACCTTTTTCCAAAGCAGCAATTAGGTTTGTCTCGGTGCATATTTTTCTCAGTAATCCCTATAAACACCTTTTTTTTTGCCTCACTTTAACAGAAATGTGAGGAAAGTGAAAAAAGAAAATACTCCATCATTGTTTTCACTGTATTTAATAAGTTTTTTGCCCTTTGAACAACTTATTATTTTTAAAAGTGCAGACCTCTTTAAAAAAAAAAACAAGATATTTTTCTTTCTTTCTTTCTTTCTTTCTTTCTTTCTTTCTTTCTTTCTTTATTTATTTATTTATTTACTGGTTTTTATCCTAAAAATGAGTGTTAACACAATAAAAACAAGTAAATTTGAAAAGTGTTAAAGGGAAGCTCCTGCTGTAGCACATCAGTTTTTGGACTGCTATGACTTAGTTTCTAAGATTTTTAATGTTTTATTCTCAGAAGTATTTTTTTTCTTTTTCTAAAGTAAAATCTTAGGAAAATGCTCCATCATCAAAAAAGACCAATGTGAAGTTGCTTTCTTGCCAAATAAAAAACTCATAAAAAGTACTCAGTAAATCTTAGGAAATCCCTATGATTCAACTCAGTATGATTTTGATTTGTCATTTGTTTTAACCTCTAAAGTCATATTGACCAAAATATACCAGGAACAAATGTGAGATGATAATGGTAAAGTTTAATAACGCATTACCATTTTGTGTTTACAGGTCAGTAAAAATGTAGAGTAAATAGAAAGTCGATATATTTTGAGCATCTCTCTGAGTCCATTAGGCTCTGATCATTCTTTCCTTTTTTCCAGGCTCCTGTTGAATGGTGTTCTATAATCTATCAGAGTTCTCAAATACATCCAAGTGCTTCTCACCCAGTCAGGCCATTTATAGGTCACTACCTTATCCCCACCATTTGTCTAAGTTCAGGGATGAGAAATCCTTTTTGCTGAGGGAGGCACACAATAAGCCTTCTCAATAAGCCTTCTCAAAGGACCTTTTTCTGGAGCTGCATCTTGTCTGTGCCTTGAATCACAGGAACATTCACAGCTTTAAGATGTGCTAGCACATTTCAAAGTATAAAGCAGACTGATACAAGCTTTTCTTTTTTTTCCCCACTGCCTTAGAAAGTGTACCAAAGAAGTGAGGCGTCACCACAGTGTGCTCCGTTTTTCATCTTATAGAAGTCCTTTCAAACCCAGAGTTGCAATGGGGATTTTTGATGGGGCTTTGAAAGGCTTTCAGCTGAGTTCACTGGGAGGCCGAACATTTCATGAACCAGGGAACATTAGCATCTATTTCAGGAGCCAAAATATGGTTGGATTTGGTGAAAACCAAGAATGTGTTGCTGTCGCACCTCAGTACCTGAGCAGGCGGCAGAGACATCGACACTGTGGTCGCTCTGTCACGGATCAAACGATGACCAACAGCGAGGATGTTGTCCAATCCTTGAAATCTAAAGCCCAAACAAAAAATGTTCAAACAAGTTCCCCAGTTCCAGAAAACTCTGGACAGCAGCTATTTCATATAAGCTCTTTGACAACAAGATTCGGCGAAACCTACAGGTATGTTGCAAATCACATCAACTCCCAATTTTCTCTAGTCTCTGCAAGGGTTCAAAAACAGGAGACCTTTAAAACACAGTGGAAACACGGAAAGAGAAAATCACAGAATATCAGTGATCTGTCTCACGTGAAACTGAATAATGTCTCGAGCAGCTGGGAGGAGGGATACCTTCTATTTGCAAGACACATTAATAATTACTTTGGTGCCAAAGCTACATATGAAGCTCAGAAAAAGGGAGACAAGAACCTCAAGGAAATCAAGAGCTATGAGAAACAGCTCTTTACTAGCTCTAACTCACACAACATTTCAAATCCAAACAACTTTGGGGAGAACAATTTACAGACCGAAGAAACAAAAAAACAGTTTTTTAATAGTCAGGGTCAGTTAAAAAATAACTCCAGAGGAAGTTTCCAGGAAGTGGATCAGAGAAACCTGAAAGCTGCTGGCAGATTAAAGTATCTGTCCATTGCTGAATACCTTCGCTACCCAACAGCTTCCATTCCAAATCTATTGAGCACTTTTCTGAAAACAGACATTTCATCTCAGACTATCAAGCCAAAAACAGCTGTGACCTCACCAAAGTCAACACTTAAGAAATCGGTGAGTAATCCTGTGAAAAGTGATTTTTGTCCATACTGTTCCCTCTGATCTTGAGCAGCGTGTCCATTTTAATCTGCAATTGACTTCCTGGTTGTGATCTTTCAGCTTGTACTAGGTCACAGGCAGGCAGAGGAAACAACATGGCAGCTGATCACAAGTCTGAGACTCGCTCCCTCCATGGAAGCTCTTACTGCCTCTTTAGAGGCACTCAATCAACACCTCATCCTCTTCCCATCATGCAAAGGTTTTATCTGGCAGGTCTGCCTGTAAAAGAAAAAAAAAAAACAAAAAAAAAAAACATTCATGGATAGTGGATGAGCTGCTATAAAATTCTTAAAAATGTTTTTGTTCTCAGGAGAAAGCTACAGTCACTCTGTTGAGACACAGACGAACCTACAAACAAGACGAGAGACTTCAGGCTGCTCTGAGGGAAACCTGTGCTCTCATTGGTTTGGTGGATCCATTACAAAGTTATGGCATCAGAGTGCTCTCAATTGATGGAGGTGGCACACGGTAACTCACACACAAAACTACCTTCACGTGAATAGGTATCAATTAGCATTACATTCTACTAGTAAATAGACTGGTTTAAATCTCTGCTTAGGATCCTTTACGGGAATTTTTAAGGCACTTTTGTTAAATAATTTCCTGAATCTAAAAAAATCTGTCTGAACAGAATGCTCTCTTGTGGTTTCTGTGGTTAGAAATAACAAATGTCGTGTTGTTGACATTTGTTTTACATTGTTTTGCGTCCTTATACTCCCCAGAGGAGTGATTCCTCTGGAAGTGTTAAAGATGTTGGAAGATAAAACTGGTAAAAAGATCCACCAACTGTTTGACTACATTTGTGGAGTGAGCACAGGTAACCAAATGAGCTTTAATGCTTGTTAAGACTTTACTTGTCTGAATTTATTTGTGTCTGTTTGCTCCAGGAGCCATCCTGGCCTTCATGTTGGGTCTGGCTCGCTTTTCTCTGGAGGAATGTGCCGACATGTATCGGGAGATCAGCACCAAAGTCTTTCAGCAAAACCGACTGGTCGGCACAGTGAAGATGGGCTGGAGTCACTCTTACTACAACACTGAAACCTGGGAGAACATTTTGAAGTATGCTCCCAACAGGGTTTAGCTGTGTTTGAGTGATAAATAATTGAACAACATATTTTTTGTAGAAATGGGAACTCTTTTGAATGTTGTTGCTCTTTTGATTCTTTCTAGAAAGGAGCTTGGCAACAGAGTCCTTATTAACACATCCAGAGACCAGCAGAGTCCCAAGGCAAGGATATTACATTTGGTTGCAAGAGTTGATTTGCTGATGAATGAGCTTATTTTAAGAAACCAATATTAATAAATGTATAAGAGAAGTGGATTGAGTGAGTGTGACATCATCCATAGAAAATGCCTCGCTTCATGTTCTAAGAAAAATAAAGTTAAATTCAGAATAGCGATACGCCTGTTGCGAAAACCAGAATCAAGGAACCAGAAATCATCAGGAAATAGTGATTGATCCCATTTGGTCTGAGTCTACATTTCTATGGCAACCACCCTCTCCAATTAGGAGTGAGTTTGTAGGAAGGCCACACCCCTTCCACTGAAAGCGGGCTTGGAAGAATCTGTGAATCAAATATTTTTAATGTTTGATGCTAGACCACATGCTTCTATTGAGGCATCTGACTGGTCAGTTTTTAATTTGAATAACAGTAAAAATACCATGAACGAAAAGTAGGATTAGCAAGAACACGTTACAGAAAAGCAGGAATGGGTATTCTGACAAATATAATGACCGAGTAATAGCTGTTTTTTTCTTAATAGAGGTCTATGGGATTTCGGCTTTTTGGGACCAGCGGGTACTTCCTGTTTGGAACGTCAATCAGTCCAGTTCTCTTATACAGTCAATGGTCATTATCTTTTCAGGTTTCCGCTGTCAGTGCAGTGGTCAACTGGGGTGCCAGTCCGAAAGCATTTGTGTTTCGCAATTATAACCATAAACCGGGCTCTCTGAGCCGCTACACAGGAAGCTCGGGTCACCAGATGTGGCAGGCAGTTCGGGCATCTTCAGCTGCGCCTGGATACTTCCAGGAGTTTACCTTAGAAAGTAACATTCACCAGGTCTGTAAAACACACTTGAATAAAAAATAATGCAAGTGAATGTGGAGACGTTAGCTAAAAGCGGCCGATTTTATTACATTTCATCATGATGAGCACTCATACTGCCACTAACTGACTGACCTCATGCATGTCTCTGTATCTCTGCAGGATGGAGGAATTCTCATGAATAATCCCTGTGCCTTGGCTGTACATGAGAGCCGCTTGTTGTGGCCAAAACATCCTTTCCAGTGTGTATTGTCCCTCGGCACTGGTCGCTATGACAACACTAAGAGAATGCCTGCAACCTCCACAAGCCTGAAAGCTAAAATCACTAATTTTATTAGTAGTGCCACTAATACTGAAGGGGTTCACACTCTCCTAGACGACCTTTTGGCCCCGAATGTCTACTTCCGCTTCAATCCCATGTTGAGTGCAGAGGTGGCGCTTGATGAGAACCGACCAGGGGCCCTGGAGCAGCTTCAAAGAGACACCCAGTACTACCTGGAGAGAAACCAGCTCAAAGCAGCGAAGCTCTGCCTGGTTCTCGGACGAGAGCGCTCCTCAGCCGAAAGGGCCGTTTGCTGGATGAAGGAAAAATCTTGGGAAGTGAGGCATAGATTGATGTAAAACAACAAGTGCTACACATTCAGACAGGAATGCATATTTTGCAAAACCTCCTTCAGGTATTGCCACAATAACAACAAAATAAAAGATACTTGAAGATATGTTACAGAAACCTACTATCTTTTTTTTTTAAAGAAAGCATAATTTATGATATCCAAGTAACAGGAAATAATCTGTTTATCATTCTGCTTATCGGGTGGCCATGGCACAGAGCTAGAGCAGTCGACCTCTTGTTGGAGCTTCACAGGTTCAATTCCCCTTCTGTTTGTACATGTGTTGAAGTGTTCTTGGGCAAGACACTGAACCCCAGAGTGGTTATAGATTGGCGCCAGTGTAAGGTAGCGAATTCACCATTATTTTGCAAATATCTGTGTGCATGGCTGGATGGAGCTGTAACTGTAAAGTGCTTTGGGGCTTCAAGCAATGTAGAAAAGCACTACATAAGTATACGCCTTTTACCATTTGGATAGGTTCTTTCAGAAGAAAAGAAGTTGACAGCAGCTGAAACATCTGCTCCTGACATCCAGTGCTTATGGGATTTTATCCACAATCCAATGCTGTCTTTAGACAATTCATGTTCTGTTGCACTTTATCAAAATTGTATATTTTCAATTGGTTGTATTTATTACTGAATTTGAAGCTATCGTTGAATAAATTATGTTTACTATGAATCTTCTCTTTTTATTTCTCTCAAAGTGATCACGATCTGTCTTTAGAGAGATTAACAAATTGCCACTGACCTTTAGTCACATGAGTGTGATAGGTTAACCCCTGCCCTTGCCCCCCCACACTCCATGTGTTTGGAAGCTGTGCACGCCCTGTCCACAACAGACTGACTTTGTTCCAGACAGAAAGGCTTTGTGAATGATTGTGTGTGTGTTTGTGCCAGCCAGAGTGAGGATGCAGGGTGAGTGACCCACCCCTGTTGCAGTCACTGAAAATCAGAAACAACCCACTTCAAGAAACCCCCCAAATTTCCTAACTTCCTAAAAAAAAGGACTTTGAATAAAGTTAAGTGCTAGCCAGCTATACCTGAACCCTGGAAACAAGGCTGCAACACTGGTCTTCTGCTTGTTCTTACACCGTCCACACATTGAAAGTGACGTCTAAAACCATGTGTGGATTTCACAATGGGTTTATTATCACAGTCACTTGAGCCACGTTTGCCAGGAGTGTGACCTTAGATGGAGACAGCCATTCTAGTGAACCGTATGGATGTGGTCCCACTGCAGCCTCTGTTTTAACATGACAAACTGAAAAATAGGACTGAGTAAAGGAGACGCTCAGTGTGGAGATGCTGTTACCCAGCTTCAGTGACAGCAGAAGATAGCTACTGCTTTTCACAGGATCTAAAGGTACAAGCTTATGTTTATCACAGCCGTGCTTTGTTTTAACTGTGTGATTCTTATTTTGCACAAAGTGTCAGAGTACATTCAACTTCTTGAGCAAGAAGTTTTAAATAGACGATAGGGGATGATGAGTTGATGATGTCACTTTATTACACAAGTAGCTCCTTATCTAAAACCTAATCAACTTTTCTATTCATTCCATTGTGTGGTGACTGAAATTAAAAACAAAGTGTTACAGTATAGCTAAGATAAAGTGACAAATACTTTGCACTAATGACTTCTGAAAGTCAAAATTTTTCAAATTTGGTATAGTGCTTTAATTGTACAAAATCTCAAATATATATTGTTAGCATCCGTGTGCATTGTTATATTGGTAACTGGCTTTAAAATGATCGACAAGAAGCTTTAGCAGTGTTTGTGTCTGAAGTTAGTACACTTGATACAACAGTTATATTGTTGTGATTTATTTGTTATTTCTCATGACCTAATTTCTCAGACCATAATTTCTCTTACAAAATTATTCCTTATTGCAATTCTTATGATGTCATGGTCAGAAATGTTGCATCACATACATAATAAAATACCTAGCTTAGGATTCAAGTTTATGTTCTCTCTGCACCTGCATGGATTTTTTTTTTTCTTACAGGTGTCCACCTCTGGGAGTCCAGAGACAGATCTGATAGGTAATCTGGTTTTCCTCAGATTTATCTGCAAAATTAGTCTGAAAAGTGGAATGATAAAATTAATATGTTTAACTTTCATCTCTTCTCTTTCTTACACTTTGAGAGTGTCCAATTCTATTGGCCTTTTTTAGGACAAACTTTTTTTCTTGCAATCCATGTAATCAGCAGAGAGTAGAAAAAAAGGATTGTTTTTGATGACGTAGGGCTACACATGCCCATAGTTTGTTTCTTCTTTGGTTATGAGCTATTTAGTCAACAAAACTTCAAAATTCATTATATTTTGTCCAATGACATGATTAAAATACCTACAGTGTCATAGTATTTGAAGACATTTGTTTACGTTCTTTATATGGTTGTCTCCCCAACAGTCAATCATGTAGCTGAATTCTACTTATTTTATTTTATCATTTATCTCATCTATTGTTTTTTCTTGTTTAGTTATCATTTTTTCTGTTAAGTTTTCCACAGTTGTGTCATCTTTTAAATCGATAATCTGAGATCAAATGTTAAATAAGGCTTATGATGCCATCCATAATTGGCTAAAAGCATATGAACAACTATGGTTGAAAAACTTGAAACAAAAAGGGTTAATATTTCTGTTTGTTTTCAAAGACATCCTTTAGATGTAACCCTTTTACACTGGAGCATCAGCGGCGACATCTAACACACGCTTTCAAAGGACAGTCACTCCAGGCATAAGTTGCACATTTAAGAATGCGTTAAACGTGGTTTTATGCATTCAGCATGTGGCATTCACACCAGATGAGCGCCAGAAAAAAAGAGAACAGCAGGGAGGGACTTCTTCTCTTTCTTTTTTTACAGTTTACTAGCACATGTCCACCACCTACAGTTTGGTAGAGGCTTGGTGCGATACGTTGAAACGGTGCAAATCTTGTGAAGCTTGCTTTAGGCTTTATCAGCTTTATTCCAATATGTGAAAAACTTGGTGTCATATAATTGCAGCCGAGCACAAATCGCAATCATTCATGTCTCCTCCAGGATCATGTTCCAACAGTTGGCACCACTGTGTTTTGGAAAAGGACACTATTAACATATCACTACCAAATCAGAGTCTCTGATTAGTCGATTAGATTAGAGTCCCTAAAGGCGGCTGGGTAGCTCGGTTGGTAAGGTAAAGGGCTGCCACGCAGGAATCCAGGGGCAATTACCAATGGCGAGCAATTAACATCACCCAGTGGGGGTTCTTGGTCCTTGGACCCTCAACGCTGCTGCCTCCCGAGCGCGGTTGAGCTGCAGCTCACCGCTCCCCCAGGGGATGGGTCAAATGCGGAGAGGAATTTCCCATTGTGGGCTAACTAAAGTAAATATTATTATTATTAGTCAAAGTTCCGCTGGTTCCGTTGGTGTTCAGTTAACGCCCTGTTTGTACGTAGATAATGATCTTAAAAGGTTCAATCTGAATCAGCTGATTCTGACGTGAAGAAAAGCGGCTTTTCATATCAGCTTTGGACCTATATGCAACACATTACTTCCGTAAAGTGTAGTAATGTACTACACTAGTAGTTATGTATTGCACTTTACTACCGCAAAGCAGCTTTTTTCCATGATAAAATCAGCTGATTTATATGAAATGCATAGGCACTTCACTGCAGTAAAGTGTTGCACACCCGCAAGGCTGCTTTTCTCTGCTTCAGAATGCACTGGAATTATGTTAATTGTGTAAATGCTTGAAGAATTACTGTAGTCAACACTGAAGCTAAAGCTCCGGTGTTAAAGAGTCCATTTTTGTGATGGTTAAGTTAAACTATTGAAAACAAAAGTTAAACTTTTGGCTCTGTTCTGTTCAGTCCGTAAAATCATAACATCACCTATTTGAAGCATATAGTTAGTCACAGTGTTCTCTTCTACCATCAGCTCCCCCTGTCCTCTGTGTTGCTTTCTCGGTGCAGTGACGTTTTAATGTGCAATGGTATAGGCGCTGTGGGCCTGAACGGGGGGCTTGTTTGGCTGAACACTCCCTCTCACATGTCATCTGCTTTTGCTCGAGTCCGTGGCCACTCATGCCAGAGGAGAATCCAAGGGTATAGAGACTTTTTTGTCGTCACTGATCTGGCTCATCTGCTGCTGTGACTCTACAGTGTGCAATCTGGAGCATGGCACCGATCACTTTCAGGCCTGCCAAACAGTTCAATGCACGAGCAGAGAACTCTTTTCAAAGTGCCAAGAAGCTTGAAGACGTCTTTTTAAAACGTGGAAGAGGACAATGAGACCAGAACAGTGTTGTTTGATTTGATTTCAAATAAAAAAAAAATCTTTCCAATAAAGTTAACACTCTTAAGTAAAAAAGTATAAAAAGGTTGGCAGCCTTTTTGTTTTGCTTTTGCTGTTCTTTGCTAGCAAGTATTTGTTCAGTGAATGAATGCCTGAAAGCCTACACAGGTCATGAATCTGTCGACAGCTCTCAGATGTCTTTTGTCTGAAGCTAGAACAACTTCCCCAGAATCTCCGTTTCCTGGAAATGAAATTCCTCCACCTTTTACAGGATTTGAAGTTTTCATAACCCCTTTTTCTATTTGTCCTCCAAATTGTTATGAATAACTTGTTACTTTTTCAAAGGCTGAAATGAAAAGCAAAACGGTTGTATTTGGAAGATCTGTGTCCAGACGTCACATAACTTGAGATATGTCATGTAAAATTCATGTGACAGAAACAAACATTGCCTTCTTACAGCGCTCCCAAGATCTCTGCAGCCCACATTTTGATGTCATCAAACCACCAACAATGCAAACAGCACAAAACTGAGGCTGTTTGCAGCTTTCATTAAGACTCTTCATTAAACACAATCACACACTAAAACAAACAGTGTTGGTGCAATTGTAGAAGAACATACAGAAACTAAACAATATTATAAAGTCTGGCCTGAATTGTTAGCTTGCTATATTTAGACAGTCCTATAAATGTAGTTTAAGAGGCTGCATTTGATGATCAGAGTTACGAGAGCCTGTCTGGTCAGAGCTGTAAAGTGGGTGAGGTGTAGGAGGTGAATGGTGCTCATTCATTATTCATGAGGCGATCGGGCACAGTATGAGTGGCAGTCACAGCTAGAAACTCAATTACTGATTTGTATCAACTCGTCTAGGGTTCCTGACCTGATATTTAGAGAAATGAGGCATTAATTGGCAAACTGCGCACACAAAAATGATTTCCCGGGAACAATAATTGGATTATTGATGCATTGGGCAGAGATAGATTCAGAGAAAGACCTGATTTATCAGTGCACGACAAAAGGTAGGTTCTCACGACTTTTTGGTGTCATCAGTCATATGATGTGGGGTTTGTTACACATTTATGGGAAAATATGATATAGGAACGCACCAATATGAAAACAAGACACATAAGGATGTATTTTTTTCTCAGGCTTGGACATTAAATAATCTTTTATAGTAAGTGCTCTTACCAAAGTTTTCTGCAACAGCATATCAGTACTTCACCTAACTGATCAGGTTTTTAGCTACAAGCGGTTTCCAGGCCTTTTATGTTAACATCTAGTTGATAGATACTCTCAGTGTACTGAAATACAAATATATACCACCAGAGAGGAGTAACATAGTAAAACAAGAGATTTTTATGTTATAGATTTTTATGTTATTTTTAACCAAATTTTGAAGAATCTTCTACATTCTTTTAAAGTCTAAAGTGAAAATAATTTCCTTTAGTCCAGTTTGACTTTTTTTTTTACCTTAACTTATAATGAATTCCTTTGACCTGTGTTAAAAAAATTGGTACTCAAACAATTTTCTTTTCTTTTACATTTTATTCTTTTTCATTTAATTTGTTCAGAATATAACTGATGATCCAAATTCTCACTGGACTAAATGAACTGTAAAGATGATGAGGCTGGTTGGACCAGGGCTGCTGTTGCTACTATGGCACAGTGCTTGGTCTCTGGATATTCCACTCGATGGTGAGTCAGTCACCTCTGGTGTGTCTGTTTGCCTGCTTTAAATCTTTTGGGAAGAACTAATTTTGTATCTTTGTTTCTCCAGTCAGACAGCCTCCAACAATTATAAAGCAGTCCTTAAAGGACCATATTGTGGACCCCAAAGATACAATGGTCATAGAGTGTGAAGCTATAGGCAACCCGCATCCTACGTAAGACATGCTGCAACACGGAGGGGTTTTTGTAAAACTGTACCCTTTTGTTTTCCACTTCACCAATCTTTTCTATCTTTTGGTGAAGTTTCTCATGGAGGCGTGATGGAAAATATTTCAATGTGGCGCGTGACTCCCAGGTGTCGATGCGCAGGCGCTCAGGAACTCTAGAAATCTATGCCCGAAATAATCCAGAAAAGTATGAAGCAGTGTACCAGTGTATTGCCTCCAATCAGTATGGATCTGCGTACACCCACAAGATCAACCTACAAATGTACAGTAAGTCAAGAAATCAAAAAGAATGCAATTGCTGTCTTTGCTAGTACAGGAATATGTGCAGTGACTGATGTGTGCAGCCTTGGACAACATGGGTATAACCCTAAATCAAATGTCAATGACATATTTCCTTTCTGATTTCAGTATCATAAGTAAAACATTATTTTTCTCAGTTGATAATAATTTAATGTTACAAAAGGAGATTAAATGTGAGCGTAATATTTCTCCATTCTGTTAACACATGTTCAGCTTAGCTGCACTGTTCCAAGGCTGGGGCACAAATAGTATTTATACTATTTATACTATATATACTTGTTATAACAAGTTAGCTGATTATAAGTTTATGCTTGTGCTCCTGCAGGACCTCCAGTATGGCCACGGGAGCCTCTGGAGCCTGTAGTCATCAGCGCAGGTTTGCCCCTGGTTCTGCCATGTGAGTCCCCGGCAGGTCCACCTAAACCTGAAACCTACTGGATGTCCAGCTGTAAGTCTCCAGTGCATAAACTTGAGATCTGCAGCACAAAGATGTACACACACTCCAGTTCATGCCAATTATAAACTGGTTGCAAACCGTGATTCTTTTTGATTCTAGGTTCATATGCACGGCCGTTCAACTGGCCCATTCAGACGGCTTTCCCCACCATGCAGCCTGTGCGGCAGGACCGCAGGGTTTCAATGGGAATCAATGGAGATCTGTATTTCTCCAATGTGTTGTTTAATGACTCTGTTGTTGATTACTGCTGTAATGCTCGCTTCCCTCACAAGAATGCAATTCAACAGAAGACACCTGTGGTTGTTAAAGTGCTTTCAAGTGAGTAACTTAACTACTAAAAGTAAACGACAATTTTTGCAAACAGAAGTATTGTTGCTGTTTTTTTGACTTAGGGTCTTGGTGGCTTTTTCAAAGTACAAACACTTGCTTTGTTTCAACCCTAAGAATACTAACCCGTCCACATGTTTAAACCTCATCGTGCAAGACACGGGAGTGGAAAAAATGCTTCAAATCTGCTAACCCGTGTGGTTTTTTGAAAGGGATCAAATCTTAAGATGAATCTGGTTTCTTCCTTTCTTAGCTCTTTTCATTTTTTTTATTTTTTTTATTTAGGCATCACTTTAGTTTGTAGTGACAGATATTTTTTCCTGTTACATAACTTGTGTGTAAAGGAAGTCCTCTATCTGGGTTTCTTTATAGCTCGCTCCATTGCTGAGGCTGCCCCCACCTGGTTGTCTCCTAAGGGCTCGTCCAGCTCCAAACTGGTCCTGCAAGGGGAGGAGCTGCTCCTGGAGTGTATAGCTGCTGGAGTGTGAGTGTTAGAAAATGTCAAGGTGTTCCCTTGATTTATGACTTTCAGTTTATTTTCTGGTTGGCATGAGAACTATTAGCTTAATACAATAAAAGCCATCCAAAGTAAACATTTACTTGTGATCACCAAGGCCAACTCCTCATATTGCCTGGACAAAGGATGGAGACGAGCTTGCAGTGACGCCCAGTATGAAAATAAAGAATTTCAACAAAATGATTCAGATCCCAAAGGCAGCTTTTGAAGATGCAGGAGAATACACCTGCTCTGCAACCAACAAGATAGGTTACATTGAGCACACAATATCTGTCATAGTCAAAGGTCAGAATTTCACAAGGTATATTATTTTTCAGCTTGGTGTTACATATTTAAGTAACCTGTAAACTCTGCTGTTGACAGCGGCTCCATTCTGGGTAGAAAAACCCACAAATTTGATTCTGGCACCTGAAGAAACCGGGCGGCTGGTGTGCCGTTCTGATGGGGTTCCTCGTCCCACCATCAGCTGGTTCATGAATGGGGACCCAATTGAGGGTATGATCAAACATTCCATATTTTTTGAGAAAGTAAAAATTCCAACAATACCTTTTTCTTTTGGTATCATCAGATGCAATGCAACAGTCCAACAGACTGGTGGCTGGGGATACTATAACTTTGCGCAGTGTGACTGCAGAAAATACTGCTGTCTACCAGTGCAACGCCTCCAATCAGTATGGGTACCTACTGGCCAATGCATTTGTCAACGTACTACGTAAGTATTCTTTTGTGTGTGTCTGACTTTGTATCACAGCATTTAATAAGATTGAAGCATGAGGTTATTAAAAAAAACAAAAAACAAGACAGCCTTGTGGTGTTTTGACCGCACACAAATAATTGCCCATAGTAAAAGCATTACGATGTAAGCAGATCTTACTGGTATTTTTTATTTTATTTTATTTTATTTAACGATACATTTTTTAAGAAACAGTTGATTAAACAAAAATAACACACTGCAAAAAAAAACAATGCAATGGTTTTATTTTCTTTTTTATATTTTAATGTTCACCTGAAAGCCTAGCTCTGAATGTTTTGGTTATAACAGTTCAGGTGGGTACAACACATTTTACCTTACTTATTCTTTGCTAAACAAACTGCAAATACATTAGAGTTCAATTTCTACTCATGAGATGGTGTCAAGCTGACAGGATTTCCAACCACTAGGAACACCGCTCACAATAAGCCAAAAGACAGATTTACAATACTATATCTACAACAACGTTTAATTATTCTGTGAAAGGAATCAATCTGTAGTCCACTTTTTAAGTTCATTTTAGTGTGTACACAATAAACAAATTAATTGGATGTCTTCATTGGCTGTTACCAATATTATCTTTTCCAGATTCAACTCCTCGCATCATTGGGCCTAGAAATGAAGTTGTCAAAGTGATAGAGGGAAGTCGAACGTTTTTAGACTGTCGCTTCTTTGGTTCTCCTGTGCCTGACCTGCGATGGTAAGATCCTAGCAAAATGACACTTTAGTCCACAAAGTAAGAAAATAAATCAACCCCTCATTTGTCTTTGTTTTCCCACATTTCTAATGGGTAATCCAACTCAGGTCAAAATATGGACAAGGCAATCTTGAGGGAACTCGATTCAAGACTCACAGTAATGGAACTCTTGAGGTCAAACGGATACAACTACAAGATGAGGGAACTTACGTGTGTGTCATCAGCAACATTGCAGGACGAGATGAGAACCAAGTCCGAGTGGAGGTCAAAGGTTAATATTGCATTCATTTGGTATGTTTTGTGCGAAAGATTTAGTATTGAATATCCTTCCCCACCATTATTTTCAGAGCCCATAGTAATAGTCACCAAACCACAGAGTATGAAGGTAATCCGAGGAAGTGATGTGCGCCTTGAGTGTGCTGTCAAAGCAGATGCCACTACTCCATTCACAACATCATGGATAAAAAACAAAAAGCAAGTCACTTTTGGCTGGAGGTGAGTATTTATGTTTAATACATAATACGGTCATTTGATTTTTAACACTGTATATTTTGCACGACTGTAGATACCCTTAAAGTGTGAGCCATCGAACATCTTCATTCTCCCCTCTTGTCCTCAGAGTTTCTCTGGATGAATCAAATCTAGTCATTACTGATGTGAACAGAGGAGATGAGGGCAATTACACCTGTGTCTTTAAGAATGAGCTGGACCAGAAGTCTGCCTCTGCACACCTACTGGTGATGGGTATGTCTTGGCTAAATATCATATCAAACACAATCCAGGGATTAAATATATATTTAAACCTTTGCTTCCAGATCGTCCTAATCCTCCAACTAACCTGGAGTTGTCTGATCCATTTGAACGCAGTGTACGACTCAGTTGGGTACCTGGTGACAGCAACCATAGCCCAATTACAGGTAAAAGTTGTAAACTATACCTTACAAATTGAAACTAAAGTGTTTGCATGGTACTTTTTTCTGTTAAAATATATTTTACCTATCTTTTTAAAACAGATTACTTGGTGCAGTATGATGATGATGACTGGCTTCCTGGAAAATGGCGAAATCTGTCTACATACCCAGGGAATCTTAACTCTGTTATCCTACATCTCACACCATTTACCTATTATGAGTTCAGAGTTATTGCAATTAACGCTATTGGAGCCAGTCGTCCAAGTCGTTCATCAGCTCGTTTCCAGACCAGTGGTGCACGTGAGTTTTCCTGCTGTTAAATGTTACATCCATTTTCTAAACCCATTTTGTCCCTTTCGGGGTCACAGGGCTGCTGAAGCCTAACCCAGCCACTCGTAGGCGAAAGCAGGGTACACCCTGGACTGGTTGCTAGCCTGTCGCAGGGCCTCAATCACACATTCACACCTCGGAACAAATTGGAGTAACCAATTAATCTATGAAGAATGTTTTTGAACCGTGGGAGGAAACCGGATTCTTCGGAGAAAACCCATGCATGCACAAGGAGAATATACAAACTCTACACAAAAAGGTCTCCCATTGGTGTTCTATTTCAGGTTCCCCAATCGGTACTTGAACTGGCTGGGGGACTTGAAGAAAGGAAGTGTAATTCTTTGTTTCCATTGGTAATAGTCAAGCATCCCTGATATTTGATTTAAATTTCGTGCTAATTTTCCTTTAATTTGCTCTCTTTACCAAAGTTTTGCCCACTTTGTCTTCATGAGCAGAAAGATGGACAAGCAGTGTGAGCATTTGCAACATAAACATGACTATTGATTAACAATTGATCTACATTTTTAAGCAAAACTGTTGCAGTGTGAACCTTGCACGCATTTTACACAGCAGCAGTGGTTTTAGTATTAGACTTAGTATTAGACTTTAGGGTTACTGATCACCCACCAGATTTATCCAACAAACGTAAATGTTGACCCTTAAACAATATTTTATCCTTAAATGTAACAATGTAGAAAAGGATTTAATTTGAAAAATACAAAAATCCTGATTGGTCTTTTTATATAATTTTTAATGATCCAACTTTAACCAAACTGGAACTTTGTGTGTTGGTGAGAGAGTACATGTAAAGTTGGACAAGTCAATTGTTTTGTCTTTGATGTTGAAAATTTGGAACTTTTGGGGTGCTTTGTTACCCTAAATAAAATTTATTAAAAAAGAAAAGCTCCGTAATACTCTATCATTGCAAAAACTGAATCTTGAGAAGGCAAGACCTTGTTTCAAGAATGAAATTCGTATTTTCTGTCTTGCACGAAAAACAATCTTATCAAAAAAGTTTTTCAATGGCAAAATAATCTTGGTTTGAGAAAATTTTATAGTGCGTAGCATTTATTTATCTCATTTATTGGTAAGACGATGTTTCTTACCCCATTGATAAGTTTTCTTTTGCTTTTTTAAAGAAACAAACCAAAACAAAACAAATTGCTCATCAGGCATAAAAACTTCCTCAATCACCTCTCCCTGTGTATTATTGGTGTCTGTCTGTTACAAAAATGTTATCTAACATCATAAATCTAGCCAAAATTTTAATAATAACATATACAAGTTTTTATCGAGTTGAAAAGGTATTTCCCATTGAACACTTTGGGACATGAGATGGAAGTTGTAGCGCAAAACTTTGACATTACACCTTATTTGGTTCATAGCGTATGGCTGTACCTACTTTTATATAATTAGGGTCAACAGTGATGATAAAATAGGAAAATGTACGTATCCAATAAGCAGTTAAAGCTAATATCTTATGTACTGTTCCTTTATCATGACAGCCAAAAAAGCGAATAATACATACAGTATATAATACATATATATTTTTAAGGCCAGTCTGGCAGATCCTTATCTGCTGCTCAACTTCTCTCTTCGTCAAAAATCATATCTGGTGTTTCCTTCACAGCCCCAGATGTCATCCCAAAGAATGTGAAAGGTGTGGGCACATGGAGAAATAACATGGAAATTAGCTGGGAGGTAGGACTTAAACTGCAAAAAATCAAAGATATTGCGTAAATCTAAAATACATCGTTACCTTCTGTTACTGCTGTGCTTTCAGCCTCTGACTTACAGAGAGTGGAACGGACCACACTTGAAGTATCTGGTGTGGTGGAGAAGGAGAGATTCTAGAGAAGAGTGGAAGAATGCAACCACAAAGTGGCTGAGATACTACATCTATGATGCAGACACCTTCACCCCTTATGAGATCAAAGTCCAGGCTGTCAATGACTTTGGGCTGGGCCCAGAGTCCCCTGTTGTCATTGGTTATTCTGGTGAAGACCGTAAGTCCCACAAATTCTATTAATTTCGTTTTTAGTGATGTTAACAGCATTTATTAATGTAAATTATGTCTGTGATGGAATATTGAAACTTTGCAATCTTCTCACTGCGTCATACCTGTTCTTTAGCAAGACAATTGAAAATTTATCAAATAAAAACAGTTTTTTTTCTTTCCACTCTTCCTGAAGGCCCTTTGGCAGCACCTTTAAATCTGAGAATTTCTGACATTGAAAGTACTCAGGTCACTGTGCACTGGGACCCAGTGTCACGAGAGAACATCATGGGGGAACTAAAAGAGTACAAGGTATGCCTGCTGTAATTTTGACAAACTATAATGCAGATTGAGAAACAATTTTAGTTAATATAATTTCACAGGAATACATCACCAGCTGATAAATACTATAAATTAGGACTTTAAAGTCTTGGTTTATTGTATTTTAAAGATTTAAAGACAACAAATGGTCATCTCTAGTTTGTAAATGTATTTATTTGTTATTTATTTTCAATAGTTTACAGATTACTAAAAATAAATCTTTTCACAATGCAGGGTATTCTATAGGTTATTCATCAAACAAGCAGCAAGAGGAAGAATTTTACAGTTAATGGTTTCGGTAAACTGTATAATTATTGTCCATTCAATTTACTGGGAAATGTTAAGACATTGCAGTTTATAGTTTGGTCTAAACTTAAATACAGTTTAGACTTAGATATAGTTTTCAAGTATTTAAATCTGATTAAAGGGCAGCTGTGTCGCAGAAGGTAAAGCGGTCAACCTCTGATCAGAAGATCAAGGTTCAGTTCCTGCTCTGCTCTGCCCGTCCACGTGTCGAAGTGTGTTTTGTTGTAAAAGACTCGTAACTAAAACATGCCAAGTTTATTACTCAGTCCTGAGTCTTAAACAAAAACAATGATTCAAGTAAATCTTAAAAGATGTGCGTCACCTCTCATCTCTCAGGTCTACTACTGGAGAGACAGCAGTCAGTTGCGGTGGCTATGGGTCAACAGAGGAATGAAGTCCAAAATATTCCCAAACAATGATCCGGAACCATCTGGAGTCATCACAGACCTCATACCCTACAGCAACTATAAAATGTACATAGTGGTGGCTAACAGTAGATTTGAAGGGCCGCCGAGTAACAATATACACTTTTCAACACCTGAAGGAGGTAAACAAAAATAATGAGTTAGTTGAAACTTTAAAAAAGTGGAAGTTTTCATGTGTTGTTTCATTTATGTCTGTGTTTTACTGCTTTTAGTACCATCCGCCCCCACATCCTTTAGAATCCAACAACGCCATCTGGACAGTATTTATGTGGACTGGGATCTGCCAGCGGAGCCCAACGGGATCATCACTGGATACTCTCTGAAGTATCACACATGTAGGCGAAAGCTCTGTCTAGCACACGCTTTAACAAACTCTCAAAGAGACAACACGGTGTGGCCTGTAATGGGATGTAGCTGGAGTATGTCCTCAAGAAGGTCTAAAATGATTTTGTGTCCAATTTCAAAGGATGTGACGTTTATTTTACCTGCATCAAAATTGCCTCTAAATTTAAAATGCCACTATATTTTTTTTTAAATTTGCCTGTTCTCATCTCAGTGAACGCTACCAGAGGAGAGGAGATGAGAGTTGAGGAGTTCCCACCTAATGTGACAAGCTTCTCCATCCGCCGGTATGACCGATACACTCGCTACTGGTTCTCTGTGGCAGCCCGAACTCGGATTGGAATTGGAGAGTGGCATACGGAGGAGTCGCCCCATTACACCACAGAAAGTAGTTAGCAGTTGATTTTCAAGCTGTGTCTGGTCTACAAAATGAACCCTCTTTTGTTGCCTTCAGTTTAAACAGTGTTTATGTCCCTCAGCGTACGCTCAGGACCAGGTGGACATCACAACACAAGGCTGGTTCATTGGGATAATGTGTGCTGTGGCTCTCATCGTGCTCATCCTCCTCATAGTCTGCTTTATCAAGAGAAGTCGAGGCGGGAAATACCCAGGTAAAAAAGAGCCACAAAATATCAAGTTCAATCTATTTTTATCAAGCATCCATCACAGGTTTTAATGTAGATATGTTTTTAGATGAAGATAAGATATTTCAAACTATCATTTTGTGTTATTATAACTTGTAAAATAAATCATTTTATGACAACAGTGACCAACTTGTGATAAGGTAAACTGCTTTTGTTTCCTAATGTCCTTATTTAACAATTGCTGTTTTTGCAGTTCGAGAGAAAAAGGACATTTCACTGGAGCCTGTAGATGACAAAGATCAGGAAGGTTCATTTGACTATCGGTAAGTATTACAGCAAACCAATGACATGAAATAAGATCCAAATACTTACAGTTTTACTAATGCAATAAACATTTACCTAGGTATTGTACAATGATTTTTAATTTTTAAACAGTTAAAAACATCCCTTTTATGTTTTTCCAGTGTTTTAAGTATGAAAGTTTATATGACAGCATTGTTTCGATGCCTAATAAATTAAATAAATTAAAAAGTTGATATGTCAAAATGACATTGTGGACACAAGTTCACAAAAGATATATATATATATATATATATATATATATATTAATAACATCAAAAATCAAAGACAATTCAATGGCTTATTTGTATGGGCACCTACTCAGATTTTTTTGAACATATGAAACCATCATATTTATCAGAAAATCAAATGTTTTTTAAGTCAAACTGATACTATAAAACATAATTTTATAACTCAGTAAATTGATCTAGACTATTAAATAAGAAATTATTTTGTAATGGTAAAGATTAATTAGGATTATGTTATAGTCATCCACAAGAGCACAGTTTAGACCATTTTGAACTAAAACAAATACTCTAAAAAATCTTTTTTTTACAAAGATGGCAGCTATTGCCATCGATAGACTGTTTTTGTTTGTCAACCTGATAAATTAATCGACCCTCAAAAATGTATGTGGGTATTTTAAGGTTGACTAAGCTAACATAGTGTTGTATAGCAACAAATGAAATCTGTTTTTGAATAAAAAATAAATAGTTGCATCCAACCTAAATTTATTTTGTTTTGTTTTTTACCCTACATTTCCTCCGATCCCTCATCCCTGTTCTTTTCACACTGAAACACTGCAGATCCCTTGAAAGGTATGACATGACTAAATGTTGACACATTGACACCACTGACACTTCAGTTGTCAATATGTTCAGAATTAGTTTCTTTCTTGTTCAGACAAACTGACCTTAAATAAACATTTGAATATTTTAGGATAGCACATATCTCCACGCTGCCTTTTCCTCGGAGGCACATGTAAGTATTCTGCTGATGTTGTGCAGTCACTGTGCCAAATTCTCCACTAAATACTGTCACTTGTACACATTTGGTAGAGAGGAGGAGAGGCTTCAAAGAGCCCAGCCAGCTGTGGAAGCCATGATGAAACGCGTAGACAGTGACGACAGTCTGGTGGAATATGGAGAAGGAGGGGAGATGCAGTTTGAAGAGGATGGCTCCTTTATCGGACAGTACACAGGAACCAGGCGAGATGTCAGAGACTTGGATTTCAGTGGAGGTCTGGAGCTCCAGTCTCCAATGAATACTATATACTCCCTTGCATGAAGACCGAACTTTAAAAAGCTTTCAGCCTTGTGACTTTGCTGCGCTTGAGCCCCCTAATTTGAAGAACTTGGGCTCAGCTTGTATTTTTTTCAAAGGGGAAAGACAGCGATCAACCAGCACGGAGACTGCTAGAGAAGTCGGGTGTTATCTTTCTCAGAAGATTTTTTGATTTGATGAAGCAAAAGTGTTATTTTGTACATTTTGTGTTTACAGATTTTATCCTTTTAATAATCCCAATGGTTGAGAGATTTTTACTGAGCACCATGAGAGACAGGCAAAAATCGTCTTATCATGTTGATAAGAGCAGGTAGAATATCTAAGTGCCGGCTGTAAATGCATATTTTTTTATCCAAAAAATAGGATTGCACAATTTTTAGTGCTTGCACTTCAGAATAACAGCTGCATAACACACTTTATCATTCAGGGAAGCCATGATGGACCCAGCCCAGAACCAAAGGATCACTTAAGTCTGAGTTCAGTTCCACTCAGATGGATCTGTATTCTAATTGTTAGTGCATCTTTGTCATCTTTATTATGGCCTTTAGCATTATTCTTGCTGATAAATGACTGTTGTCTGTTATAGCAGAGCAGCAAGGAGTCAGGGAAACCCACAACAAAATCAGAACAAGTGCATTATTTTTCACCCGTGGGAGGAGCATTATTTGTAACGATGTGTGCTGTGTACTAACCTAAAGAAAGTGAATATATTGATATTGCAATAGTATATTAAAATGTTGCTTTATTAAATCTCAATTTTATCACTGTTGTTTATATTTTGTGTCACTATAAAAAAGATCTGAATCATGGAAATAGTTTTTTTTTTCAGTCATTATTTTTCTTGCAGTCAGTCCTAAACATTTCTCGGTAACGCTTTCTTTTACAGTACAGTACTTACAGTGTACATAAGTGGTATTTACATGGTACTTATAGTGTAACTACTGGGTACTTTCAGGGTACTTACATGGTACTTTTTATGGAATTTACTGGGTACTTACAGTGTGTTTACATGGTACTTTCTATGGTACTTTACTGGGTACTTACATGGTACTTTTTGTGTCTACTCTGTACTTACATGGTACTTACTGTGTATTTATATGGTACTATTTGGTTCATACCTATGTGGTACATACTGGGTATTTATAATATTCTTACTGGGTATTTACATGTTGTGCAAAGGTGTCTTTTATGGTACTTACCACATGTAAGAAGAAGGTAAGTACAAATAAAGTACCTTTAGGTCTGCACTCGCTGCACGTTTCATGGTATTTACCATGAATTTACCACAGAAACTACCCCTTAAGTACACTGAAACTGTAACTGTAAAAGAAAGTCAGCCCTATTTCCACTCAACTACATGGTACTTTCATTACTAAATACCGGGTATGTTCACTTGAATATTACTTGGTACTTACCCCTTAAGTACAATGAAACTGTACTGTAAAAGAAAGTCAGCCCTATTTCCACTCTATTACATGGTACTTTCAGTAGTAAATGCTGGGTATGTACACGTATTACCATCCCGTACAGTGTACATGAACACACTTGGTCTTCTGACCTCACCACATGAGACAATGCTAACCTGTTGGTAAGGGTAAAGTAACTACATTGTGAAAAAATATTCTGGCCTGACTACTTCTTGTAACATGAGGCAAGTTTAAAGAGAAACAAGAGCAGTGAAAACAACAATCTTTAATATGATACATGTCTGCAGCATACAAAGTCTCATCACAATGAAATAGGTTTTAAGTACATAACAGTACAAAGGAGAATTCTAAAAAACACATTATTGGCCTGAGGGTCGTGCTTTTTGTCCATCAAAATTCTTTCAGCAGAGTTTGGTAACGGTGCAGGACTTCTTCAGGGTTTGTAACTGCAAGAAAATTCACAATATGAGCTCAAGTGAACATAAAAAGCATAACGACTTTGATGAAATACAAAATAAATTTTACTTATTTAATCATTTCTGTAATGAGTTTGATAAATTTCTGTGAATTCTTTATCGCAATTGTCAATTTCCATGCGGGAACCTCCCAAATGGATGAATAAAGTTGTCTATCTATCGCTTTGACTGTAATGCTTGAAATTAATCAATTATCCTCATTTATGAACATGACAATAAATTATTCACAACTTTATATTTTAGTTACATAAACAAGAACAACAACAAAAAATCAAAGAAAAAAAAATCAAAATTGCCATAAAAAAATCTAATTTGTTTAGACAAAGAATGACAAAAGCAATGTTTTAATTGGCAATTGCTGTGTATTTCTTCTTTATAAATATTATTCGCACCTACAATTTGCATTAGCATGAAAAACATTGCAGTGTAAAAGAAAAGGAAAAAAAAAAATAAATAGGCAATTTCAAATTCAACACAGTAACTCAAAAATATGTTTTAATTTTCAAACAGTTACATTCACTGTTGGGTGGTATTGTTGTCTCTATCATATTTGAAAATAAACAAATAAATAAAATAAAAACGGCGAAAGAAAAGAAAATGGGGAAAAGGCAGTTAAACTCTTCATTAATGTAAATAATTTGTCCACTTGGAGGATTTAACTTACTTTAGCTTACTCTCCTGTGGCTTCACGGATTCGTCTGCGATGTCTTCTTCACCACAGCTGATCTAAAGCGGTAAAAAGACGGAAGTACGTCATCATTATTTTAAATAAACGCCTTTCTTTGATTTTCCCAGAAAGACGTGCGCTCAGTCAAACGAGCACAGAACAACAGACTTTATCATGTAGGCTACGTGCTTGTTTTACAGGTGCCTCTCTCCTGGTAAGTAACAACAATGTTTGTAGATTTTCATTACAAACTTTGAAAATGTATACATGAAATAACTGAAATTATTGCAGTAAGGTAGACATGCTCTTACGTCACGTTTCAAACACAGAGAGATAGTGGCTTGAAATCACGAGGTTAGCTTCTTTATAAAGTTTGATCAGTTTAAATATTTACATGTAATTTATCCAATATTTTAAAAAAACAAAAACACTGGCTTACCTGCCAGATGAAGAGAAATTCAAACTGTTGCGCGCGCCTCGAGGCTCTCCAGATTAATCTGCACGTTCACTTTGGGGGTAGTTGTGCTGCATTCAAGTGCGCTGGGAATTTGCAACTTTACTTGCACCGACCTACTTAACAAAAACACACACTCGGGGTGTTTTTAGTGTTAAAAGTAAATATTTAGCCATGTTGTTTTACATATTTTCCTGACATCATATAATATATATTAAAACAAGTTCATTTTTAGAACAATATTTAAAAAAAGTTAAGTTTTGAATAATTTATTATCATGTTTTTAAATGAGGATAGTACTTGATTAATTTCAAGCATTACAGTCAAAGCGATAAAAAAATTCATGGAGATTTATCAAACTCATTACAGAAATGATTAAATAAGTAAAATTTATTTTGTATTTCATCAAAGTCGTTATGCTTTTTATTTTCACTTGAGCTCATATTGTGAATTTTCTTGCAGTTACAAACCCTGAAGAAGTCCTGCACCGTTACCAAACTCTGCTGAAAGAATTTTGATGGACAAAAAGCACGACCCTCAGGCCAATAATGTGTTTTTTAGAATTCTCCTTTGTACTGTTATGTACTTAAAACCTATTTCATTGTGATGACACTTTGTATGCTGCAGACATGTATCATATTAAAGATTGTTGTTTTCACTGCTGTCTTGTTTCTCTTTAAACTTGCCTCATGTTACAAGAAGTAATCAGGCCAGTATATTTTTGTTACAATGTAGTTACTTTACCCTTACCAACAGGTTAGCATTGTCTCATGTGGTGAGGTCAGAAGACCAAGTGTGTATATACACTGCACAGGAAGGTAATACATGTACATACCCAGCATTTACTACTGAAAGTACCATGTAATAGAGTGGAAATAGGGCTGACTTTCTTTTACAGTACAGTTTCATTGTACTTAAGGGGTAAGTACCAAGTAATATTCAAGTGAACATACCCGGTATTTAGTAATGAAAGTACCATGTAGTTGAGTGGAAATAGGGCTGACTTTCTTTTACAGTTACAGTTTCAGTGTACTTAAGGGGTAGTTTCTGTGGTAAATTCATGGTAAATACCATGAAACGTGCAGCGAGTGCAGACCTAAAGGTCAAGGCACTTTATTTGTACTTACCTTCTTCTTACATGTGGTAAGTACCATAAAAGACACCTTTGCACAACATGTAAATACCCAGTAAGAATATTATAAATACCCAGTATGTACCACATAGGTATAAACCAAATAGTACCATATAAATACACAGTAAGTACCATGTAAGTACAGAGTAGACACAAAAAGTACCATGTAAGTACCCAGTAAAGTACCATAGAAAGTACCATGTAAACACACTGTAAGTACCCAGTAAATTCCATAAAAAGTACCATGTAAGTACCCTGAAAGTACCCAGTAGTTACACTATAAGTACCATGTAAATACCACTTAAGTACACTGTAAGTACTGTACTGTAAAAGAAAGCGTTACCCATTTCTCATAAAGGTTGGTGACCTTCATTGTTCTGCCTGGGGAGGCACACAGGAACTGCCTGTGCTTTCAAAGTTAGTTTGTGGTTGTGTTGGTTTCCTCCTTTAGGACCTTTGCTTGTTACATATCTTGCCTTGTTATTTCATGCCTGGATTTTTTGGGAAATGTGGAGAAGTCAATTGAAGGAGAATGGAAGAAGAACATCTTACAGTCAACTTTTTCTTTTTTTATTACACAAGATGAAGAATTAACTACATATGGTTGTCTTAAGACTTAAAGCATCTGAAAATTAAACCCAAAAGATTTCATGTAAAAGAGACAAATAATAAATAAAAATAATTTAAAAGAAGAAGCTGCGGTCATAGAAATACATGTGAGTAAACACACCAGAAAAGACTACAGAAAGAGAATTCATCATAGGAATCGAATAACTGCCAAGAACATATTTTTAATAATCTACAAAAGCAAACAGCCAATATAAAAAATGAGGATTTAATAGGGTTGTTGCCAAGGGACAACTAAGTTTTTAATGGAAATAAATTTGTAACGGTTAGGACTGCAAGGGTTAGGTCAGATTTAGTCTGACCAATGCCCTTCTGAGAACAATGATCAATCGAGTTTTCTTGGAAAGCAGCAATAATAAGATGTCAACGAAATATTCTTCTAGTGGACCTTATTTGGTGAAATTTACTTAACAGCTTACCAAGGTCTTTCTTGTAAGAAAATGTGGTCTTTTTCAGGCTACTAACTGCCTACAGGTTGGAGCTACCTTTCAAGTCTTAGTTTTTTTCCTAAAACATCTTATTTAAAACTATCTCATCTTGGAATATGTTAAGATATCTAATCTACAGATGTCCTCATCAAATGATATAGATACACAAACAGCACATTTTTCCCTGTCTTTACAGGTTGTCGTCCCTTGCCATCATTGGATTTAGAGCACTTTCATACTATAAAGACTGGTCCTTTAAAAAAAATTAACAATGACAAGACTTAAACAGTCTAAACACTACTTCTAAGATGAATATTTTCAAGAAAGGTTTCTATCAAGATTATGTAAAATGAAAGAGATGCAGTCCACTTGTTTTTTGGTGGTAAACAAACAGCCTCACAATAACTTGTGTGAGAGAAATATAAAGCATATTTTAAACCAACAGTCAAAATTTAATTTTAAACTTTGAGAAATCTTAACTATAAATATTACTGGTTGTTTTCTTTCATTAAATGACAAACAAGATAAGGTTTCAACTGCATGTTCATTTTCTTAAAAACACAGCATGAATTGAAAAGGCGCAAAGGTTAATCAGACCAAAGAATTTGATGGAAAAATAATCAATTAAACAGTAATCTCTCCTGTTTTACCAGGTCCTTCAAAATTGTTTTGAGAAAAAATTTGGAATCTTGAACTTTGTCATTTTAAAAAGTCCTGCCTTAAAATGGGAAAGCTGTGTTCATCTGAGGGATTCAAATATTGATAAATTTGAGTTTCAAAGTGACTTGATTCACTTTCTTTGGTAATAAACTAAGCTTGATCAGCAGATTTAAACTCAATCATTGTGACAGTAAAGGTTTACTCAAACAAAAGTCATGACTCATGATCAGCCTTTGTACCTGTTTTGCCATGCATGTGTGCTGATGTGAGTTAAGAAAAAAAAGCTAAAAAAAATTCAGAAAGAAATGTGTATGTAAATTGTAAATTAGATTTGAAAAGACCAAATGACAATATTATAATAAGATTAGTGTGCAATGTTTCAACCAAATGGAAAATTCAGGTGTAATAAACTATTAACATTTATATGTGGTCATGACAGTCTTTTCTTTTTCTCATTTAAATAAATATCGGTTCAAAAAAATTATTTTTTTCCAAATTTAACATGTTTTGCTGTTTTCATTTTATTTTTTTTATAAAACAAATTGGAACCACCCAACCAACCTGCCTCATCAAAGCTGGAACATTCCAGTTTAGGACAGGTAAAGCAGGGGGGTGGGGTGCTACGCGAGTATATGAGAGGCATATTTCTGGACCTGGAAAAAATCAGCACAACTATTTTTAAAGATTCTATACTTGATTCAATTAAAAAAGGTATTATGTTACATGTTAATCTTTCACATTTTTGTTTCTGAACAAAAAGGTGTGCAAATTAGCCGACATATAAATAGTGGACCGAAATATTTCCCTTAATTTTATGTCAATTCATTTTTTATATATTCATTGTTTTGTGTAAAATAGATACAGTAAAGCTATAATATTACTGACCGTATACGCCTTCAGCCTTCTAAACAAACCACCCTGAACAAAATTTAAGACAGTGACAATCGTTCTCTTGCTCCTTTACACTGTTTTTCCTTTCTTGTCTCCCATATGTAATATTCCTCTCTATTTGGCCTCAAATACAAACAGGGTTTTTACAAATATACACCTCTTGTGTCCAAAGGCTACATAACCCCCAATTGAAACAGCAAAATCTGTTCAACACAAGAGCCCAGCAGCTCTTATGTATTTGCTCAGCTGCTAAACGTAAAATGAGATGGTGACAATAGTAAAAAGTTGCTTTAATTAACAATAACTATTATAATATCACTAATGTTTTATTTGTAATATTTCACGCTATTTGTTGTCAAGAATAGTAAATTATGCAACGAATGAAATGACGTGCTTTACAAGATACAAAAAACTTTCTGTTTTGCTCTTTTTTTTTAATGTTTCGCTTTAAAAAAACATTCCTATTTCATATGTAAAAGACAACAAGTTTGGAGGAGCACTAGTGTGGGCTCTGGATTTGGATGACTTTACAGGACAGTTCTGTGGTCAGGGAAACTATCCCCTCATTGCCTATCTTCGTTCTCTTCTGGATTCAGGTAAAACGTCAGGCTTTAGGTTTCTAAAAACCTCTTACATATTTTTCATATCTGTCTGGCTTTATTTTGTTTGCTAGATTTTCCACCTGCATCTACACAACCAACACTGACAACAACAAACCCCCCTGGGCTCACAACTACAACATCAACTACTACAAATGCAAAAACTACAACAACTCCTGGCTCTGGAAGTGGTTTCTGCTCTGGAAAAGTTCTCTGGAAGCTTCTACAAAAATAACAATGATGATAACACTTTTTATCAATGTGTTCAGGAAAACCCATACTTGCATAGATGTCCACCAAGTTTGGTCTACAATGAAATTTGCAAGTGCTGTGATTGGCCTTAAATGAATGTGTTAATCATCACTCATAGATTGGTCTTGCCCTTTGGGCTTACAATAAAGCTGATTCTTTCCAATTATTAAAAACATGTACAAACTGAAAGATGTCTGTTATGGACCCTCCCAACTCTGTGACCCTTGAAGGGATAAAGATAGATAGATAGATAGATAGATAGATAGATAGATAGATAGATAGATAGATAGATAGATAGATAGATAGATAGATAGATAGATAGATAGATAGATAGATAGATAGATAGATAGATAGATAGATAGATAGATAGATAGATAGATAGATAGATAGATAGATAGATAGATAGATAGATAGATAGATAGATAGATAGATAGATAGATAGATAGATAGATAGATAGATAGATAGATAGATAGATAGATAGATAGATAGATAGATAGATAGATAGATAGATATAGATATAGGTTTGGAAAATGGATGGATGAAAACTAGGGGTGTAATGATTTATTTCAACAGTGGTTAGATTAATATCATAATTTGTAGTTGCTGATACAATTGACAGTCAATATTGGTTCATTTTAAATGCTCCAAATAAATCTTGTTCACTGACCTAATATTGATCCAGGACGTCTTTAGCCAAAAATTCAACCAGTGTGACTCAGAGATAACTACCTGGGTACTGAGCAGTTCAGGGGAAGTTTTCCAGATTCCTCGTATTTCTTCAAGATAATCAAATGTAAATTAAATATGTGTACAAACAAGCAAATAAACAATAATTAATGGTGAATCCATTCTAATTTTAGTTTCATAACGTTCCGCCCAGTGTTGTTTTTCCACATCAAAATAATCTAAAAGAACATTATTAGAACATTCTACCATAACGTATGGTCACGTTTTTGCTAAATTCAAAGTGTTTCCACACACTGACTGATCATTTTCACAGTCATCACTTGTGTGTTGTCCACTGTGATGACAATTGATTGTTATTGCATTATATTAAAATAAACCTATTGTGTTTTAATTCAAATGGTATTTTCCAATTTCAATTCGATTATCAATTTATCTAGTTTTGAAACGATTTGTTAATGGTTGTACATCAACTGCCCGGTATCATAAATGACCAGAAAAGGAGGCATAAAGAAGGACGTTTTGGCCATCATGCACGTTTTAAAAGTAGCACACAATTTATGCCTTCTTGTGTTGTCCCAATTTGGGCCTAAAAAGCGACATTTTATCATGAACAAAACCAAGGGTCCAAGACGCCGTATTGTCGTGTAACATACCGGCATTGAAAATGCCGTTATATGTGAATAAAAAGGCTAAAGCCGAGAGCATGTTATGGTTGACACATTTTTACCTTCATAGTAGCTAGTGGTTCAATCTTTTTCGCTTGCCATACACCTGCAGCCTGTCCCATAATTCTAAAGGAAACATGTATAATACTGAGATTTTGATGATAAAAATAATTAAAAGTCATAAAAAAAATATTGTTGAACATATCAGTGAACATATTTTTATTTCATTATTAGTTAGTCCCGATGGCGATGATGGTTTACAGGCACTGGCTCACCTGCCTCCCCTGACCGGTGTAGGTACCATAACTATTTGGCCTGCAACAACCGTTGGGGGTCCTTTGATTAGAGCTGACGTCACATTATGTGATTGGCTCTCCGTTGGTCCGATGAAGTGTCAGATAGTGATTGGTCTGGACAAATTACTACACTACCTTAGAAGATATTATTATTATTATTATTATTAGAAGATATTATGCGGCCCGTTGTAAACAAACAGAGCTCTGACATAGAGCGAGATTATCTTCTAAACGTGCTTTTATTATTATTATTATTATTATTATTAAGTGCATTGCAGCCGAATGGACGGCGTCCGAACCCTTCTCTGGACCGCACACTATAACAAAGCACCTTCCCTGCCTACGAACATGAAGCTACGAGACTCCAGTTGCTCAGAGACACGGTTAGCTTGTGTGGAGCAGCCGGTTCATTCTAACAGCCACAGATCTTTTTACAAGGTGGGTTGTGGCAAAATCTCTCTATAAACATTACAAAGGATAATGTCAGACACAACTTATGAGGGAAAAGAACTTTAGGTTACAAGAGGAAACATGAAATAAAAATATGTAGAGCCTGAGCAGATCTCCACGCTAAGTCTTCTTCTTTCTCTTTCAGCTTTTCCCATCAGGGGTCGCCACAGCGAACGAGTCGCATGGTAAACTTGGCAATGTTTTACGCCGGATGCCCTTCCTGACGCAACCCTCTCAAAGCAACCGGGCTGGGGACCGGCACAGAAGCAGAGAAGGGAACAGGGAGCAGCCCGGAGTTGAACCCTGGTTTCACGGATTAAAGGCGCCGCAAACCAGCACGAGCAAAACCGACTCAGATCTCCACGCTAAGTAGTTTGTCTAAATGGGGTTACCGTAGTTTGACGATATCCCCAGTCGAAAGGACCCCGAACTGTTATTGCAGCCGAATGGTTACGGTACCTACACCGGACGTCCCTGTTGAAACTTGTTTTAATAAGAAACCGAAAGCCACCGAACCAACCCAAAACCCGCCCAAATTATGTCCCCCGCCCAAAGGAAATTTTGCCCCGAAATTTAGAATCAATATCAGATTCTCTGGAAACAGCCCAATCAGGCAACACTCGGCAAGGCAGCTGAAGCTCTGCATTATGGAATCTGTAGATAATTTATACCAGTGCAAAATATCGCCAGGCCATTAATAACAATGATATAAAATGATCTGGCAGGCCAGATATAATCACACTCACGATATAAGAGGTTCACCACTATGTTTGTTTAAAGTTAATCATTGAAACTTTTATTTTGCATTTTTTCTTTTTAGTCCAAAGATTGTTTTTGATACGTATCCAGAATTGAGTAACATTAGAATGTATAAGAAGTTCATCACTGTGTTTATTCATTGTTAATGATTGTCACAGTTTCTGTTAAAATAAAAACACAGTTCAGCGGGAGACCTCTTGGTGAGGTGTTCAACAGCAGCTGTCATGGCCAGGCTTGTATTAACAGCAGGTTAAAAAAAACTATTAATTCGCATGAACCCTTTTTTAAAAACAATTTCTCATTAGACAATTTATTTAATGAGCTGTTCTGAATTTTTGCAGGTCTCTGTCTGTCTCTCGTCAGTTTGGGTGAGTCCAGCAACTACATAAACATAAATGTTGCATATTAATTCTGTTGATTTCTAACTGCTGAATGTTACATATGACTTTTTTTGTTTGTATAGTGTCATCCTTCAGACTGGTATGTTATTTCACAAACTGGTCTCAATACAGACCAGGCAACGGGAAATTTCTGCCTTCAAATATTGATCCAAACTTATGCACCCACCTGATCTATGCTTTTGCTGGTATTAATGATCAAAATGAGTTGGTCACTGTAGAAGTGAACGATGATGTACTCTACAGATCGTTTAATAGACTCAAACAGAGGTTTGTTTTATTTGGTTATCATATATTACTAAGGTAACACTAAGGTATGGTGTATTGCTTACAATTTAGATCTGTATCTCCCTGCAGAAACCCCAAACTTAAAACACTGCTGGCCGTTGGGGGCTGGAATTTTGGAACACAAAAGTGAGATATTTTATGTTGTTACTAAATATAATAAGCCTTCTTTTGTCTGACAGCATCTTGTCACTGTTGCTTTACAGATTCACTACAATGGTGTCAACACGAGCAAACAGAAATACATTTATCCAGTCTTCTATCAAATTATTAAGAAGATATGGATTTGATGGGCTAGATTTGGCATGGAACTATCCGGCAGCAAGAGGGAGTCCTTTGGAGGACAAGCAGAGATTCACAATGTTATGCAAGGTAATGTCTGAAACTGTCACTTTGTTGTGTAACTAATGTTTACAATACTGCATAAAGTGACTCTTTTTTTAAGATTCAGATGGAAGCAGTGTTGACCCCTCAAGGAAGAAGCCAAAAAAACAAAAAAAAGATTAAATGAAATTGTTCTGTAATTTACAGGAGGTCCTTGAGGCTTATGTGGCTGAAGGAGCTTCAACTGGACAGACCAGGTTGTTGGTCTCTGCAGCCGTTTCTGCTGGTAAAGGATTTATTGATGCTGGTTATGAAATTCCAGAGTTGGCAAAGTAAGTTGATTCTCTTTTTTTGGCCATATTGGAACACAGTATTTGGTAGGAATATGATGTGTATCAGGGCTTCAAAGCGTGTGCTTTGAAGTAGTGTGTGTGTGTGTGTGTGTGTGTGTGGGGGGGGGTAATCAAGAAGCGTATCAAGGCTTGTTTCATTTAGGGGAGGAGCAGGAAATTATGACATCTGAAGCTTTGTTGCTCAGCTGTACCACATGAATAATTCAGGAAGTGGTCGCCCCCTCCCAAAAAAAAAAAAGTGCCGGTTCAAAATGATCCTGCATCCAGTAAATGTCCAGTCCATTACTAGCATTTGGTAATCAACTGCATTTTTCTAATTGTAAATACTCTAATCAACCAGCAACAAGCGTGAAAAGATGTTGTAACTAATAAAATGGACCCCACCTTGAATATAAGGACCACAAGCTAAAGAGCCAATTATCAATCTCAAATGGGCAAATTAAAAAATCTGTTTTAACTACGGCTGATAAATGTCAGCAAACTTTTCACATGTCTTACAGTTTTAAATGAAAATGAACCAATAAAGATTGGAGACAAACAATTCTACTGCGCTGTTCAAAGCCTATGTTTGTCATCTGTATAAAGTTACACTTTTTAATGCGAGAAAAATGCTCCCTTTTGAAATTAGCCTCCAGTGGTCTTTTGAGGAACTCTAATATTTGGTACCTTGGTGTGGCTTCAAATCTGGTAACAGAGGGTGAGGGCTTGGGTTAAAAGTAAAAACTGGGCTGCTTCTTTTTCTCCATTACACTCAGCAACTACATTGGGGTTGTTGTGCCCTTTTGAATGTCTGGTTTGTCTATTTAAGTTTCTTACAATTTTTTACAGCTGTGTAGCTTTTCCATCAAATAAAGCTCCTGATGGATATTGTGATGCACTGATAGACGTTGCTTGAAGGTACTTGAGGTTTGGGAAGGTTTTTGAACCAGAAAAGATCTAAGCTGACAGGCTGTGGCAAGGGAATGAGTTTCAGGGTTAAACCTTATTCAGAGAGAGTGGGCGGTAGTGGAAACAAAAGATTGAAGATATTATTTGTTCTTGTCTTCTATGAATGAATGATCTGGGGACCTCTGAAAGTCCTGAAAGCAACATTCAAAAATTATACGGTAAATGATCAGCCCAAAATTTTTTTCAGGTACCTCGATTTTATTAATGTGATGACCTATGATTTCCATGGCACCTGGGAAAGTGTTACAGGACATTACAGCCCTTTATTCAAGGGATCTCGGGACTTTGGGGACCATGTCTACCATAACACTGTGAGTGATTGAGTATAAAATGTCAATAAACATTACTCTTCTTATGGCCAGCTGACAGTGGGGTGTTCTGGTTCATCCTTCTGAATGTTTCAACTCTATAGAAAGAATATAAACCCAGGTTTCTTTCAGATAAGGGATGCCCAATTTAAGTAGTTATGCTTCACTTTAAAGTTAAAGTTTGCTGATTTTCCTTTTTCAAATATAAATTTACCAAATGTCTTTTAATCATTTTATTTATGTTGCAGGACTTTGCCATGAGGTACTGGAGAGACAAAGGGACTCCTGCAGAAAAACTGAACATGGGCTTTGGTACATACGGACGAACATTTCGACTTTCTACTCAATCTAGTCAGCTTGGAGCCCCAGTCATTGGTCCTGCTGCTGCTGGCATTTATACAGGGGAGCCTGGTTTCTGGTCCTATTATGAGGTGAAACAGAATGAAAGATTAAAAACTTTTATTGCATGTTGTTCATCAGATTAAATCTTAAAGTTGATCTTTTTTACACAATCATCACAGTCCACTTGAAAATGGGATTATTGTCTTCCTTTCAGATTTGTACATTTCTTAAAGGAGCCAGCGTTCATTTAATCGAGGATCAGAAAGTTCCATATGCCATCAAACAAAACGAGTGGGTTGGATATGACGACAAAGACAGTTTTCATACTAAGGTTTGTTTCAGTAAAGATGTTGCCCAGTTACCTTCTTGTTCTACCAAACACAAAGTTGTTCCCTGAGACTTTAACTAGTTTCAAAGTGGTTCCATCATTTCTCATTCAGGTTCGATACATGAAAGATAATGGGTTTGGTGGAGCCTTCGTCTGGTCTTTGGATCTTGACGACTTTGCTGGACAGTTTTGTGGACAAGGAAACTATCCCCTCATCAAGCATCTTCAATCACTTTTGGCTTCAGGTTAGAGAATCCCTCTTCATTGTAAACTTGCTTTGTCCAATTGGACCACACATCAAATGTCTTCTTGGTTTCAGTTGTACTGACTTAAGGATAATTTAACATTTCTCCAGATCTCCCCCCTCTGCCTACTGCAGAAACCATTCAGGTCCAAGTGACTCCATCCACAAATACAGCTCAAACACAAAACAAACCCCATCCCAGACCAATAGCTCCTGACACCAACTTCTGTGCCACAAAGATTGGAGGCGTTTACGCCAAACCAGATGCTCCAGGTTCTTTTTACAACTGCGCCAATGGGATTACCTGGATCCAAAACTGCCCCCATGGTTTAGTTTTCCAGGACAGCTGCAAGTGTTGCACATGGCCATGAAGAGTTTACAAAGTTGGCAGCAATAACCAAAAGGACCTGGCTGCAGACAACCGGATGACGCCAAGAAATTTGGCTGGAACCAGAAGTTTATCCCCCCCATTTCGTTTGAATTTTTTTTTATTTAGCTAGTGACCCTGACACTTACAGATTATCTGGTTTTAAATAAATCAATAAATGTTTTTACAATTCTGAACACTTTTGTTAACATCAAAAACAGCTGCAGAAGGGCAATGACCGTAACAAATTAAGTCTGCAGACATTACAGAGAAGAGAACTTGTAAACTCTGCTAAATCCAGAAGGATGGCTGTCAATCAGGCTGCAGAAAATGGAGTACCAACGTTGGACAATGGACAAAATATGGACCTTTTTTCTTTCACAGCATTACCTTATAAATATAACAATAAAATTGCTTAATCAATTATTGAAGATGGTTAAAGTGATTAATCTCTAATTATAACACTTCACTTGCCCCAAAAAGAGATTCACGATTTTTCAAACAAAATATTTTTAGCTTTTGATGCTTGATCTGCATATGCTATGGTGATTTCGGAAATAGTGTTTTGTCTAATTACATTCATGATTGTTCTAATGAAAAAAATAATCTGCATGTATTTTTAAAACTTGATCTGCCCATGCTATGAAGATTTCTGAAACAGTGTTATGTCTACCTTTTCTGATATGGGGTTATTTTTAATCATAGTCTTGATTTTTCTAATGAAAATAATCTGCACATATTTTAGATAACTGATCTACATGTGCTATGTTGTTTTCTAAAATAGAGTTTTGTCTGTTTTACGTTGTTATTAGGTACTTCATCTTTGTCATGTGATTTATTGATACTTAAGTATTCTAAATGACCTGAAACTGTGTTGATAAGGCATAGATATCTGATAAAACGTCATGAACAAGATAATGATAAATCATGTAATGAAAATGGTACGGTAGAACAGGGGTGGGATTCCTTCCACTCCCTTTCAAGCAATCTTTGATTTAAAGTCAAATTATTATAAGTTTGATACATCTTTGTCTGAACGTATAACTACTGATTGTATTAATTCAATACAGTTCATTGTGTCTATAAGATTAAATAACTTCTTGGGTTATTTTTTATCAGACACGGTTTGTTTTTTCACATACCAGACATGTTTCGGCGGAATCACTGTCAGGTATGTGAAAAAATAACCCAAGACGTCTGCTGATTGTATTGTTTTTTGCATTATTCTTGCTTTGATTGCTTGAAATAATTCAATTCAAACTCATTTCAATTTTTAAAGGAATGAAACAATTACTGTTTTTTGTAACATATTTTAAGCTCATAACCAAAACATTAGTTTGTACTGCCGACTGTAACAGTTATCATTTACCATATTTTCACGACCATAGGGCGCACTGGATTATATGGTGCAGTTTCAGGTATGGGTGCTTTTTCTATATTTAACCCTTGTGCTGTCTTAGAAAACCCCACCGTTGCACTGACGTGTTCTCCCTACCATGACAAAGGTGGATAAAGGTGGAAAGATTTCATGTAATCCATGGACACAAGTGAGGTTCACAAGTCCTTAAAGAAAATAGGTTCAGCACGTTGTCTAGTGGGTCTAGATGACCCAACTCCCAATGTTAAAGTGCCTAGGATAGCACAAGGGATAACTTATACAAAAGGCACACAGGGTTTTAAGGCACCGGCATGTAAAAACAAACCGGTAAAACATGCATCTTAGTGTGTGTTTTAAAAAAGGCAGCGGGAGCAAAACTGAGTTGGATATTATTATTTTTCTTCTCAGTCATCAATCAGCATCCAAAAGTCCACTATCGTTACGGGACCTTGAAAGTTTGGTGGGTTGGGGTCCCTACTGAGGCAATCTGTGGTTGCCCTAACAGGTTGGCTGCCTCAGCCCCATCGGTGCCTGACCATAACTCTCCCAAGGGCAATGCTTGGGGGCGGGGGCGGGTGCTTGGTCCTGGGACCGGCTCTTTTTTGGCTCCTCTCTATTTGTGTCGGGTGGGTCGTCAGCGTGCTATGCACCTCAGGGGGGGAGGTACATGCAGTAATCCCCTCCCATGGTTGACGCATGGATTCGTGCCCCTCCCCTCTCAGGTTTAATTGTACCTTTGACATATAGGACCCTTGGGAGGGGGCGTGCTTGGACATCACTGCCAGCAAGCAGAAGATGTCCGTTCAGTGCCCTACCCGCCAATGTAACCCCTTGTGCTATCTTAGATGACCCCACCCTCACATTGACGTGTTATCCCTACCATGACAAAGGTGGATAAAGGTGGAAAGATTTCATGAAATCCATGGACACAGGTGAGGTTCACAAATCCTTAAAGAAAAAAGGTTCAGAGCACTGTCTAGTGGGTCTAGATGACACAACTCCCACCGTTAAAGTGCCTAGGATAACACAAGGGTTAAACTGCACCCTTCAGGACACACACCCTTTACCCCACAACAATATACTCTACAACACACATGCATACACACAAACACACATACAAAGAGGTATGGGACCTCTGATTTTCTGACCCCTATCCCATCCCTGGTGGGCACTCTTCCTCTTTCTTTTTTTAAATTCCATCATCCCCCCCAGAAGAACATGAAACTTCACAGGTGCTAGCTCCCCTTTTCACTAATAGTTTGCTTGACTGAATGTAATGTTTCACGTTAGTCTGGATGGATATACATGCGTGTATGAACGGTATTCCTATTGTGTACGTGTTGACATATGTGAAGATTTTTGCAGCCAACAGCTATGTTTGTAAAATTTAAGTGTGTGGGTGGACAGGCCCCGCCCCTTTTAGATTTATTACACATCTCCACCTGATAGTAATGATTATACACTTCCAGCAACTTGTTGCTTGTTGCTTTATGATGCTTTATGATTTAACATCCTCCCCCATCTCTTATCATCCTCCAATCAACCCCCCTCTCTTCCCTCCTCTTCTTTTCCGTCCGGTCCAGCAAAAAATAGTTACAAATATAATTAATATAAATAAAGTTTAATTTAAATTACAAAACGGGTTTATTTAAATATACACCTTGTGTGTCAGAAGATTCACAATCCCATGTTGTAAAAGTAAAATATGTTCAACACAAGAGGCCACCAGCTCCTATCTGTGTGCTCAGCTCTTGGACAGAACAAGTTAAAAAAAAAATAATAATTGAAAAAAAAAATAAAAATAGGAAAGGACGCTTGAACATGTGTTTTCGAGCCCAGTGTGAACATAGCATAAGAGTGATGAAGACAATACATACATTATACATATTAATTCATAGAAGATCAGAGCGATCTTGTGCTAAATTAAATATTTTACTTTCACCAAAACAATAGAATCCTTTAGGGGAAAGAAAATAAACAATTTTCCAGGGACATTTAGGATGACGAAGTAAAACTGCTTTTTTTCTAAAATCAATGCAGTGATTTTTTACGTCTTTTCTGTTTCACTCATCAATATTTTTTCTCATATTTGTGATGATATGCTAAAACTACAGCTGTGTGCACACAAAGACATACACTGTGCCAATCATTAACAGTGAGCAAACATACTGATTCCAATGTTACTCAATTCTGGTCAATACTCTAAAATGATCTCTGACCTTTAAACCTTGTTCTGCAATGATTTAAGCCAGCAGGGCTCGCAAACCCTGGTCCTCAAGAGCCATCTTTCTGCTGATTGGCTGACTCAAGTGATTCCACATCCTGATTGACTAAACACACCTGGTTTAGTTAGTCAGTATTAAGCAGACCAGCGAGAGCTGGAAACCAGGCAGGGTCGAGGCTCATGAGGACCAGGGTTGGTGAGCCCTGCTAGCCTAAATCATTGCAAAACAAGGTTTAAAGGTCAGAGATCATTTTAGAGTATTGACAAGAATTGAGTAACATTGGAATCAGTGTGTTTGCTCACTGTTAATGATTGGCACAATATATGTCTTTTTTTTTCTTTAAGAAAGCACAGCTCATTACGCTTCTTCTTGTTGAAGTGTTTTTGACAGAAGCTACCATGACCAGGCTCACACTAATAGCAGGTAAAGAAAAAAAAAACACTTCAATTTATTCTTTTAACCTCTTGATGGAGTATTTCTTTAGTGAGCTGTTCTGAATTTTTGCAGGTCTCTGTCTGTCTTTTGTCAGTTTGGGTGAGTCCAGCAACTACATAAACATTGCATATTAATTCTGTTGCTTTCTAACTGCTGAATGTTACAAGTAACATTTATTTTTGTATAGTGTCATCCTTCAGACTGGTATGTTATTTCACAAACTGGTCTCAATACAGACCAGGCAACGGGAAATTTCTACCTTCAAATATTGATCCAAACTTATGCACCCACCTGATCTATGCTTTTGCTGGTATTAATGATCAAAATGAGTTGGTCACTATAGAATGGAATGATGATGGGCTCTATGCATCTTTCAATGGACTTAAACAGAGGTCTGTTTGTTCCTCTTTGTTACTAATTATAAAATGCTGAATGGTGTATTTTTGTAAAAATCTATATCTGTATCTCCCAACAGAAATCCCAATCTTAAAACACTGCTGGCAGTTGGAGGCTGGAATTTTGGAACACAAAAGTGAGATATTTCAAGCTGTTGCTGACGTGTCACACAGCCACTACATCCACTTTGCACATTTTCCACGTATTGTGGAAATACGTGTGTAAATGTTGTCTTTTGTTGATACATGTGTGATATACGTAATCCATAAATGTTTCTTGCGTTTGTCATTCATCAATGTGCGCAGATGTCTGTCGAGGGTTTTGGCCGACGGGTTTTCATGTGAACTCAGTTTTTAGTTTTTCAAAGCTTTTGGTTGGTTGAAAATTAAGCAGTTTATGCATATTTTAAGTACATAGTTTATATGGAAATATTACGTAAATCTTATATTTTTGCGAGATGCAACATTAGTGGCTTTCCAAGACCGTTCTATGTATGTCCATATACTGTATGTCTAACAGACTTTTCATGCATGTACTACCCATGTACCGGTATAACTTTTACACTATATCGTGTATGTGGAGCACATATCACGTTTAAATTACGTAATTGACGCACAAATTACTGGTGAATTGTATATCATACACAGTTCATGTTCTACATTGATTTAAATGTTCTTTGCATGATTTATTTGTACTAGTTCCGTGGGTTTAATGTGGCACACTCTTTCCACGTATATTCACATATGACCAATTTTCGTTTGGGCAGTGTGCGCAAAATGTAAGTAGTGGCAATGTGACATTGCCTTAACAGTATTGTGCGTTTTCTCTGTGAACAGCATCTTGTCCCTGTTGCTTTACAGATTCACTACAATGGTGTCAACACAAACAAGCAGAAACACATTCATCCAGTCGTCTATCAAATTATTAAGAAAACATGGATTTGACGGACTAGATTTAGACTGGGAGTATCCAGCAGCAAGAGGGAGTCCTTTGGAGGACAAGCAGAGATTCACAATGTTATGCAAGGTCTTGAACTGCCTCTTTGCAAAATTACTATCAAATGGCCTGAGGTCACTTTTTGTAATTGTGTAATAGGAGCTCTTTGAAGCCTATGAGGCTGAGAGAGCTTCAACTGGACAGGCCAGGTTGTTGATCTCTGCTGCTGTTTCTGCTGGAAAAAGAACTATTGATGCAGGTTATGAAATCCCAGAGATGGCAAAGTAAGCTGATTTATCATTTACCAAATCATGAACCCACAATTATAATCTGTTTATTAGTTGTTTCGATTAACCTCAATTTATTTTTACTAGGTACTTAGATTTTGTGAATGTGATGACCTATGATTTGCACGGCTCGTGGGAAAATGTCACAGGACATAACAGCCCTTTATTTAAAAGCTCCCAGGACACCGGCGACAATGTCTACCTAAACACTGTAAGTTATAGGGCATGTTTTGTTTTAAACATCTGAAAATTTTAAAAACCACTCCTGTGGAGTATTTTATTTTTTGAGAATAATGTAGACAATTTTTCATAAATATTTTTCGTTATTTTTTTTGTTAAAAGGGATTTTTCTGTACATTTCTTATATAGCTTTGAGTGTCTCTTTGAATCACTAAGATGATATTTTGTATATATCAGGGTGCTTCTTTTTTTTCTTAAATAATTAAGTCTCAGTGAGGTGTTTCAAGTCCACGCTCCAACTGCTCTAAATCCCAAGAGCATTTATAAAACTATATTATGAGATCCCACATTGTAATTAAAACTCCAATGTGTAAATTTAAACACAGTCAATTTCACTTACAGTTTACTGGATAACGTATTTGTCTGTCATGTAAATAACTGGATGTAATTAAATTTTATATATGCTGCAGGACTTTGCCATGAGGTACTGGAGAGACAAAGGGACTCCTGCAGAAAAACTGAACATGGGCTTTGGTACATACGGACGAAGTTTTCAACTTTCTACTCAATCTAGTCAGCTTGGAGCCCCAGTCATTGGTCCTGCTGCTGCTGGCATTTATACAGGGGAGGCTGGTTTCTGGTCCTATTATGAGGTGAAACAGAATGAAAGATTAAAAACTTTTATTGCATGTTGTTCATCAGATTAAATCTTAAAGTTGATCTTTTTTACACAATCATCACAGTCCACTTGAAAATGGGATTATTGTCTTCCTTTCAGATTTGTACATTTCTTAAAGGAGCCAGCGTTCATTTAATCGAGGTTCAGAGAGTTCCATATGCCATCAAACAAAACGAGTGGGTTGGATATGACGACAAAGACAGTTTTCATACTAAGGTTTGTTTCAGTAAAGATGTTGCCCAGTTACCTTCTTGTTCTACCAAACACAAAGTTGTTCCCTGAGACTTTAACTAGTTTCAAAGTGGTTCCATCATTTCTCATTCAGGTTCGATACCTGAAAGATAATGGGTTTGGTGGAGCCTTCGTCTGGTCTTTGGATCTTGACGACTTTGCTGGACAGTTTTGTGGACAAGGAAACTATCCCCTCATCAAGCATCTTCAATCACTTTTGGCTTCAGGTTAGAGAATCCCTCTTCATTGTAAACTTGCTTTGTCCAATTGGACCACACATCAAATGTCTTCTTGGTTTCAGTTGTACTGACTTAAGGATAATGCATCATTTCTCCAGATCTTCCTCCTCTGCCTACTGCAGAAACCATTCAGGTTCACACCCAAAACAAACCCCATCCCAGACCAACAGCTCCTGACACCAACTTCTGTGCCACAAAGATTGGAGGCGTTTACGCCAAACCAGATGCTCCAGGTTCTTTTTACAACTGCGCCGATGGCATAACCAGGATCCAAACATGCCCCCATGGTTTAGTTTTCCAGGACAGCTGCAAGTGTTGCACATGGCCATGAAGAGTCTGAAAAGTTTACTGCAAACACTGCTGTAAAACCTGATTGATCTTTACCCAAAAAACGTATTTCTTTTCACTTTTTTCCCCTTTTAACACAAATGTATTATAGTGTTAAGTTGCAGAAGCTTGATATTTGCAATTAGTGGGGTATATTCTGGAATGATCAATGATAAATTCAGCAAAATTCCCATTCTTTTCTTCTAAAGTGTTTGTTTCCAAGCAAACACGTACATCTCCTTTTCCTTTTTTAAATTTTTATGCTTTTTTTTGTCATAATACATTTGTAAAATCCTTATAATACTGTAACAAATAGTCATATTTTAGATGCATTTGTATTTATTTACTAGATTTGTTGCAGAATAAATGTGATGCTATTTAGATTTCACAACCTTTTACACCAATAAAATGGAATGAGTTTTCAAAATAATCCAACAATTACACACATTGTTATCCTTTAAGAAATACACCTTCAAATCACAATAATTATTCAATTATGTATAACACAAATCTTTTTTACATTTAAAATATGGAAACACATTGCCAAAGAAATAAAGAACTTTCAATGCAATTGCTGAATTAGAACTCAAGTTTAGTAATATATTAATACTCTTTACAAAACTATCATTACTGATCCTCTGCAGAATTTTGGTCTAATTTTTAAAACTTCTGAATGTGTCCTTGCTTCTTTTTATTTATTTAATAGTTTCTTTAGGTTTTTTGGGGGGCATTTTTTAAAATAGAAATTCTTACAAAATTTCAATATTACATAAGGTTGTATTGGAGAACTTCAGTGGAAAGAAAGTGCAACAGTCATTCAGACACCCTACTGCACAGACAGACTGAAAATCTCAATTTTACAGGCTTTTACTACTGATATTCTGAGATGGTAAAATATCTTAATTGTAGTGGAAAAACTTAGACAATCTCAACTTGGAAAAAAAAAATAAATATTTCTGAACACAAGAGAGAGCTGTAGTTAGTGAAGGAGCCTTGAGACACTTTTTTTAAAGATCAACTTTATTCAACCGTTACAAATTAGCAAATTCCACCTGCATCTCTGTATATAATACTTTTTTTTCATAAGTTTTCTTTGTGAATACCTCAGCCCTGCAACAACCCAGCAAATAATTTACATTTTTAAATTATAACAACAATCTTTGGTTAAATCATCTCATTAACACAGGTGTACTGTTATCACAAGAAAAAAAAAACACATTTGATCCTCAAATTCTTTTCTTTCAACAATTTCAAAACTCAATTTTAAACATTCATATAAAGGATGTAAACCTCAGATTTATATAACAGTGTTAATCTAATGAGACAGGTTTAATACTGCTGTTGAAATCTAATGAGACAGATAAGCTATTCTGTTCATTTCACCCATCAATTCAAGTCAATCAAACAACAAAAACAACAAAATCTGTCATTTTGTAGCAGCCTATAATTCATGGACAGAGCTGTGTGGCTCTGGAAGCTTCCTGGTGTCACAGTTTTGAATCAGATTGAAGTAAAACTGAATCATTTCCTCGTAGTTCTTTTTGGAAATTCTTTCATTAATCCCATGAAACCTGAAAAATGAAAACATGTTTCATGATCATTTTTAGAAAATTTGTAGAATTTTCTATAACCTCCTGAATGTCTGTAGAGGACATTTCTAAACCTGAATATCTCCAGACCACGGCATACTACTGAATGAACTCCTTTTGGTATCTTCAGACGACATTTGGGGCTTTTCAGTGAGATCAAATGTGAAGGTTTGGGTCTCTGGGTATTGTAGAAATTGATGGATTTTTAAAACTTTTGACTGGAGAATTTTTATTTTTCTTTGGTAGTCAGGAGGTTAAAGACTCGCATTAAAAAAAGAAAGTATGTTTGGTTTAAAAGCCTAAAAGATTCCAAAAACCCGACAGAGTGACTTCCCAAACTACAGAAACCTGTATTATGCTTTAAACATGTAAATGTAGTCATTTGGGGAAATTTTCATCCATATAACCACCAGTGTGACCAGATTAAAAGCTAAGAGAAAATAAAAAATGTGTAGGACCTCCTAACTTCTTACCTTTGAACATCTCCAGGTTTAAACCAGTTAGGAGAAAAACGATAAACATCTTTGCTGAGGTCTTTGAAGTGGCGGCTGTCAGTGTTGCCGATACAGATCCCTGCACATTTAAAGACAGCATTGACTCTTACAAAGTGATATTTCATTATGTGTGCGTGAGAACTTGTGTCAGGATTCTACCTGGAGCTACTGTCACCGTTGGAAACAAATCCAGCACCGTTTTCTTGATGATCTGAAAGCCGAAGGACCTTTCATCAGCAGAGCTGACTGGAAGAGGGTCAAAGCCATCAACGAGCTCCACTTTGACTCTCGGGTCCCCGACTGTCGCCTCAATGAGGTCCATGACCTGAAAAGGACGTTAGACGCCTTAATCGCAGAGTACAAGCAGCAGTTATCATCAAATAAGAGGCTGAGACCTAACCTCCTGTAATGTCTGCGCTGAGTGAATCCGCAGATTTACATAAGCTTCAGCATAAGAAGGGATGACATTCATCTGAAAGATAATGATGACTTATGGGAGGAAGAAGGAAACTTCCTTGTAATCTGGATTATGTGGTTCTGCAGAAATAATCACCTTGACACCGCCGTTAAAAATGGTGACTGCTGTGGTTGTTCTCACAAAAGCATTCATGTCTGGCTTTCTTTCAAGTACCCTGCAGGAGAGGAGAAACTGACAGACCCGAATCAAAAGGCAACATTTAAAGATGCACTGGGATGAAAATGGGGTTTTTGCCATATTCTTGTAGCTTTCTTCTGATGATGAACGACATAGATTAAGAAAATTAAGATAAAAAAATTGCTTTTCTTTTCAGCATTTCTTGATTCAAATTGTTGTGAATCAGGAGCAGACACAAAAATACAATTGGAAAAAGGTTTATTTGTGATATAGAAAATATGCTGGGCTCCCTACTTCGAGCTCTCAGTTATGGGGTGGGGTGGGCTTGTGCTATGTTCACACCAAACGCAAATCACGCACCAACCCCCTCTGTTTGGACACGCCAGTTTAATGACTTGCTCTCCCGCATTAGTCCGAGGAGGGAAAGTGTACAAACATGAATAAAAAAAAAGAGGCCTTTTTATTACTGCCTTGATGCAAAAAATAAAAATAACTGAGGTCACGATCAGCTGTTCTGTTGGTTTTGGACTCCACCTGTTCATCGTGTCACTGAACACCTCATGGGCCAAAGCTGAGTCCCTGATTGGTTGAGCTGATGCATCTTCTTCGCCAAAGTTTAGATTTTTTTTACTTTGGAACGCGCCGTGACGTTCAAACCACGCTGCTGCTGGACCAATGCTCAAGTCATCCTGCAGGACCTCAGATCACATCTGTACTTTGACTTAACATTGTAAGTAGACGCTACTGTGTTCCAAATCATGATCAGTGTGAACGCAGCTTTATTCCCTGCTAACCTTCCCGCCCACAAGCCACAGGCAAATTTCTAATGAACTACTGCCGCTCTGTAGAAACTATGTCCTTGAAAATTACAGGGTTTTTTTGGCTAAAAGGATTAAACCACAGTTAAAAGACTAGTGGGTTAATGTTTTCAATAGATCAAAAGATGATAGAGGTAGAACATTGAAGAACAAACAGGATTTTGATTACCTGGACAGAACTGAGGAGAACAGCCAAAAATTTGACATCACAAACTTCAGTGGAAGTGAAAACTGAGGATAAAGAAAAACTGGTTAAAAAAATAGACCTAGAACACTCCTGTTGATCCAGTAGTTTGCTCTACCTTGTGGGCCAGGTGCTCAAAAGTTGTCCGTTCAGGTCCGAGCCCAAACAGCCTCGGCATGGGGTTATCCTCCAGTCTGACGGACCAGCAGAAAAATACAAAATGTCCTCTTCATCTGTGATGCTCAACATGATATTCAAATAAAATGTTGGAAAGGAAAACCCATTGTTTTACCTTTTTACCGCTCCAGCCAAAATCCCTATGCTGGACTCCCTAGGAGGGATCGAGGAGTGACCAGGAGCCGTAGACACAGACAGCTTTACGTTGGCCGAGCCTTTTTCACTCAGTCCAATTCTGTAAAGCATGTAAACAGCATATCAATAAGAAAAAAATTCAAATCAAAATGTAAAAGAGGTGTGATTTGAAGTTCATTTTAAAGTCTCACAGGGCGGCAGGTCCTTCCAAGCCACTGATGATTCCATCCATTACAGCCAGGCCTTCATCCAGCACAAATGACAGCTGCACATTTCGCTGCTTCAGCACACGAACGATGTTCATAGCTCCATTGAAACCTCGGATCTTAAAAAGGACAGATAGCAGAGAGATCAGATTTAATCATTTGTCATCTTTTCTTTCTTTCTTTTTCTTTTTTTACAGTCAGAGTTAAATAAAAAATGCTTCACACCTCTTCATCATGACCAAAACCAATGTAAAACCCCCTTCGAGGAGCATAGCCTTTAAGTAGCAAGTATTCCAATGCTTGAAGTATGGCCTGAAGACAAATGTAAGATCGTTAATTCAGCTCAATACATGTTTATACATGCAAAACTCTGTTTTTGATCTCCTACCATTAAAGAGTTCTTGTCGTCTATGGTCCCTCTACCATAGATGAAGCCATTTATCTCTTTGGCAGAAAAAGGCGGAGCCTCCCAGCCATCTGACTCATTGGCAGGTACCACATCAATATGGGCCAGCAGCATATATGGTACCAAGTCAGGATGGGACCCTCGCACGTAGAACAGGTGGCTGTAATCAGCCACCATCTCATGTTGAACCAAACTTGAAGAGAAAACTGTGGGGAAAGCTGACCAAAAAAAAAAAAAAAAAGAAATGATGCGGAGACTTACAGAAGGAATTTGTCAAGTAAAGCTTGTGGTCTTGAAAGTGTGTGATTTGGTTTTCTCTAAAAAATGATCTTCCAAATTTAAGCTTTGCCAGTTCTGTTATACAGACACATTTCCGTTTTGTCTGGATTGCTTTGAAACCAAAAAGCACAACAAATTAGACTGGAGCTCGATGAGAACATTTAGTTTGAGGATTCATCTGGTGCCGTTTGCTGCTATGCGTGTTCATTTCATCACGTTAATCAAGTCTGAAGAAATCATGCTTTCCATTTGTCTTATATTCCATTTGATTCCACACGTCCTGCTACTCCAATCATCTTTCGAGCTATTGTGAAAGCGTTCCCCGGGTTTTTGTTTTTGTTTGTTGTTTGATTATGTTTTTTTTAGCCAAAATTAAAATAAATTACATTTTAAAAAAGCCTGTGACATTTTCTGGAACATCATTTCTGCAAAGCAGCTTGAAACCTTCATTTGATATATCAAAATGAGAAAGGGAGAGAAGACATATGAACAACAGAGTAAGAGATGGGTGAAACTGAAATGGGAAGACTATCAATCAAATGTCTGGGTCCAAAAAGAGAGAGGTTATCTTACAAGTTGGTTTGGTCACGTTTACTTTAAGATAAGTTTAATGTTTTTGCGACTTTCCTGCTCGGAAGGTTTCACACATCAGAAGCTGTGTTTGAATTTGATGTGTTCTTTTTACAATCTAGATCATAATTCAATCCAGGTTTGAGCAGTGCAGGTCCAGTGGTTTTGAACAGGGCCTGGTTCTACTATCTAGGTGATCTATTAGTGCGGGAATGCAGTGGAATATTCCTTTAGTGCCCTCGGGAATCGGAAGCCAACGTCTGCGTGAATAGTCAGCTTCAAATGATGTGACACGTGAATGCAACACGAATGAATTCAGTTCGCTTTTGCTTCAGACAGTCACTGTGAGTTTTCATTATTATAGCAAACGTTTATAAAAAAATAATAATTAATTAAGGCCTGTTCACACCGGGACGAATTTCGCCGGCGATTTTCGCCGACGTTTAACGCCTCGTGACTAAACAAAGGGCCCCAATGAGAGTGTGCACACCGACGCGAAAAAACGCCAGGCGTTAAAGCGTCGAAAAAAAAAAACGCCTCGGGTTCGTTTTTTTTTTTCGACGCGTCGCGTCGAAATCTACTCGACCAATGAGAACGGCGCTTTTGCTCACGTGTCTGGAGCTTCTGAAGTTACAGTAAAACACAACTTGGGGGCGCTCAAACACAAAACTGCCTTGCTGAGCACACATACCAGCGAAGAAGATAGACGCCAAGTAGCGTCTACACTGCCGCGAAGCAATAATGACGGACATTCTAAAATATCCCCGAACCAAGCACCAGTTGGAGCTACTGGTGCTTGAAATATTCATGTTTTCTTTGTTTGATTCTGACAAGCGCGTAAATACTTGCTCTCTTCTTCTGAGTGAAAAGCGACTTTAAGAAGCGTAAAGTTGCGCAGCGCCACCTTGTGTACAGGAGTATTTCTGTTTTACATTAAGCGCCATCTAATGTCAGGGAATGAAATTGCATGTTCACTCCACTCATCGTCAGCGAAAATCGCCTGGGTGTGAACACAAAAAACGTGACGAAAAACGCTGGCGAATAACGCCTGGCGAATATTCGTCCCGGTGTGTACGGGCCTTTAAGCTGTCAGCAGGACAACGAACACACAGGAACAAACAAACCGACTCTCATGTTAGCTTCAAATTAGCTAAGCTTCGCGTTCAGTTGGCTGTGCAGGAACCATTAACTAATTATATTCTGTTCTGTTTAATGTTCTGGAAATTAACACACCCTGGATCAGACCACTCGCGGGGGGGGGGGGGGGGGGTACCTTTACGGAGGAACTGTCCAAACTGAAGCAGAGCTGAAGTGTTGCCGCCCGTCTCCGAGGACACTGTGGGGATTTTGATCGCCTCTGAGTGAAAGAAGAAACACACTGTCAGACTTCTGGTTTCTACCTGGCTTAAACCAGAGAATTTTGTAGTTATGTCTAGTTATTCTGGTTTGCTTGATGTTTGAAATGCTTTAAGTACCTTTAAACTTTGCTAACAGTTCCTCTCTCTGATGGTGGTCTATGACAAGCAAGATGTTGTTGGTTTTTTCCCAGCGTGCGAGTTGAAGTCCAACATTTACGTCCAAAGAAAATGTCCTGATGGACGCAATGGTGAAAACTGACAGGAATACAATAAACACGCTAATAAACACCAGCTTTACGAACTTATACACTTGGAAATTCGACTCTGTCATTGTAGCGTCTGTAAGCGGAAACTGTTTAGTGCAGCCGGTCTGTGAAAACCAGCGCCCCCTACTGGTTATAGGTCCAAGAGGCGGAATCGTTGAACTGTCACCCATTTCTCTTATGGGTAAAATTTCCTTTTTCAAAGCAAGAAACGTTTCACTTTTTTTGGCTTAAATATATTTTATATAAGCCTATTATTTAGATGAGTTCTTGGAAGGGCTTTTAAAAAAAAAAAAAAAAAAACTGTTCATTTGTGCTCTGTACATATCTTCATAAACCACAAAGGTTACAATCTGTTTTGAATATGTTGTTCAGCAATCTCGTATTCAAAGGAAATGCACCAGAATTAAGCAAAACATTTATTGAAACATTTTAAATATAAAAAGGTCACAAGTGTTAAGGCTCAAAGTACAGTTGAGATCGTGAAATCAAAGATATTTCTCCTGAGTGTTTGTAGTTCAAGCATGCTTATTCAGCGACAAAGCACCCAGGAATAACATTTATTTAATAAAAAATTCCAACATTAAATGGATCTGTTCAACAGCAAGGGTTGCAGCCAATAAAGTAGAGCAAAGTTAATGTGTTCCTTGGACAGCGTTTTATGAATCAACACACCAATCAATGTTCACACTGTCAGCTGAAGGTTAAAGTTAATCCTGTTTGCAGACTGCTTGTGTGCCTTCTGTCCCAGGCTGTAAAAAAGCCCAACCCTCCTTGTCAAAGCAATGGCTAAAACTGTCAAGTAAGGCCAAAACGGTGCTGTCCTGAACATTCACATAAATATAGAAAAGAATGCATGCCACAAAGAAAAAAAACAAGATCTGTATGTGGATAGAAACAAGGCGACGCTCCACCTCTCGTCTCTCCAGAGTCACAGGACTGACAAGAGTGTCTGGGTACGAGTACGAGTACTGGACAGGTCTCTGCGCTGCGCCTTTGATGGGTCTTCTTGGAGTAACACTGAATGGGCAAAAGATAAATATTAGCCATTTTAAACTCTTGCTTTATTATAAGGGGCAGGAGTTTGTAAACCATGTTGCTTGCAGACTGTTGTCTTTAAAAGGAAAACCAAGCCACAATGTTAATTAAAACACCTGGAAATAAATAAAATAAAAAACTAAGGATACTTACTAAATCCCTGTGGTTGTAGGCTTTGTGTCTGGAAAAAGGTCTTTTAAAATAGGTTTCCCAGATTCCTGAGGTAACTAGAAAAAGTAAAAATGTACATGTCAGGGTACATCACAAAAGATTGGAGAAAAGTCCCAAAGCAGAGATCCACAGAAACACAAGTCAGATAAAAGATTGACAGGAGTGAGCAATCCATTTACCGTGAGGTGCTCATTCACATCCAAATTGCACAGTCTCAGAAATGTAGATCAGGTGGCAAAAAAAAGAAGCATTGCTATTGTGTAAACACATTGAGGAACAAGGGGGTATTCCAGAAAGCAGGTTTAAACTACCCTGACTTTAATCCTGAACTCTGGCTGAAATCTGCCTGAATTTGCTTAATCTGGGTATGTCGGTTCCAAAAGACTGGATATGAGTTGGCATAATTACGCTCGATTTGGTGACCCTGGGTTAATGCTCGTGCATGGCAAGTGCATAAAGACATTCTCAATGGATCACCGATTTCTGAAGTCACCATGAAACTGCGTGGAGAAAAAATAAATAAATAAATAAAAAGAGCACTATACTTCAATGAGACGGAGTCTGAGATTTTAATGACTACGTGTGAGGATTATACATCCATCAAAAAAGTAATATGGCTGCATCACCAAAAGAAAGTTTCTGCTTGGAGAAAAAGAACGGACAAAGAAAACACGAGTTTCTCTTTTCTATTTTCATTGTGTGTGTGTGTGTGTGTGTGTGTATATAAAAAATAAAAACTTATAATAAAAAAAGAAAACTTATCCAACTTAAATGAATTACTTCGATAGGTAACAAGTAATTGAGTTACATTTTTTCAGCCTAATTCATTAAATCTACCCAACTCAATTTTTTTTACAACTCAAATTTACATATTTATCTAACTAAATGTCATATTACTCCAATTCAATTAAATGTTTTTCCATCTTAATTTATTGTACTTCTTGAACCCTCATATGTCTAAGTTTGAGCCAGCAGATACTCATTTTTAAACCAATAAAATTGCTGTCACAACATGGATTTCCAAAAACATGCTTCAAAGGTTAATTGGCAACTTTAAATTGTCCCTAGGTGTGAGTGTGAGAGTGAATGGGTGTGTGATTGCGGACATTCTACCCTGCGACAGACTGGCGACCTGTCCAGGTTGTCCCCTGCCTTCGCCCACAAGTGGCCGGGATAGGCTCCAGCAGCCCCGTGACCCCGAAAGGGAAAAAGCGGTTAAGAAAATGAATGAATGAACATGGATTTGTTGTATGAAGTCATTTTCGATTTCTCATACTTTCACATTACACCTCATAGCAGTAGGGGTGCTATATAATCGCATCATCCTCTTCATCCCTCTCACTCATGGTGCAGAAAGAATTAAACATAACAGGACAAAATAACTCGGCAAAACACAGTAAAACAACTAAACACATTTGGTCAAAAACCCACACTTAAACGCAAATCTGTCCAGACAAGCAAAGGGATTGGTATCCCATAATCCCTTACGGTGGCGATCTAACAGCAGCACCAAAGTTACACCTACTTAATTGAATTACTTTGAATGAAAGTAAAATAACTGTATTGTCTGAGCTTCTTCATCCACTAAAACATTTTCAAATGGACACGCCATGTTCCTTCACCTCTCTGAAAACAAATTAACCTTCAACTAAACCTACTCCAGACAAAGTTATGTTCAGAGCATGAGTTGCTATGGCAACTTGACATACCCTGAAACATACCTCCTTTTTTTGAACCGAAAGCTGAGGTTATCCACTTCCTTTGCTTCAAACTTTCTGTGGTAACTAGCATAACCTGCTTTCTAGAATACCCCCCAGATGTAACCAGAAAAAAAATGCAGTTTTTAGAAGTCAAATATGGACACCCCAATAAAAATAAACCTTTTTCAAAGTGCACTCATTAAAGGTCTGCCCTTTACTTTGAAAATGCAAAACTGCACACAGGAAAAAAATCATCTAGCAACTAAAATGTAGATTTCTGAGCATAATTGTTAGTCAATTGTAAGGAAAATAATAAAAAAAAATATATGCCTTTCATTTTTGTGCTAATGAAGAATACCATGTATATTTTTTTTCTGAATTGAATGGACTGCATCTAAAGCATAACCTTTCCTAAAAGTAGTACAGCAAACCTCAACTTGCGCACAATTAAGGTCCTCAGAATAATAAAAGGCAAAGCATATGTTCAACATCACCAAGTGCAGAGAGAGACTAGAAGCATGTAAATAAAGAAGAGTCAGCAGGAAAGCGTCTATGCCTTCATTCCACGTGGAGGATGAACATCTTTGGGAGTGTGGTACAGGGACTGATCCGTGCTCCTGCTCTTGTCTAAATCATTCATGGCAAACTAAAAATTAAGAAATGACAACAAGGTTTGTGTAGTCTGAACTCCGTCACAAGTGAGCCTTCCTCACAGTCGGGACTTAAAGTGTGACTGAACAAGCCGGAAATTACTGACCCTATAAGACCTTGAACAATGTTCCCCCACTCTGCTGCTGTTCAGCTCCTTGACCGTGCAGTCAGAGAGCGAGCCCCGACTCTCCATCTGTTGTTCACAGAGAGAGTTTACATTGAAATACAAAAATAGATCCGAAAAAAGTGGGGTGTTCTGTCAAATGTTTGCACAGAAAAGCAACTTTCCTCTTGCACCATTTGGGTGATACTGAAGGTCTGTGAGGAAAATGAAGAGCTGTCGTTAGAGACCACCGTTTTGGAAGCAGGTGGAACCTGCAAGATTTTTGTTTTTGCACGTTAGGAAAAACAAACTTGGTTCATGGAGTCGATGACAGCAGTGGAATGCCAATTCTCTTCACAATTTCTATGAAATTGACAGAACTCATAAATTAATCAAAAAGAATAAAGAAATCCACGGGGAAAAAATGTGGGCCTACCCCTGATCTTAATCCAGAGTGTTGACCTGTGGAGGATGCTTTACTAACTCCTGCAAGAATGTGTGAGCTCTTGGATTTTGAGCGCTCTGATGACTTTGTCACATTCTTTGAAAGACTCTTGGAACTAGGTTTCTCGTTTCTAGAAGGATGAGCACGCTGCACATGCCCGAAGGGAAAAAAAAAAAAAAAAGAAAAACGAAAATTGCATGCCTTTGTTTATTTTCAACTTTAAAATCTTGAGGTAAAATGAACATTTCAGTATTTACCAGCCTTGATGATAGTAAAAAGCACTGCTGATAAGAATAATCTCTTCTGTGAAAATGCAAGTCTGCCTGTAAAAAGTCAAAAAGCTGAAAATGTTATGAAAATGCTACTTTTAGACACAAACCAAACATTTCAGCAGCAACCCTTAGATGGTGCTATTGTGTTAAATGCTGACCAGCAGAACTGAATAAATCAGTGAGACCTCTCTAAATGATCTCTCACCTTGTCGTTTTCACCTTTAATCTTCTTCGCTTCTTCAGGTTTTTGTTCTTCTAAAACTGAGCAAGCTGAGAGTTGAGACAAAAAGCAATTTTCTGAAACTATAAAACAAAAAATACGATTAGAAAAGAAATAAATCCCACCTGATTCTATATCATCTCTTTTCTCTTGCTCTTCTTCACTATCCGAGTACAATTCATCATCCCCATTAGAATGAAGAAGCAGCTTCCTGAGCTTATTCTCATACAGGGTCCTGGTGGAGGCTAGAATGAACAGATTAACAATTTGTCTCAGAGGAGACAAGAGACTGCATCAAGAGGAAGTCGACCATCTTAAGTTGTACCCTTCTTACCTACTATGGGGCCAGCTTTAACCCCATGTTTGAGCAGTGCCTCCCTCAGATACTCGTCTGTTAAGTCACTTGGATCTGGCATTTGTGTAACCTCTGGATCCTTATCCCTGCTCTAAAGAGAAAAAAAGTGACAGTTCAGGATGTGAAAAAGCCTTTCATAGACAACATAGTCTTAAAAAATAGGCTTGGAAAACATTGCAGAACAGAACTGCATTTGAACAGTGGCATAGACATACAGAATAAAGTCCAATGTCTATTGTGATACATCTGCTACGATAAAATGTGTCATGATTTTGGTTTCTTGACAGATGTGTATCGGTAGACATGGCACATTCACCCTTCGATTTGGATATCTTCTGCACCTGAATCATATATAGCTCAGTTTAAGTTGCTTGCCAAGAAAAATATAGTGCTCAACAAAATAGTACAACAGAAAAATCGGATAAAAGAGGTGTGGCAAGACATAAAGACTGAGATGCATTTAAACTGAGAAGTTTGAGTTTGACTCAAGACTCTTAAAAGAAAACCTAGGGCTTCAATGGAGGAAAAAAACAAAAGCTGGGTTCACAGTGACAAAATATGTAAAAGACTAAATTAAATGGAAAAAAAACCCTGAACCAAGTCAATATGCAATTGTTTCCTAGATTGGGTAATGAAGATGTTTTTCCTACAATACAGGTATATTATGTTAAAAATTGAGAGCAATTAGAGATTAGATGTAATAATAGTGATTAAAAAAAGAATAAAATGTCGATATGAGGGATTTTTGATATAGTAGCTCTTAAGGAGCTGGTGAAAAAGTAAAAGGGACAAAGCACAACTGTTAGAATGGGGATTAACAGGCAAATAATCTGTAGTTTATTGAAGAAATAATTGCTATTGGCTCAAAATAATGCTCCGCAAACTAAAACTAGGGAAATCTTGTCCAATTAGTATTATATGAAATAATCTTTTGTCAATGTGAACATAGTTGGAAATTTTGAACAAATGTGAAAGTAAAAAAAAAAAAAATAACCTTGCTAGAAGCTAGAAGCAGAATCTAGCTTGGGACTCAGTGTCAGAAGTTTAAAAAAAAAAATACTGAAGGTTGACTTCAGAATTTGCAGCAGAGAGTTGATCAAGATCAAAAAGTAAAAAGAAAAAAATGAAATAGTTTGTGAATCTAAACACCAAGTTCAGTGATGGAATAGTTTGACAGTGACCTTTGAAAAGTAATCTACATTCATGTGATGATGGCACGCTCACCTCTTTCCTGATCCCCACCATTTGATCCATGTGTTTTTGGTACCAAACTTAGCAAACTGCAATGAGCTTAAAGGAATAAAGACTAAGATAAAGGCTTGTTTGGGTAAATCTTGCATTTCTGTAACTTCAGGATTTTTTTTAAATAAATGTGGAAAAATACACCTGAGCAGTAATCAAACAAGTATTGTAACGTTTTTTTTTTAAATGCTCATTGAAAAAACTCTCACTTGAATATGAGTGGAGCTCCTGTAACAGAGTGTGACAGGTGTGCACGCTTCTCCATGAAGGGCCCCCAGTCCCAAATGTCTCCTGTAAATCTATATTGTGCAGCTGGCGGTGAAGAAGTGTAGCCTTGTTTGAGAGTGGTCACCTCTACCGATCTACTTTATACTATTTTGGATCAAATTTGCTTTTCACAGACTTTTTGCAACCTAAAATACCTAAATAAACCTAAAGTATGTACAAATAAACCCGTCTAAACGTTACCTACGTGTTCAAAACCAGAAGACTCTCGTGCTGCTTCTCGTGTCTCCTCCTCGTCATCGCTGGAGAACTCCGCAGCGTTTTTCTGATCGATGTTTTTCAGGTGCAGCTCCACGTAAACCTCCTTTTTGCTCGCTGCAGGTGGCAGCGCCACATTGTGGGCAAGTAAATCTGACTTGAGGCGAGCTATAGAGAGGTGAGCTGGGTCCTCCACAAAAGGCATGTCAGAAGGACAACGCAAGATATTAAAATATTAAAAGTAATTAAAAGAAAAGAGTCAGGGCTGCACCGTGAAAGACACCACCGCCTGCGCCTCCAGTCTGAATCACAGCCTGATGGAGAACAGCTGCGCCTTTACGCATGATTGACAGCATGTGATCTACTATGGCTGCACCACTGACCCAAACTCTGCTTTACTGTCTGTGATTGTACATGGACCAAATGTGAAACCTTGATTGATTTTTAGACTCTATATTTTAAATTGGGGTATGCCTATGTTTACATATTCAGCTAAAATATTTCAAATATTTGGATAATTCTGAAGTGCATAGTGAAAAATAGTGGGAGGCAGTTATGACTGAAAGGGTTAGCACTAAATAAAATAAAAAATGTTTTGTTCTTATATTTACAAAAGCAGAATGGAGGCTGCTATCAGGTTTTAATTCTCACTCTCCAATGAAATGCGGTTTTTTAACTTGTGCTTGTGGCATTTTTCTGATAATTAAGGACACATATATAGAAAATATGGTCAAAATTGCTTTTCTAAGTACTTCTGTATTTAAATTATTGTGAATAAGGAGCAAACAAAAAAATGACGTGAAAAAAAGCTTTTTGTGCTGTAGAAAATTTGCTCTGCTCTATTCTAATACATCTATTTGCATACAATTAGATTCATATAGGTCTTCATTTTCCTCAACTGAGGTGGCATGTGACTTAAAACTGTACGGATACTGAATAGCTTCAATATTGCTCACAAATTTTGTTGCACTGGTAATGTTAGGTTGGGGATGTGAGGGACTGTTAGCGTAAACAGAGTGTAAACAGATAGATGATGGGAAGTGGGGACGGGCTTACTCAACAGTCCCACCCACAACTCAGAGGTGAATTTCCGATCAATACTGATGTTTTGTAGATGTCCTACAAAAATTTCATATACTTTTCCAGGTTCAAATGTTAGCATTAAATAAAGTAAAAAAATAACTACAAACTTGAAGTATTCAGCTTTATAACTGGAGTCTGTGTTTTCCTTTTTTAAATTATATTATTTCTTGTTTAATGGAACTTTGAAATTTTGATAAAATATTTCAAAACCGAGGGATCGAGATGGATCACTTTCGATTTAGTAGATAAAGAATTTGATCCATTTATTTAGCTTTTGATTTTTTTCAAGTATACGTAAGCACACCTATAGAAAAACTTCAATTACACAAGCACAATCTCTTTAACCAAAATTTAATTAATACATTTTATCAGGAATGCCATGTTGCCAAATAACTTTACCTTTAGCCTCCATGTTTGGCCGAGGGTTTGGAAGGTGTTGGTTTTGCAGTATCTGTGGTGTTTTTGGCAGCATTTAAGCTGTGGTGGTGCATCTTAAATAAGGTGGAACCAGTGAGCTGTTCTCTATCTCCTGTAAAACAGATGAATAACAACAACAGAAAGGAATCTGAAATAATTTATCAGCATAGGGTCAATCGTAAGAGCTTAAGTAGAAGATAAAATGTTTTTCTTTATGAAGACATGTTTTTGTTGACTGGTGAAGGGGTTTAGGGTTGGCCCGAAAGCTGTTTAACCCTTTGAGTTAGGAGATGAGAGTGAGTTGTCTTCAAAAACAAAGAAATACAAGTCCAGCAGACGGCATTAGTTCTCAGGATTACCATGACCTGTATTACTAAGAGTCTGTCTGCACAAAAATGAAGTTCAAGAGAGGAGCTGCTGCTCACAGTGCTCCAGCCTTTTGGAGAAAACTATTACATGTGTATACCTGCTTCAGGGTGGAATTTAACCAACTCCGGCTATCGGTAAGTCAGGCAAATCCCCATTGCTGTGTCCTCCGATCCTGCTTTCATTTATTTCTTTGTAAAACTACTGAAACTCTCATGACATTATTTATAAACCTATTATGAAAATCAAATACCGACCACAATGTCACTTGCGTATGCTTTATACAGTTTTTTAAGTACTTATTTTTGTAAAAGAAAAAGTTGTCCTACAGACCCAATCCGATGAAAATTGGGTTTTTTGTCTCTGAAGCATGTTCTTGTGGCATTTTATTCATGATGGAGGACATATATTAAGAAACTTAAGCTTAATTTTGCTTCTGATTATTTCTTTCTTGAAATTATTGTGAATCAGAAGCAGACGAAACAAAATATAGTTTGAAAAAGCTTGTAGAAGCTAGGCCACAAGCTCCCTGCTCTGCTCCAGTGCATCAACTTGCAGACAACCAGATCCATGTACTTTCTTGTTACCAGTGCAACATATTGCTTTTGTTGCACTGGTAACTGTAAGTTGGGGGTGTGAGGGGCTGTAAGCTAGTGGGATAGCATATAAACAGATGGATGATGGGAAACAGTGTTGGCTTACTCCGCTCCAAAAGTCCTTCTCAAATCACAGGTGAATTTGAACTAATGAACTGCTGTCGCTTCAAACAAACTATGTCCTAGAAGCCAGATTTTGGCTGAAAAGAGCATAATTAAAAAACAAACACTGGGAACAGGATTTTAAAGAGAACCCACAACCAGATGTTTCAATTGTTCATACATTTCTTGATGTCAGAGGAAGAAACTGATGCAGCAGATAGCAACTGTAGTGGTGAACTCTTTTAGAAGCTCATTTAATCATAAATAGATGCTGCAAATTCAAAACTGTGGACACGTTGGTTCGTAATGGTTCATATTCTTCGCATCATTTATAGAGATGGAAACCAACAGACATTTTTAAGATTTCCTGTTAAAAAAACAACAACAATAAAACAAACACTCACACCTGAAGCCCCCTTGTTCAGACATGTCCACAATTTTATGTTAATGTTATGCAAATCACTGTTTGAACATTTCTTTCTTCCACATAAGCTGTAACCAAATGTCTGTCAAATAGTCCATAATTGAAACCAAATCTTTCCTCTGAACACCCGATGGGTTTTTTTCTTTTCTCTGCTACCCAAATCATTCAAAACAGTTCAAGCAATGCACCACCACGCCGCTCCATGAATGCAAACATGAAATGACGAAACAGCAGGTGACTGCATCGCACTGGAGTGAAGGTTGCATTGAAAACACTTGCTCACCCATTGAGTTGTTTACTGCAAGGAACTACTGCTATGAGGCAGCTTGGACCAGCATACCAACGTGGGCAAAAAAATAGATTCAACAGACCACATGGAGATGCTTTGATCGCGTTTTATCAGCTTGAAAATAAAAACATTGAACTAAACTTATTGACCAACTATGAATAATTATTAGACTCAGGGCAAGTAACTTCAGAAACAAACTGAGAAAAGGCCTCTTCAAAGCATTCAGTCACAGTGCTGAATTCATTTGAGTACAGAGCATAAAATGACAAGGTCTACAGAACGGTTTAGGTTTGAATTCACTTTTGGGCATGCAATATTCAACATGACCCCTGTTTGTGTCAGAGGGCAAACTATTTACAAAAGCCGAATTTTATGAGATTCAACTCTTAAAAAAGGTTTCACTGCTGTCACATGTAAACCTTCCACACATACCAGCTCAATGTTTTATCTGCCTTTCCATCTGAAATAAGTAAACACTAAAAATAATTAAATACTTTGTTTCTCCAATGATAACATGCCTCCAATAAAGCATGGCAGCGTCGAAGCCTTAGTAAATTATTTGACTTGCCAAGTGTCTTATACTTCATTCAATTGAGCATTTTATTGGGCCACATTTTTCATTATTGTACTTTAAAACAGCTTGTGGAGCCACAATAAAAGGGTAATTCGTGTCCCTAAATACAAAACAAGAAAACAACAATTACCCTTTAAAGCTTTACTGTAGCTCCAGTCCAAGTCTTCAGTTCAAGTCCCACTTTTGCAAGATTGTAGGAGCTTGTTTTTCCAGAAAGGAATCTATGCTGTTCATCCATACAGAGCACAACAGCACATCATAAACTGCAGTTAGCTCAATTAAAAGGAGGACAGTTATCATTTTTAGAGGCAGTGATGTGAAACTTTTTTATGAGGTCTTACTGAAAGAACCCTGAATATCTAATTTAATCTAAACATGCTACTCAGTTTTTCTTTTATTATTAAACACACATCTCTACAGAGTTGTGAATTCTTCTGCAGTCTGTTCACTGGCAGTTTTTGCTCAACGATTCAGCTCTTTGCTGATACCTTCAACAAAAGTAGCTAAAGGAACCCAAAGCCGAGCTAACAAACAGGAGCCTGTGGCTTTAGGCTTCAACTTTGTGTTGGAATTATTCTTTTTTTAAAGAGTATTGTTGAGTTTCTTTCTTCTATGCACAAATAAACAAGATAGTAATGACAAAACAAAGTATGCCAAGACTTCCAACTACTCCTCAGTTGATCGTCCACTGTGTATCCGATGGCTTTAAACCCTACATGATGTGTTTAGAACTCACATAGGAATAGAAAGCCATAAGATGCATGTGTGGTTTATTAGGAAGGGAAAGGAAAAATGTTGTGGTGCATTTTAATGCTGACAGCTTCGGGGATAAAAAAAAGAAAAGCAGGGGCAGGTTGCAGATGACATCGAGGATTTAGAACTGGCATCTACGTGAATAATTAACCAAAGAAACTGGAAGTGTTCTTCGGGGGTCCAGGGGAGGTAAAATGAAACCATCTTGTGAGTCTTTACACAGAAAAGACTGGATTATTCACAGCACAAACCCACACACGCTGACCCTTCCCACTGTCTGAATCTTACAGCAACATCCCTGAAGCTGTTCCGTTCCAGAGGGGCTCATGGAATCAATCTTTGATTAAAAATGCAGTTTTGAATCAGCGCCTACAGGGAAAAAGTGCAGCGCTAATCAAAAGAATTTGGTTTCTAAATTCAAGACACACTACGTAAACTCTTTCCAAATTCTGCAGTGAGCTCTCCCTGCTTGACTTCCATGAGCAGAAAGGAGATCATTACTCTGGCATTTAAATCAAGACAGCTTGGCAGCATTTTAATGCCAGAATATTAGTATTGACATAAAATTAACATTTCCATGCGCTGTAACTCTGCCACTGAAAAAAAGCATTAATTATTGACTTGAATTATGACTCACACTTTTTATATTTAATGTTTCTGTTTATTTTAGTTGGATATCTCTGATTCCTTACATTTGACAGGATTATATATCATTTGTTAACTTAAATTAGCTCAAATGTTTCCTGAAAAAAAGACTTAGTTTTAATAGAATTATAATAATAGAATTATAGTTCAAGACTTGAAATAGTTAAACGTCTTTAAGGCGCCATTTCAACCCCACAGTGGGGAAAGACTCAGAACTCGAGCCTAAATCTGCTCACCCAGATGTCTGCTCTGAAAACAGTAGCCTTTATAATAACATAAAAAACCCTGTGGACAGAAGGGAAAAGGGCTGGGATGGAGGACAGAGGAGGCATTTGTTGACTTTGTATCAAGTGCAACGCAGAGGTATTTGAGGCTCAAAGAGGCCAGGTATTTGTCAGTCAGTGTTTCTTGTGCTTTTGCTGTCTCCAACTCAAACAACAAAAGCTCCATTGAGAGGCTCTTTTTTTCTCCCCCTGGAACAAGCACACAAAGCTTCCTGTAGTGGGCTGTAACTGTCCAGTACTGAGAAGGCCATGTCTGCTTGTTTTATAACCCACCTGTTTCCAGCTGAACTTGCAGTAAAACAAGGAAAACATTTTTTTTTTTCTCATTACATGTGGGAGTTAAATAAAAGTCATATGATTCAGAAACCACTTAAATTCATTGTAGCATAGCTTTCCCACTGTTCGCACACAATGATCAATATCTCATTAGCCTTGCACATGCAGAATATTCTCATGACCTTTGACAGGAAGCATCGACTGAGGAGACTGCTGCCACTGAGCCTTCCAAAGCCTGAGCTCACGCATGTCTCAGCATAAATTAGTAAAGCCCCTGTGTCAGACTGTGTCCAGACAAGAAGGTGAATCTCTGCCACAGGCAGGATTAGCTGTAATCCCTGAACATCGTACACGGTTCCTCTTAGCTGGAAGCCAATTCAAGCAATCATCAGTGCCCAGATGTTTTTGAGGTTTTTAGATTAGCGACAGTGATTTATAATGAATACATTTTGTTTGCTTTCTCTGAATAAGTACAACACTTGTGTCTCTCAAACAAAGTGCTAATGTCATTAAAGGAAATCATATGTGTTCAAACAGTTAAAGTCTTATTTTTGAAGGATGAGACAACTTGGGTACATTGACATGCTGCACACAATACTTAAGATCAACAGAGCATCACTCTAGCAGATTTAGATCCTCATTGTCAGTCTGGGTGAAATCAATCTGCTATTTTGACTAAAATGTTTTCCACGCTGGATGCAGATCTCACTTACCCGTTCCCCACTCTCCTGCGTCCCTCGCCGGACCGAACATGGCATCCCTACAGCCTCATGCTGTATGGAGAGACAATGGGTAGTGGGGAGGGGGAGGAGTTACTATGCGAGCAGGAGCGAGTGTGTTGAGGCAGAGGGAGTGAGAGCAGAATGAAAGCTGGAGGAGAAAGTGCGAGAGAGGCTCAGACCTGAGATCTCTCACTCACAGTTCTTTCAAAACACGAATCTGACAAAACAGTACAAGAACTGACATTCAACCCCCCCCCCCCCCCCCCCCAAAAAAAAAAAAAAAACACACACACACACACATACACATCCCTCTCCCTTAAGATGCTGTGTTAGAGAAAGTAGCAGCCCAAAAAAATCCTCTCCACATGGGAAATGTAAGGAAAAACAGACGGCTGTGAAAGAATGGCCACTGGTTTAAACAAGTCCTTTTTCTTGGCATTCTTTGAATGAGTTTTTAAGATTCCATGTTGGCAGCGTGCCCGTGAGTCCTGGATGAAAAAAGGATAAAAGAGGGGCTGAGTAAGAGGGGCAGTCTATTGTGTTTGTTCCTTTCCTTTCTTGTCTTGGCTCTCTAGTAGGTCTTTGTAGCCAGTTGCTGGATATTCCCCACACTGTTCCCTCACATTTACTTCAAAACAAACATTTTTAACGAGATGCTTTTTAAGTCATCCATATAGAAAACAAACAAGCTAATATTGATCTTAACTTTCCATGCGTCTGGTTTTTCCTTGTCCTCTGCACAGTCCAGCACTAGTAAAAGGGAGACTGCTGTGTGATTGGTGAGCAGAGGACAGCAGGTGCTGTGCCCCCACACTGAGCCACATTCACTCGGAGTTTCTGCCTCTCCATCCTTTTCCTCCAATGCCCTCCTTTCCCCCTTACTTTTTTAAGCAGTGGGGGTTAATAAGTAATATGTTGCTGTGAGGCACACACAATAAAACAAGGGATGTCCCATTGTTAGATTAGTTGACGGGGAACAAACATGGGAAGAGTTAAAAGAATGACAGTCAATGGTTCTTGTGATGCACCCGTGATGCAAGAGGAGCCTTGTTTTCTCTCCCAGTAAACCTCCTCCTCTTCCTCCTTCTTACCCATAAACCCTTCCCACACCCTCTCTGTCTTCCTCTTGCTTTCTCTCAAATAGACACACAGCCTTGCTTCATTACTATTCACCAGGTTTCACTAAGGCATGCATCATTGCTCTGCACTCTACAACTGTGTTGCAAGAGGTGGGGGCAAAGAAGACGGGCAGAGAAGAGGAGAAAAGCCATTTTACAATTGAAAAATTAATCATTTTATCCTTTCTTTTTTTTTCAGATGTTTGAACAAATGTACGTCTCCAGGCGAGCTTCTTTCTTCTTTTCAGGCTGGGATGAAAAAATGTTGAGAGAAGAAAGTCGATTCAGTCCTTGATGCAAAAATCTACTGCTCCTCATCCATTTTTGAGCTATTCATTCACCCTTCATTAAATCCATTGAGCTTGAACACTGTTGCAGAACTGAAGTTATTGTCTGCCCTGGTAGCATGACAAAGCATTTCATCCATAAAAAGGAACACAATGTTGTATTGCTTGCTCCTGTGCTGGCTGAATTGAAGCAGTCGTTTTTTTTTAGAACAGTCTGCCATATCCTGTGCTGCTAAATTACTTCAGGGAGAATGAAGTTCTTTGATGTTCTTCTTTGACTCTGTTGTATGGGGGTATCAACTGTTCCTGGTTGATTACATCTGATCACAAAGGTATTGCTTTGGGATATTTTACATAGACTTTCAACAGTTCAGTTTACTTGAAAAAAATGGCTGCATTGTATGTATTTGTCCATCCTGATCCTTTTTATTTTAAATACTTTTAGGTAGTTTCCTTTAAAGCAAATGTAACAATCCACTTATTTTATTTTAAGTTGAGATAAAAACAACACAGTGTTTAATACTTAATGTTTTTTTTTTTCTGTAATGTTTGATACTCTTAACCATAATTCTTTGAAGCATGAGCTTCTTCCGTCAAGAAACTCAGATTTAAAACAATTATAATCTGTACTTTGAAATACTCTCATTCAATGTATGAATAAGTTTGGTCAAAAACTGTCATGGGTTAATTTGTACATTTATTTCTCTTTATATCTTTGATTTTTCCAGCTGTCCAACAATTGCACCAAGTTTCACTTTTTTAATACGGTCATCTACTTTTATTAAAAGTACTATCAGGATATTTAAAGACCCACTCCAATAAAAATTGTGTTTTTTATGTTTTTAACGTGTTCTTGTGGCATTTTTCTCAAGATTGAGGACAAATATAAAGAAAACCACACTTGCAATTACATTTCTTTCTTTGTTCAAGTAGTTGTGAATCAGGAACAGATAAAAAAATGCTGTTGGAAAAAGCTGTTATATAGAAGCGTCAATGGGAGGGCAACAAGTTCCCTGCTTCGCTCCATTGTGATGCATCCACCTGCAGACAATAGATCCATGTAAGTCTTTGTTTTTCTCATCTGAGCTGGCATCTGGCTCAAAACTGTACAGCTGGATAGCTCCAATATTGTTCACCATTTTTGTTGCACCAGTAATGTTAGGTTGGGGGTCTTTTTTGATTTTGTTTCTTGATTTAGCGGGAGAGTGTGAACAAAAGAATGACGGGAAATGAGTGCAGGCTTACTCCGCCACGCCAGTGGTGCTACCCACAGTTCAAAGGTGAATGTCTAATGAACTTCTGGCTTTGCAGAAACGATGAATGAATGAATGAATGAATGAATGAATGAATGAATGAATGAATGAATGAATGAATGAATGAATGAATGAATGAATGAATGAATGAAGCTTTATTTAAAATCCACTTTATTCTCCTTTAGATGTGCCAAAGTGCTTCACAATAAAAAAGAAGGCAGAACACAGTTTTAAATTATGTCCTAGAAAACAACACAGGTTTTCTAATTTTGGCTAAAAATGACTTAATCATAAAAGACCACTTAGACTTTTACAATAATAGAATAAAATATGATTGAAGTGGGACTTTAAACCACTGTTAACCAAATCTGCAATCTTCTGCATTTCTCCTTTTTTTTAATCATAGTTTTTCTATCATTGATGGAATTGATACCACAGTTATCGTGGTAGAAAAACTGAAACTTCTTGTTGAAAGCTCTTGTTGCTGTCTGAACCTCACTGAAAACTGTTCTATTTACAGAAAAGACAAAGGTTGTGTTATTGTTTTTAACTCCATGAAGTGTTCACAAGCATTATGGTTCCTGTGTATGAATACCTGTGTGTCTTGATGGATGACCTTTCTTTCAAACCACATGTAGAGACACTTTTATTAAAGATTAGAATACAAATCTTTTTTTGTCTTTTTCTCTTTTCTTTATGTTCCAAAATGGTAGTTGATGCAAATTTCAACGTTGATTACATTATGTAATTCAGTACTTCTCAAATATTTGCCATATTTTAAAGTCTGTTTAAAGTGTGTAACTTAGCACTGAAAGTTGTTTTCTCAGATGGGACACTCTGCTTTTGCCACTTTTCAGCACCTTAAGTTTGGAAAAGTGCTGATTCCTTTTTTTTCCACTTTCAGGACCATTTGTTACTCTGTCCCTAATGGGGAAATGTACTTTTGTCCATTCTGCACCTTATTGCCTGCAATATACTGCAAAATGGTTAGAATGTAAATGAGGTGGCATTACTGAGCGTTGGCTAGTTCTTATAAAGCTAAAATTGGAAATGTGCTTTTTTCCTCAATCTAGGAAATGAACGAAGAGATCAACAACAACAATTTACACCAATATAACCATAATTACTCACAGATATAATCCTTAAACATTGCTGTTTAAAGAAGTAAGAGCGAGCTTTCATTAAAACCTGCAGAACTCTACTGGATCATTTAAAATATTTCATGTAAAGTTCAGCTCGTTCTGAATATCTTAGAACTTGAAACGACGTCCTTCCTTTGAAATAAATGTGACCAAGGGATTCTGAAATTGAACGAAGTCATACTGCCCTCTCCCCACCTAAGCAGGATGTGAGGTGGCTGATTGCATGAATGTCACCCATCTCTAACACGGTTTGTTCCACCTGCAGTCACACACAGACCAGGTAGTCACTGTTTTTCTTGAAGCTTTTAATATGCAGTAGTGCATCAGTGGAAAAAGGTAATAACACCAACAGTAATGTGACTCTCCAGTAGCCTTGATGCGGAGGCCTCATTTCCCAGTGAGGAGATTGCTGTGTAAGGTATTTTAACTTTGGGATGAAGCGTGGTGTATAGACCAAAAGTTCCAGTGCTCAAAGACGGAATACAAATGCAAGTCCTTGATATTAAAAGTTTTGATGGAGTTTGTGATTTGCCTAACCTTTTCAGACTTTCTCCTTGACTTCATGGAATCCTTTTGTACAGCGAGGTCTGACAGATTTTGTACCTCAGCCAGCTTGACGCTTGTCAGTCAGATGATTCTATGATCCCTGCCTTCCGTAGAAGTAAAACAATTATGAAAACTCTCTCTTTGGTCTGCAAAAATGCAACATCAGTTCTTTAAACAAGAACCCTTTGTTGCTTCACTTCCACTTTCTGAGGTGGTCTGCAAAAGCTACATAGTCACTGGGCAAATACGGTCTCACTTTTTGAATTAATTCTGTTTGTTTGTTAGTGTTAGTGTATGTCCCACCTCTATACTGTGCTCCAAATACTCCAACCTGGACTTGAGCATTCCCTGTACACAGAAATAGTGTGTGGTCATGGAATAAGCCAACTAGTGGTTATCTTGTGAATTGACAATGCTCCAATCATTTGAAAATTTAAACCTACTTCAAAGAGGTCAATGGCAAAATATGAGTAAAATAGAATTTTACTTTAAATGCCAAATCAAATCTCAAACATTCTACAGTACAATTATGGTTTCTTTTTTTTTAAAGCTACAGCAAAACAAGATGTTATGTTTACTCAACAGTTTTAAGTGTTTCTCTAAAGGCATGAGTCTGCCGTAACTGAATGATCTGCCGGACTGACTGGATTGACTTTTGAAACTGTTATTTAGGGAAAAGTGAGTGTGTTCAATCAAAAGGATTTTTTAAAAGAGGTACTTGAGCATTTTTGAAAGAATTTATATAACAGTTTTTAAAGAACAATCAGGAAAAATGTACCATTGATGGGGTGGCAGAATAGACGACCATTTATTTTGAACAAATTGTTTATCCACAAAAATACATAAAAGCTTTAAAAAATGAAATGGAAGAGGTCAAGGTTGCTTTGACAATGAAAGGACTGCAACCTATTGTCAATGCAGAAAAAATTAGATGACCTCAACTTTAGCACTTTGGTTAGATTCCTGCATCAAAATCACCCTGCAGTACATTTTACTGTGCATTTACCCCATGTGAGAAGGAATCAGCATTTATCCAGGTTCCCTGACTGGCATTTTTTGATTATTTCTCATGTACTCATTCACTCAAGGTCACAGACGAGTTTTAAATAACAGCAAGCATAAAAGACCCACACATTTGTTTGTTCAGTGGATGGACAATCTCCTTTAGAGAGACCCAGATGTGATCCCCAGCTGTGCTTCAGAAGTTGATGGTAGGAATTCCTGATTGAAGCCTTTGAAGAAGGCTCTACTGTGCTCTACTGAACTTAAGCATAACATGAAAACATGACCTATTAGAGACAAAGTGTCAGTACTCCATCCAAGATACTACAAGACCCAAGTTATACTCTGAAAAAAACCCTGAAATATAAGATGTGTTATTTCACTGAGTGGCTCTGTTAATATTGGAGCTCAGGAGCCCATCCTAATGTTGTAAACATTGAGTGTGTTGCTTTGAAAGTTGTTTAGTTTCCCACACTTCTAGGTTCTATTGTGGGCTGTGTTTCAGGTTAAACACACAATAGATTCCATGAGTGAATACAAAATCCGCACTTTAACTTCACACCCATTAGAGACTATGAAACAGCTGAGTTTGGATTTTCCTTCTAACCACCTTAATGTCCATCTGAACAAACCGCTTTCCAGATGTAGGAGTAAGACCCCCAGTTCTCCGAGTCACAGTTTGGTTCTGTTAAAAAGAAAAGTGTTACTTTTTAGAGGTTTTGACCAAGTGTCCTCTCTATAAAGAAGGTTTTTCATTCAAAGTTGAGGACCAAATAAGGCAAAATTAAGTAAATAAGGTACTTTTGATTCCTATTAAATATAGGAATAAAACCATTATATTCCATATAACAAAACCAACATTATCAACTCAATTGAAGTCTACAATCCAAAATGATAATTACCAGACAAAAAATTATTCAGTCAACAAGGCTCACCATTAAAATATTACTTCTAAAAGTAACTAAACGATTAAATTGAATCCTAAGCACACATATTGGTGGATTTAGGAAGAGAAACCAGTGTATCATTCTAGGCTTGAGGCTTTTCAACACCTGTAGATTAGCTATTCTCTCAGGGGAGAACCCTCCATTACCCAGAACAAATGCACTTTACCACTAGCATTATCAAGCTGATCTCAGCTAAAAGTATTTAGCTACTAAAAATAAATGAATATATTTTTTAAAGATTTATGTCTTTGAGCAACAACTTCCTTTGAGAATTGCTGCATACGTGTCTGTTTGCTGGCATACTTCATATTTCTGTCTCTATTTTGCGATTGACTAGAGGGCTGCTGAGGGGGTATTTCCATCTAGAACTACAAAACAGGTACTGACTTCAAAATAAGAGTCGCTAGAAGAAATAGATTACAATATAGAATGACTGTTCCTGTGGGAGGATTTTATTTGTTTCCGTTAACACACTTTTTGCCAATATATCTGTTTGATGAACCTTTACACTAATTTTCAGACTTTCATTCAACATTGAAAGGTATATTTGTTACAATTCCTGGTGCATCTGCTTCATTCAAACAGGTTTAACTGCAAGGGAGGCAGTTCTCTATTTTATATACAAAATACGTTTTTTGAAATTCAATACTGTAGAAATTGTGGTTCTTGAAAATGTTCATAGTTTAGCCTAATTCAACTAAAAACACTATAAATTACTTGCTTTAGGATATATTTTCCAAATTGTGACAAAAATACGTAAAATGTGTGTGCTTTTTACAAGCACGCTGTAAAACTGCAAATACTAATATACAATAAGCTTTATGAATTGACCAAGCTACAACACATGATGCACTTTTTATGACGTTTGAAATGTAGAAAAGGGGTTAACATCCCATAGGTGTGGTGATGCATCCGGCACCACAAGCATTCTGTGCTAGTCGTATTTGACCCGGCACTGTTTAATCAATAAACAATTCATTAAGCAAACTTGATGATACTTGATATGGTTGGAAGTAAGGCAGTTTTTTTTTTTTTTTAAACAATGGCATCTTTTTTACTTTGCAGGCTCAATGCACACATAGCCTACAAGGAACGAGGTAAATGTTACATTGAGCTGGGGAAAAATTAGAGCATGCTTTTTGTGATTCCTGTCACATTGTCCTGGAACTGCCACTGGGCTCTAATTATGGATTGGATGAATGTCAGCATATGGAAATGAGACAGAGAGTAACAGGCCAACGCCACTTTGGACCTTTTAGTCTATGCAACACACTTTTCTTTTCAAGAAAATAGTTCTTATTGAAATTTTTCAGTGATAGTTTAAAAATACTGTTTGTGTGCTTTAACTGACTCTAAAAAGCAGGTTATATTTGATTGTCTGTTGTCCTCCTCACTTGCTGTTCCTGGGTTTGAAAAATAGCTTTTTGCACCATCTAGTGGTGTCTAAAGTCTAAAGTTTCTTTAATTTCCAAAGGGTATATTCCTGAGTTCATCCATTTAAATATTTTACTACAACTGCGAATAAGAAGTTCACTTGGGTTGGTTTTACAAATGAGTAACACTTTCGTGCCTCATTTTAAATGACAAAGTTTTAAACTAGTTACTCTTCAACGTGCAGCTTCCATTTGTGTAATCCTGTGTTGCATGGTAATGAAGAACCTTCAGTCTGCTTGCTGGCATGCAGTATTGCCCAAAACCTAAAACCATTTAATGAACTCAAAAGACCCTTGTTACTTCAGTCTCATAAGGTGACACTTGAGAATGAATCTGGTAAACATTTAAAAGCAAATAGATATTTGCTTACTAAAAAATTGAAAACAGCAAAAAGAAGTACACTTGACGTTTATTTTATTAGGTATACCTGAGAGTTTAAGTGAAACAAGTATGCAATTGACCATGTAGTGTAGAAAAAATACTAGCTGAATACTTATCCAGGCTAAAGTGGAACATTTTAGGTTTAGTATACAGTAAATGGTATATAAAAAGTAAACTCTCATTTTTAGGTATACTTGTAGGACATTTAAATAGACTACTTTTTGCTTAAGAAATAACAAAGAAGTTCAGTTTCATCACCTTTACCAACTGCAACAGAAATCTGCAATAAATCCAACTACTTGAAAGGGTTTAAATCGAGTATACCATGAAGTCTTTCAGGGCTAAACTTTACTTTCACGTTTCAGAAGAAACCCTTTTGAAAAATTAAATGATTTTGTCTTAATATAGAAGATTATTTAGATGTTCAGCACGTTTGATGAAATCCTCCGAAAAAGCTTTGTGTGGTTTTTACCATTCATGATATCCTAGGTTAATTGCACATTTGTGCACAAGAATGCCACAAGAATGCCAAACCACATCCTGTTTGACTTACAACAGCGTAGCATCACAGTCTGAGTCTAATGAGCTGCTGTACCAGAGGAACAAAGCTGTCACCCACTTAAGCACTCACTTTGCATTAAACGTTAGGAGTAAAAATAGAGAAACAGCAGCAGAACTAATCAGTGCCCCAGTAAAACGTCTAACCAGAATGAAAAGGCATCTCTCCTTGAAACCACAACAAATGATGAGTTTCCAAACTGTTCTGTGAAACAAGGAGATCAACTTTTTAATGCTTCTGACAACAGTGTTTTAGCATCAAGTGATTATCAGAAAATACCTTTTCTGTTGCAAGATTGTGTAAACATTCAGTAATAATTTCTTTATAGTGTTGCGGCTGACTGCACCTTAATTAATTACCATTAATTTTCTTTGTGACAGAGTCAGATTTCACGGATAAGGATGCTTTTCACTTGACTCAATTGACAGGATGAAATAACATGATGTCTGGTTGAAGCCTAATTATAGAGCTGAATATAAATATGATTTTTTAATCCCCTTTTTTAAATAAATTTAGGAAATTCTGCTATTTTTCATCAAATCAAAAGATTCAAATTGTATTCATTTCTAATGTCACAATTCTTTTATTTATTAAAGTAAAAACAGTTTTAACAATGGTTGACAATTACCTGAATAAGTAATTAAGGGTCTCTGCATCTCCACCAGAGGAAGGGCTTGTTAATGAATGACGGTTGTACAAACACACATATTTGTTAGGGTTTAGAGCCTAGCCAGCAAATTCAAACATTGGGAAAATAAGTGGAACAGCTCACAAATTTGAATCAGTGAGCCTCAAGCATGCTGCAGCATCTCAGATATAGATACACGGGTAAATGTGCAATTTTTTTGCACAATTCCCACATCGGTGTAAACAGAAAGTACAAGTTTTTCATTTATTAAAATGCATCTGACTCCCTCAGATAAGCCTGTAATGTATGTGTTGGAGGCAAATGAGATCACTGAAGACGAAAGATAGGAAGTGAGTTTGTAGGCGGATTTACTGACGGCAAAACACAACAATGAAAATGATAAGATAAGAATCAAAAATGTTTACGTTTTATCAGCTTCCACATGTATAACACATAAGTACCTCTGTTGAACCGTAGTTTAAATCAGATCTATGGTAGAAAAAAAAACAGTTTTCCGATTTGGTGTTAAGATTCGCCGGAAGCCCATATCTGAGCACAAACATCGACCTCACTTATACAATCATTACAAAGATTAAAGGGATTATGTATAATTTGTATAACTAACAGCCTGGTAACATTTTACCAACCATTCTTCACTGCAGAGTTTAAGCGGATTGGTTTAAAGCAAACCCAGGTCTGAGTGTTGAGATGCACGCCACTCGCCGTTTTCTGCACTGCTGACATGGATTCTGAAATGGGGTCAGGCTGACTTTAACCAAAATGTATATCCTCCAAATACACAGTAACACAAAGTATACAAATATGTTCAATTTCAAATGAAAAAAGATCAATAATATAATAATATATTTTGTTAATAAGAAACAAAAAATGGGGTTTTGTATGAAAAAAATGTGGAAAATGTGTGATTTTATTATTTTGGTTTCATAGTAATGTCTTGATTCAAATCCTACCTCAGGCCAGTATGGGATGATGAATGTTCTCCAGAAGCATTTGTTGTTTTTTTAGCACTTTTCCTTACTCCCAAACTCAAAATAATTATGAAAATAAATGTTGACGGTAATTGGAGCCCTTAGTTTTTCCCTATGAATGACTGAGAGTATTTCCTCTGTCTTTGACGGATTAGGTAACCTGTTTAGGGAGTAACAGTCTCTGTTTCCATGATGACAGAGATATTCTCAAACTTAATCAGACAAAGGAGTTATTCAAATGTGAAATCATGAAAATATTTGTGGGGATGATCAAAACAGTAGTTTTAGAAGAGACCATCAACACAAAATCTGGTAAACGTATGTGAAAAAATTAAAAGTCTTAAAAAATCTTGCTCACTTTACCGTTCATTCTCTGTTGGACACTAGTGTAGTTATTTGTTATTTTGCGCAAGTTTGGAAAGTGATCTGAATATGTTTTAGTGAGTTTTTCGGGTACAAAAGAACACTTAACATGAGACATCTTTGTGTCAGCGCTTCCTGAATGACACATTTTCCATTAAATTAGTTCACCAGGCCACAAAACACAAATGTCCACTTTCTGGAAGTAATTTAGCACACTTGATAATCATTTACTTATTTCAGATATGGATATTATTGTTGGAGGCATCCCTACTTCACCCATTAACTCAAGAAGACATCCGGTTACCTGACCCATTCAAGGAAGAGAACTCATGAAGCTTTATAAGAGATTCAGAAGCCCTCTGCATGATAGGAAACACGCACTGAGCTGCTTTAATGTCCTGCAGCAAAAACACATTTAAATACAAAAACAGCATTTTTAATCTAAGTGTATACAGTTTCTTAATATCCAACCAAGATGTTTGTGGATGAGCGAATTGTAACCCTTTTCAAAAGAAATGCGCATCATACACTAACTTATTGGAGTCTTTTCTTCAGCTTTGGACTCTGCATTGCTTTCCTCGGACCCACAATTTTGGATTTGCAGTGTCAAACAAACTCTACACTTAGTCAGATTACCTGGGTTTTCTTTGCTCAGCAGTTCTGCTTGCTGATTGGCAGCTCGATTGGTGGTGTTTTCAGGAAAACGTGAGTACGACCAACTATGGGCACGCACACCAATGATCCGAAAGCATATGGTTCAATAATTCTGTTTTTGTCTTTATTTTCTGTTGAAGGTTGTTCAGCGCTCTGGCAGCCTTGTGCGTCTCAGCTCTCATGATCTCTGTTATTTTTGCCATCATCCCATTGTGTAACAATGTCCTGGTGCTGGCAATTGCCATGGCTGTGTCTGGGTTGGCCATGGGTATTATTGACACCATTGCTAACATTCAGCTGGTGACCATCTATCAGAAGGACTCTGCTGTTTTCTTACAGGTGGGGAAACTGACTTATTTGTAAAATAGATGTCCTACTACTGTCACAGCTGTCACAGTCATCAAACTCTTTTCAATCAACTGAAAAAAAGACCAACATTCACTCTGATAGATGCTCCTGAGTAGTTAGTTCATTGTCAGCCTTGGACGTCCCAACAGACTGCTACCTATTAAACTCTGATGGACTGAACTGTTTGTCCTCTCTGTTCTTTTGCAGGCTTTGCACTTCTTCATTGGGTTTGGAGCCCTGGTGAGCCCACTGATTGCAGATCCTTTCCTTTCTGAAACTGGGTGTGGGAACCTCACAGAGAACGGGACTGAGATCATGCATCATTTCAGGAACATGCTGAGAAACAGTCCAATTGCAGAGCACAACATAAATCAGACTGACCTTCCCCATGAGGCAAACGAAGGATCCACAGTGCATTACGCTTTTTGGATCATGGCAATTATCAATGTAAGATACTAAGAATTTGTTAATTTTTTTGTTTGTTCTGCTGCTGAAACTATAAAACGAATAAATGTGTTTTTTATGCGCTCTCAGCTGCCTGTGCCCATTGCAGTCCTGTTCCTGATTTACCGGGAGCAGCTTATCCCATGCTGCCCCGGTGGCACGCCACGTCTTTTGGACAAAGATGAGCTTGCAATGGAGAACCAGCAGCAGGCTGAAGGCCCTGACTCTGAGCAGACAGAACATGATGTGGGAGGTAAAAAAAAAAAATCTTTTTATGTGTTTTTATGTTTTCTGCATGATCATATAAACTGTCACCAGGGATGAAGGCAAAATAATTAATGAAGTTTTGCTCCTCATCAGTCTGCCATGCGTAACTTCTTGCTCTGACACAGGCCACGGGAACATCTTCAGCTGCTGTCAGAATGATAACATGCGCGGGCTGCCAGTCTCCTTCTTTATGATTCATATCCTCGGAGGAATGGTGCTCTTTATGACCGATGGCATTGTGGTGAGTAAGAGGTGCAGATAAATCACTGCTGAGATTATTTTCAATGCAACATTTTACGGCAAGCAAGATCTGCATCACATAAAGCACAGACAGCAGGGCGCACGCATTGATGTGACTCTTTGCACTCAGGGCGCATACGCTGGCTTTGTGTACACGTACGCTGTGGCTCCACCAATGTCACTGCCCAATAAGACAGCAGGTTACCTGGCTAGCATATTCTGGGCAGCGATCACTGCTGGACGTCTCTTGTCTATACCCCTCTCATACCGCTTCCAGCCGGGGAGACTGCTCATGTTTAACCTGGTAAGGCCAATCCATCATGTAGCAAGACAGCCTGCAACATACGGTGACGTGAGCACTAAATGAGCTGATCTTTTTGTTTTCCAAGGCCGGTGCGATTGTCACTGTGTTGATGCTCCTGATTTTCTACACCAGCAGTGTTTTTCTGTTTGTTGGAACATGTTTATGTGGTCTCTTCCTGAGCAGCATATTCCCATGCATGCTTGCCTACACAGAAGACATCCTTGACTATCAGGGTAAGTTCAAATCTGCCTCATGCAGTCATGAAAAAGTGGTCAATTAAAGATGAATAAGTAACCCGTGTGATCTTTTTACAGGCTGTGCAACTTCAGTCCTAGTTACATGTGCAGGAATGGGAGAGATGGTGATGCAGGTCCTTGTTGGCTCAGTAAGTCTAATGATTCCACAGAAAAGAACCATGATTATAACCATGGTGCATAACATGCAGAAGTCTAATTTTGCTGTCTACTCTTTAGATTATTCAGTCTAAAGGCAGCTACAGCTTCCTGCTATGTGGGATGATAATCGCCTGCATTGGCTTTATCCTCTTCATTGGTCTCCTGCTGTTCCAAAAAATGCACAGAAACTACCTCACAGGTACAGGAGCTCCAAAATGTCACAACCCTCCAAGAAAGATTTGTGTCGTTGGATTTCCTGAGAGTTTGTTATTTTTAAATTTCAAACTCCATGTCTCACAAACCCCCCACCCTCCATCCCAACAGGTACTTCAAAGAAGTCTGCAATGGTGGAGGAGCCAGATACAGCAAGGCAAAATGGGACAGCCAAAACAGAGCAAACAGAGAGCCAAGAAAGCAGCTGAGAGGAGCAGCAAAAGTTTTGGTTGGTTTTTATTTCGCTGTGAAGAAAAAATCTTGCAACAATCAACAAAGACATTTGCCAGCAACACCTGAATGAACATTTATTCAGGTTATTCTCCGTTAAAATGGCTTAAGCACAGCCATTGTTGATGAAAATACCTTAACAATTTTTGTTTAATTTCCTCTTGTAAATCAATTTCTAATAAACCTTGAATTTGTATTTCTCCTAAAAATCTTAATTGTATGAAACTAATCTTACAGAGACCATTTGATCTGTTTTTCCTGGTTGTTTTCACATATTTTACCATATGTGTATAAATGTGTAACATAATCCCAGTCCTTGCAGTTGTGTGCTTTCTTTGGTTTTGAAATGATCTATTTGGTGTCTGGTTTTACATCAATCCAACATGCCATGGAAGGAACTTTGTACTCGGAAATGTTACCTCAAGAGAAACAAGAACAAAAATCAAACAGCCTCCGTCTAAACAGTTAACTTGTCAATCTGTAACCTCCACTTGGCCGCATTTATGCAACAAAAAAAAGCTCCTTGTGTATTCATGTCAAAAGTAACATCGAGAATAAGTTCTCAGTCATTTTTTCCGTAGATGCACAGAGGGGAGCCCAACATACATGAAGTACTTTTTAATAGGACACCCTTTACTAGTTTGGTGACCAATAAACTTTGATTTTTCTAAAAATGGTACAACATCTATTCTGCAACAACTTGAACCTTTTCACTTTTCTTCTCGAGCTGTCAGCGTACCTCATACACATTTGTCATCCATGGTTCAAATTTCTCCATCTGCTATTAGAAAATGGCCAAATATGTGATTTCACAACTTGCGGCGTAAATCACAGTCTGGATTAGCATGAATCACATCAGCTGAGTTTTTTTTTATTTGTTTGTTTGGTTGTTTGATTTGGAATAAGCCCCCTGCTTCCTTAAAGTTCGCAAAGGAACCTAATAATAATTTGTGTCAATGTTCAAAGCTATTTTACCAGCAAGAGACAGTTTCAACATTTTTGCAAATACAATAAAAAAGATTTCTAAAGAAACGTTTTAAGCGTAACCAATTCAAAACACAAAGAGCGTAGAAATTATTTTTTCAGAAAAACAAGCAAAAAAAAAAAAAAGACAATAATCGTTTTTACCTTAAATGAAATTGCACATTTTTTGTTTTATGAGTCGGAACACACCAGAAGCATTCAATGTTTCCCAGCCGCTTGAAAGCCTGATAAGCTAAATCAATTGTGTCCTTTCCAGCACACACTTCAGAAGCCGAGCTGTGTTCCTCTGCTGAGCCTTGTGCCCAAAGGTAACTCTCATCTTCTCTTGAATGTCACCAGAAATAAAATATTTAGTGCTGAACTTCAGATTTCATAATCTAGAACTTTCAATATGTCAAGGTATTGCGTTGGACACGCCACAGGGATTTACCGTGACAGGAGGTCACATTGGATATCTTGCTCCGAATTACTTAAGATTTGCCGAGAAAAGAATCAAAAGTGCGGCAGCAAAATAACCACATGGGCATAAAGGTAATCCGTTTTACCTTAAAGGAGGGCTCTCTTTAAATTTTTGAACAATAATAATAACATTTTAAATGGTAATCTTAAAATAGACATAGATTGAAACCATTTTTGAGGGGTTAATGTGGGAGCAGCTTTTTTTAAGGTACTTGATGGCCAGTTTTTAAGAGTAAATTCTCTTATCTTCCCCTGCAGAAACAATGAAAATGGTTTATAGTTTGGCCTTCATGTTGAGAAAAAATACTTTTTTTTCTGCATCTTAAACAGTCCAACCTTCTTACCTTTGCAATGACATTAGTAAAATGTCGTTATTCTTTCTGAGAAACTTTTTTTTTCTTTTTTTTTTTTTTTTTACCAGCCTGTATTTGCAGTATACATGATAAGATTCAAACCATCATGTTACCATTAAGAAAGAGTAAATGCCAATATTTTTATAAAACCTTTGAATAGGTTGTACGAGAAAACATAAAAGTTGAACAGATTTGTTTGGCACTCAGACATCAAACTTTCAAAAAATGGTTCATGCTTATGTCTTTTTGAAAATATCTTTATGAGAGATACAGGTACATTCTCTAGCTTTTGAAATCAAATAAAAATTAAGTATTTATTCATTTGCTGCAAGAAGGTAAACAACAGAAAAACATAGATATTAATGTGACTTGTTTGGAAAATTTAGGAAATTTTAATTAGTCTTTTCTATGTACATTTCTGGTACATTTGCCGTTTTTTTTTGTTTTGTCACAATTTTGTATTTTGTCGTCATGGAAGGTAGAGGTCAAAACAGGGACAGTACAAAGATAAATGACTTCTGCTTTCCTCTGCAATTACAAAACATTTGAAGTCACTGTTATTGTAACTGTTATTATAATGTTGTCATTGTTTATTTTTCTTTTTAAATCACACTGTCATAATTTTAAAAAATCATGTTTAAAGGTAAATTTTGTAACATAAAAAAATGTACACTTCAAAAAGAAGAGTCCTTAATACTAATATAATGAGAAACTCACACCCCTTAGAAATGAAATAAAAATCACAAACAGATCTTCGTTTCTATGTGATGCAACCATGAGGGCTTGTATGTCACCTTTGTACTTCTGTTTTTCATGTGTAACGGGTCAAACGTCACGTTTGGTGGTCTATCAGACGCCTGCTTTTTGTGCAGAATGGAAAAAATTTCATTTACATTCAATTTTTAACTTCATCTCCTTTATGATTATACCTTAGCAGACTGTTTATTAGCCTTTAAAGAGTAAAAACAGCAGCAGTTAATCGATCCAAACTTGCTGTTTAATACAATATTTTAAAAAGATGGTCAAACACATGATGTGAAAAATAAATGTGCCGCGGGAGAAAGAAAAATCTGAAAGCAGAAAAGGCAACACATAATTCTTTAGACATAACAATGTAAAGTCAAACAAAATTATAAAAGAATACCAAATTAAATCTAATTGTGCCACCAGGGTTGACTAGCGGCTGACAGTCAAGGCGGTGCCACCTCCTGTTAAAATAGTTTCCAAGTTCCTGATTTAAAAAAAAAGAAATTAGTAATGAGGGTTTAGGAAAGCCTGATAGCAGAAGTGGAAGTTGTTTATTTTTAAGTTTTTAATTGGCTGCTAGGTCACAAAAGTTTTAGAAAAACTACTATATATTATGTATTATTTTTTTTAATATAAATTTTCTCAGCTTTTGTCCATACATTTAGATAATATATAAATACTGTACAGTGCATATTGTGGTTTGATAATAACAAAACATTTTATTATCTTATTAATGTGATAGAAGTGCTCTCATTGAACAAATACAAAAGCCAACTTCCTGAAAAAGAGTCTTTTGCAATGATTACATTTCTCAACATTTAGATGTCAGCGAAACCCTAAAGAAGAAGTTACCCTCCTCTAATACGGACCGTGCCTTCACCACTCTTTCTTTTAGATGCAATATGAGAACATTAAGGATGCTCGTCCACATATATAAAGGTAAATGCTAAAGACTTAATTTTTTTGGGAAGAAAACGCAATAAGATGGGTTAATAACAGTGTTTTTGCATTTTGCAGCTCTGTTATTCAGTGTCTTATGGTCAAATAAGCAAAGAGCGGGCTGTGTCCAGTTGTCCGCTCCAGAAGAGGTAACAGGAACCCGCGGTGGATCCCTGACCGTCTCTTGTCAGTATGACCTCGAATTTAAGGACAACCCAAAATACTGGTGCAGGGGGTCTGTATATGAACTGTGTAGGATAGTCGTGAGAACACCCAAGAAACATATCAACAACAGAACCTTCATCGCTGATGACAACAGAGTTGGAATTTTTAATGTGACAATGAGTCCCCTCAGGAAAGAGGATGAAAACGTTTACTGGTGTGTCATCTCTAGATCTGGAAGAAATGTCTTTCAAAGAGTGACGCTTCGTGTCTCAGATGCAGGTATGTTTTTGGAGACCCTGAACAGATGCATCATGATCCAACTCAAAAAAATAACTTTTTCATTCTGTTTGAATCCACTCTATACGATGGAGTTTTAGGACCAGTTTACAAATAACTTTTTTTTATTTTTATGACTTTAAAGTCATAAATTTACCCAAAAAAACAGTTAAATTACGAGAATAAAGTCATAAATTTATGATTTTACATCTCGTAATATTACTGTTCCTTTCTATGGCCCTAAAACTCTGTCATAACTAAGTGATAATTGCAGGAAATATTTATTTATTTTGAGATTCTAACACATCTAAAACAGCTAAAATGAAATATTTGACTCCATCATCTATCAAACCATAAAAGCAAAACTTTCCCTATATATTTTAGTTTTTTTTACTGTATTTTATTTACTAATTGATGATCTACATTCTTTTCAGTTGAGACCAGTCCAGCTACCACTACTGAAAGTAACTCCATTCAAATGCTGGAAAAACAGCAAGAGAGGTGAGACTCAAATATCAAGTGTGATGCTGCTGAATGAAACAGTAATCAGTTGAATCAGAAGTATTTCAATTGGTTATCTTTAAAGAGAATAATTTCATTGGGGGTTTACTTCTATATGTTTTAGTTGGTGGGCAACTCTTCGCTGGATTCTTTTTTTTGCGACGTTGACATGTTTGGCATCGACTCATTTGATTGTTTGGAGGAGAAAGACTGCAAAGAACATGAGGACAGTTAACTGATCATCATTGTTGTTCTCTTTTTAAAGACATGAATATATGAAGTGTGTATATAGATCTGAAATGAGCTGTCTAAATAAAATGATTTTGCATTGTCTTCTGGTAATTAAAAAAATCATTTCAGAAAATAACAACCCCAAATTTCTTTTTAAAACAATTGATATTTTAATAAACAAAGACTTCAACAAGTCCTCCATGCCATCATCTAATGCTGCATGTGAGGACTTTGCAGACCACTTCATGGGTAAAATCAATGCTATAAGATCAAACATTTCATCCATGCAGTACACGGATCTTAACAGACCTCCAGCATTGATTTTACCAGAAGAAACACTGGAGAGTTTTGTCCTGGTTGATGCAGAGATGCTTGGTCGAGTTGTATCCCAAGTAAACACTACAACCTGCCTTTTAGATCCCATTCCCATTTCACTTTTTAAAACATTTTATGGATTCTTTGAGTCAGAGCTTTTAAATATAGTAAATTGCTCTCTTCAGACGGGGGTCTTCCCCTCTGCCTGTAAGACGGCGGTGGTGAGGCCCCTTCTGAAGAAGAGTCAATTAGATCCAAAAAATCTGGATAACTATAGACCCGTATCCAACTTACCATTTTTAAGTAAAATAATAGAAAAAAGTGTCGCTACTCAACTGCATGAGTTTTTAAATGCCCAAAAAATTTTAGAAAAATATCAGTCTGGTTTTAGGAAAAGCCATAGTACAGAAACGGCTCTTTTAAAGATCGTTAATGATCTTAGATTAAACTATGACTCTCAGAAACTTTCTGTCGTGGTGCTGCTGGATCTCAGTGCCGCTTTTGATACAGTAGATCACCAGATTTTATTAGACAGACTTAGTAGTCTAGTGGGCCTCTCTGGAAATGTTCTTAAGTGGTTTTACTCTTACCTGACAGATCGACACTTTTATGTAAGTATGGATACGTACTCTTCAGGAATCCATGAAATAAGTTGTGGGGTTCCCCAGGGGTCGATTTTAGGGCCAATACTGTTTAATTTATATATGTTGCCTCTTGGGGATGTCATCAGGAGACATGGCGTTGACTTTCACAGCTATGCTGATGATACACAGCTTTACATCGCCGTGTCTCCTGATGACCTTGAACCGGTTAACACTCTTTTAAACTGCATTTTAGATATAAAGTTGTGGATGGCAGAAAATTTCTTACAGCTCAACCAGGACAAAACTGAAGTTTTAATCATCGGTTCTGAAGACAAGAGAGAGATGATTTTACCACATCTTCATAATTTTAAACCTTCTCAATGTGTGAGAAACCTGGGCGTACTTTTTGACTCTGAGCTAAATTTTATGCCACACATTAAAAATGTCGTTAAGACAGGATTTTATCATCTTAAGAACATTGCCAGAGTCCGCCCGTTCCTCTCTCTTGCCAGCACAGAGGTGCTAATGCATGCTTTTATTTTCAGTTGTTTAGATTACTGTAATGCCCTGCTCTCTGGTTTACCCAAAAAGTCTCTTTCAAACTTACAACTTCTACAGAACTCAGCGGCACGAGTTCTGACGAGGACCAGAGGGCGGGAACACATTACACCGGTTTTAAAATCGCTGCATTGGCTCCCTATGCGTTTCAGGATTGATTTTAAAATTCTTTTAATGGTTTATAAATGTTTTTATGGTCTTGGGCCTTCTTATTTAAATGATATTCTTTTAAAATATGAGCCCTCGCGGACCTTGAGGTCTTCCGGTACTGGCCTCTTAGTTGTTCCCAAGGTGAGGACCAAAACTTATGGTGAGGCTTCGTTCTGCCATTATGGTCCTCGCCTGTGGAACGGCCTTCCGGAGAGCCTCAGGGCTGCAGAGACTGTAGAAGTTTTTAAGAAGAGGCTCAAGACCCACCTTTTTAATTTAGCTTTTAGTTGATTTTAACTGCTAATTTATTCTATTAGTTTTAGTATAGGCTATTTCATGTATTTATTTTAATTTTATGCATCTTATTCTCAATTTTATGTTTTGTTTTTTCTTTTCTTCTTTTTTATGTTTTTAATTTTAGCATCTTATGATTTTAGCCCCAGTGTTTCTTGAGGGGATCTTTTCCTCCAGGGCTTGCCGGCTTGGTCAGCGGTTGTTGCTGCAGTTGTTGCCCTTGCTGGGGCGGCTGGGGTCTAATTTTACAGCTCTATGGCTGTGAGGGGGACCCCGGTGTTGTCCCGGTCTGGGTGGTTGCTGTGGCGATGTTCCGTTGGCCGGGCTGGCTCCTGGTATGAAAGGATTCCCAGATACTGTTTCCTCACAGCAGAGCCAAGCCATACTTGTTTGTTTGTTTATTTATTTATTTATTTATTTATTTATTTATTTATTTATTTATTTATTTATTTATTTATTTTACAGTTACATAGTCATAATTCATTGTACGTGGGAGCCATGGGTCATGTGGTTTAATGGAGGGGAGTGGGAAGGGTGAAGGGTGGGTTGGGGTTTTTATTGTAATGTTGTGTGTTTACTGTTTTTAGTGTTAAAGCGCTTCGAGCTGCACAAAGTGCATGAGAAGCGCTATTTTATAAATAAAGTTTGATTTGATTTGATTTAATTAGATCATTTTGAATATAATTATTTGTAGACACTGCATTATTATGAATACATCTAAAAATGTATTTTACAGTTGATGCCTAAGGTCACCCATTTAAGAATTACAAATCTAGCTTAAAAATTTGCATCATTTGAACAACATTACCATTCATCTTGTTCCTCTTGCCATGTATTTCAAATTTGCAGAACAAAAAAATTGGTTTTAATTAATAATTATAAACCAGAGGGAAAAAAAACTTTGTGGAGTGAGAAGAATAAAATAGACTGAGGGCTTGAGGTCCAGTTTGTAATGTTACCTCCTATTTCAATTATACTTGGGGTAATAATGGAACTGCAATGTCCCTTAAATACTTCTAATGCGCAAAGAGAATGTGTTTTTAGTTTTAACCTTATGAATATTGGGGTTGGTATTTTAACATATCTCAATGTCAAGAGCTAAAAAATATCTGCCAGAAGTCAGTATACTGAAGTATTCCATTTATTTATTGGAACTCTGAACAACTACATTGAAAAAGGTGAGTGAACATTGTTGACATCACTGGCTCCATGCGTGCATCACTACATTGCTGGTTTTGCTTGCGTCTGGCCCTGTATCTTGGAATGTAGTCAGGTGTTATTATATATTGAGAACTTAAACGTTTAAGAGATTTCTGTTCACAATCACACTTTATCTGTCTTTGAGAATTGCATTCAATATGCAAAAAACAAAATGCAGAAACAATCAATTAATACCTTAATCAAAAAATATTTCAATCAATCATTTATTTTGTCTAAACATTCCTTCTGCGTTTTATTTTCTGAAACATTTTATTCACATGAAACATCTGTATTTGTCAACATTTATTATCATTGACAAAAAATGCAACAGCCCCTCAACAAATATGTTGATCAGAACTCCTGTGATAAAAGGAGCAGAATCAGAACCAGAATCCATTAATCTTGTTATTTAAAAATAATTGATGACTTTTTGCAAATGTACAGAGCTATTAAATTCAAGGCAAAGATGTCTTTTTTTTTTTTTAAGGCAAACATGTTTTTTTTTTTTTTTTTTTTTTGTAAATAAACTTTATTGCACATTATGCCATTTTACAAAAAAACCACAATCAGGTATGCAATAAGAACACAATTGCAAACACGAAATACACATATGTATAAAAACAAAAGCAAGAATAGAAAAAGAAATAAGCAATGGGCTAAGTCTGTGAAGATTTTTTTTTTTTTTTTAAGGCAAACATGTCAGGTAAGACAGACTTATGAGGTGACGTCACCACAAAGCTTTTGTCAAGAGACCAAACACAACCAGGGAAGCTGTGCTGGTAAAATAAAAGCCAAGGAAGGATTGTTTAAAATCCACAGTATGGATACCAAAATGTAGAAACAAGACGTTTTAGCTAAAGGAACACATTTTAATTAAATTAAAATGTAACATCCAAAACATTGAATTGTGATGACTGCAGAATTTTAGGCTTTAATTGTTTGTCTTGTGCACATTTAATAGCCAAGATGAAATACAGATCACTTTTTGTTGTTTATAATCCCTTAACTATCAGTACATGTAATCCTCTTTCAGGGATTTAATACACATGACTCCTGTTGTACTATTAAATACATTTTTTCTTCTTTTTACTTGAGTATACAACATGTTTTCTTCTAAAGTTCCAGTGTAAAATCAACTGGTAATAATTTTGTACACCTTTGGTAAAACTAAAGCATTAAGCAAACAACTGAAGGACACTCAATGAAGGCTATTAATTTGGGAGAAAAAAAGAGTAAACAAAGCCAGAGAACTAGAGACCAATGAACTAAAACTGCAACTCAACAAATGCGTGTTAGAATTATTCCATCTTGTCTATAACAAGACAAACCCCTGAAAATCGCGGAAAAAACACAATTATTAGGAATGAAAACAATGAAGTTACAATGTTTGTTATGAAGCCTACAGTAAAAGTGGTTCATTACATTAGCTTAAGTTAAAACTAATAATAATAATAATAACAATAATAATAATAAATTAGAAAAGACTTTCAAATAGTTGTTAAATTTTTGTAGAAAATCATATTTGAAAAATAAATTGTTAATGTCTTTTTGTCTTGTTGCTTCAAACAACATTTTTGGCTAGTATTATAAAATATGCAAATTGATAAACGCGTAATAAGTAAAAAAATATTACTTAAAATTCAACAGTAATGCCTTACACTACCTAGTCACTTGGGAAAGTAAAGTATTTCTATTGTAATAATTTGATCCCAATATTGTTGATTTTGTTCAGCATTGCGCTGAATGTCTTACTTTGAAAGTCACATCCGGTGTGATTGTGTTGAGCTCGACAATGGGCGGAAGTAAAGACTGACTCCCACTGACAGACTGAACCAAGTTACTGCTCGCTGGTGCCAACGCCCGGCGAAACCGACAGCCAACCTTTGCAAGCAGAGTTACGGGTAAAATAGGTACGTAGCCCAAACATTTGAATTCCTTTGTGTAAATCCATTTAAAGATTACAAGCTGGGTTCCCACCAGTCTTTGAGCTGCAGCAATTATGCTAATGTTTGCTAGTTTGCTACGCTAGCCCTCATGTTAGCATTGGATGACTGAAACTAGCAGCACTTATCATTTGTTGTACAAATACAAAAACTAAATTTAAATATGTTTTCTGATTAAGTAAAATGTCCGTGTGAAAATAACACCTGGTACTATTTCCGAATTTTAACCATACTTGTTTTTTTTACGGGCTTTTTGAGCACCGAGCCATCGTTAGCCTCTAGTGAATGATAATACTGGGGCGTGACTGAACTGAAGTAAATAAAACGCTGAAGCATGAGTATTTTCCCGCTGTTTAATTTGCTCATCGAACTGTTGATTACTTTTTTTTTAATGAACAAGACTAAAAGGCCTGAACAACGTTTAAAATAATGTACCGTCTGAAATGTGAACTGGCCCAAGCTAGCCTAAAGTGAGGCAACACCTCCTTCTCTCTCTCTGCAGTTCTCAGTTGCTAACAGCAGCAGAAAGCACAGAGATGCAGACGATCAAATGTGTTGTGGTGGGTGATGGTGCAGTAGGAAAAACCTGCTTGCTGATTTCCTACACCACCAACAAATTCCCTTCTGAATATGTACCAACAGTAAGTATTGCCCGCATATTATTCTTCCTTTTTAATCTTTATGGTTTTAAGACAAAATGGGATGAATTCCATCCAACATTTTATTAATCTGGATAATATTCTTCATCACAGGTATTTGACAACTATGCAGTAACTGTAATGATTGGAGGTGAACCATACACTCTGGGGTTATTTGATACAGCAGGTATGACTTTATTTAAACCGTTTTATTTAAATAAAATTAACATAAAATATAATAAAATGTTTTCCAAATTTGCACTTTCTGGAATTGCAGATTGTAATGCAGGTCTGCTTGGTTTGTATTAGCTACATAGATCTCATATTTTCTACCTTTACATACATTAGGGCTGCACGATATGAGCAAGACTTGCGATGTGCGATATTAGTGATCAATATTGCGATAACGATATAATTTGCGGTATATAAACAAATGGTAAAACAACCAAGAACATCTTTACCATCTCATTGCAACAGTTTAAAAAAATGATACTCCAAATGACCTTCGTTGATGTAGGAGGCAAACAGCTAACATGAAAGGGCTCATCTGATTGGTCAACATCGGAAAGGGTCCATCCAATTGGTCAAATGCATAAATGGATTTATTTGATTCGTTAAATGCTTCAAGATGCCATAGGATTGTTTTAGCACATTTAAGGTAACCATTTATTGCGATTTTTGCTGACTTTTGCGATATGGATATTGCACTGCTTGATATTGCGATAACGATAAATTTGCGGTATATTGTGCAGGCCTAACATACATGTATATACATAAGCAGCTGGATAGCTCAGTTGGCTGGATTTAAGACTGCCATGCAGGAAATCTACTGTCACATTGTTATATATTGTTTTAGACTAGTTCCTGGTGGTCAACAGTTTTAACTTCCTGCTTACTACATATAAAGTTTTGGTCTTGTACTTATTAAAATTGTACATATATAGAAAGAAATTAGCTAATTTCAATGCATGGTAAAAAGGACAAAATAATCACTGTTAAAAACTAAGTAGTCAGAAGTTTTGGTCTTTTGATAAATTAAATCGCTATCAAAGCCGGGTACCAATCAGTATGAACAGTGCTGGTACAAAACGGCTATCACCACAGTTGATACTGATTGGCTTTGGAACATGACGTTACAACACATTGATAAAACCAGAGCACATATTTTTTAAACAGTAATAATTTTAGTGATCTTCAACCCTGCTCTCCAAGAGCCCCTTTCCTGCTTGTTTTCCAGCTGACCTGATTACTTGGATCTGGTGTGTTCAGTCGATCAGAAATTGAACACCAATCAGCTACGCTTGCAGGGTTTTTAAAACAGTCGGAGGATTTTAAAGGATTACGGTTGGAATTCCAGAAAATGAAGTTGGGACTAACATTTTTCATAATGCAAATATTTTTTGTCTTTAAATAAGTCCCCGTAACAGAATAGAGGAGTTAAGGGTTTACTTAGAGAAAATCATTTTCAAGTTGTTTCTGTTAATCTTTTTTTTCCCTATTAAAGCCTTTATAGTTGCATTTTGTGAAACACTTATTGACTCCTGGGAAGAGTCTTTACGACTCTGGTTCTCTTTTGACAAATGACACGCAAAGATTATTTCTGATAAGTTATGTATTTCAAAATCAATTTCCAGCTAAGGCTCATTTGGTGAAGAAATTGAAAAAAAGTGAGCAATGCATGAATGTTGCATAATGGCCATTTCAAGCTTTTATTGCACCAGGGTCAAAACTACAGTAGAAATAACAATGTAAAGACAAAAATGGAATGGTCAGGGAATAATATTTAAAGTTGTAATTCTTCTCAACTGTCAGTAGGTGTCAACATAGACTCATTAGATCTGTCAATCTAGATCAAAGTAAAAAATACAGTATATAAGCATAACAACTAAGAAAACAAAGTACTTATAATAGATTATAATCCAAGTTTTAAAATGTACTAGTTCTTATTAAATACTTCTTTTTTTTTTTATTAATTATTTTGAGCATTTAGTTGTTGTCTGTGCGGTTGGAGATCTCTAAATTACTAACACAAACTGCTGCTGACTGTGTTGACTTTTGTCTACCATCACAATTTACTCCCATATTGAGCCAACTGTCTCTCTGCAGGTCAGGAGGATTACGACAGGTTGAGACCCCTAAGCTACCCTCAGACCGACGTCTTCCTAGTTTGTTTCTCCGTTGTGTCACCCTCTTCCTTTGAGAATGTTAAAGAAAAGGTGAGTGTCCACTATAACAGTAATTTTGCTCACCCCCACAATGCGACCCCTGTATTTGTTCATTTGTTCTTAGTTTTTTTCTTGGAAATAATACCAATGTCACGATTCAAAGATCAAAAGTATTTTGTATCCAAAAATAATATATTTTGAAGAAAATGCTGCAAACTACTTTACTTTATTTTATTTTTTTACTTTGAATGGCCTTGATAAGCTAAATTCACTTTAATCATTTTTAGACCCATCTAACTTTCATGCTAATTAGCTGGATAAGCTGTGTGATCTCAGCTTGCTGTGGTTTGGAGCCAAGCTCTCAGCACTCACCATTTCCTGGTGCCAGTGGTGTAGGGATGCAGGGTTTGCTGTGTATGAAGGAACACGAGTGCAGCTGCTTCCTATTTGTCTCTTGCCAAGAGTTCTGGCCATTATTTTGTTTGCTGTTTCATTCACTGACTCTCTGTCCTCCAGCATGATTGTAAAGAAATTAATGTCACTGATCCCATAAAAAAGGAAAATATAGGTTTAGAGTGGCATTTCTTTCTGTCGTTTTGAATGGAAGATAGAGAAGACGCTCCAGTTGCTCACAGCTCCATGATGATTCACGTCACATACTCTCTTGAAATAACAGTCTTGCTAATGCATCCCTCAGTTTGTGAATGAAAAATGGCTAAGAACCTGTAATGCTGCCCAGCTCTACTTTGTAGCAATCATGTTAAGTAGAATGAATCCAACGGTTACTATGGAAACTGACATAAACAGCTGTGCAGCAGCTGGCAGTTGCGGTCAGTGATCTACAGGCGGATCGGTTCTACCAACTTCCCTGTTTGGAAAGTACTCCTCATCTATTTTGGAGGTCATTAATTAACAAAGTCCCTAATGTGTATGTCAAAATAATGGGTTTGAGGGAAAATAATCTGTGTCAACATTTAATTTGTAAGATGTTTTTTCTATATCATAACATGCTATGACACATGGGGCATGTGACATGCTGCTCCAGGCTTCTTCTTTCTCAGCTCCAGTCTGATAAATGAAAGACTTCAGCCAGGCTCAAACTGTATTAATTTCTCCTCCACAATCAATTTTCAAACAATTGGCACCACCGTGAATTAAAAGTACGTCACTACCAAGTCCGAGTCTCTGATTGGTCAAAGTTTCCCCTGGTTTCATTTCTAATGCTCACCCAGTGGTCAGGCGTTTTGTATGTAGAGCTCAAACAGTCGTAGAAACCTGTGTAGCTACGGGTGAATGGATGAGTTTGGGATGTGGAAGCCCAAAACGCACATCAACATAGACTTTTCATTAAAAATGGTCACTTAAATGTAGCTTTAGTTTCTATTAGTCCTAGCTGTGGCACTAGACAAAGCTGTTAGATTTGCTGGAAGTTCTTTTTTGGATAAAGGGAGGCTAGATGGGTCTTAAAGCTTGGTTAATTTAAGTTCTAAAAACCCTGATTGATGACAGAAAAAATTCATTTCTTTTTGGGTGTATTTCATTGTTTTAACCATGATGTTTTTTACTTGAATTTCCTTTGTTGTTATGAACATGAACAGTTTTTTTTTTAAGGCACTGGAAAATGCTTTTGTATGTTTCTATAGTCATATGCTGTCATCATTGTTGTGTCCCACTATTACGCTTGTCTGAAAGGACAGTCTGAACATTAAGCTGTGAGAGCTGCCTTAAAGTCCCACTCCAGTTATAGTTGATCTGCTGTAAAAGCGTACCCCAGTGGTTTTTTAATTATGATTATGCCGTTTTAGCCAAAATCAAAAAACCTGCAGGGCTCCAGACTAACTTTTTTCACTAGGAGCACAGTGGCCCCTAACTAAAAATTTTAGGGGCACAACCAGAAAATTTAGGGGCGCATACTGTAAATCAACATTCTAACCAAATCTACTAATTTCCACTGTATTACTAATAAATACTTTAATAATAGATGCAGAAATTACAATGTGCTGTTTCTAATTCAGTGTCACATTTTATTCTTCACTTTTGAAAATGCAACAACAGGTAAACTGACAGCACCATCGCTGTCATGACAGTACAAATAGTAAAGAAAACAGATGGAAATTTATCTTGGTCACACCAAATAGGTGCAGCCAAGATGCACAATAAGCGTGTTTGAGATCACCCAGGTGAACTCAACGCTGCGCAGATCACCTGGTGTGAGACATATTTTTGATTTTGCTCCAACATCAACTGTCAATCATCACAAAAATATTGCGAGAAAGGGGTGGGAGCAAGGGGCAAACCTACCCGGACACAGCTGGAAACTGAACTGACTGAAAGCTGCCCTACAGACTACAAAACAATGCATTATGGGACATGTGTCCTGATGGTTTTTGTAGTTGAGTGATTAATTAAAATAATTTAAAATACCAATTCATTAAAAAAGACTACATGCATTACAAAACATTAAAATAATCGTAAAATAAATATATGATAACACAGATCACACTAAGGGGGAGAGGAATATAATAACTAAATTGAATGTTTAGGACAACTCCAACTTCCTGTTGTCCTTCAGTCTCGCTGCAGATTCGCCTTCATCTCACAGCGCGCCCCCCCCGGCCTGGTCTCCCCACAACGATCCAGGCGAGGTGCCGGTTCATCTCAAACACGGCTATCGTTGCATTTTCCCCACGTATTTTCAGTGTGTCTAAAACTAATGTTGTTTTTGCCCGCACGTGTTTAATGTTCAAGCCCCGTTAGCTGTCACGCATGTAGGTGTGGGACATTTATTCCCCTCAGCTGACCCGACTCCCGCGGGAGCGGTGTGCTGCCGTAACAGCCGTGCATAAACCGTTTGATGCTCCGCCGTAACCGTAACCAAAACTTAACCTTACTCCGGGTCTGTGTGACCCAGAGAAAAGTTCAGCACTGACTGCATGTATTTAGAAAATTACGAGCGAATAGATACGTTCTAGAAAGGAAAGTAAGGAACTCCTTAATGTGGTCTGGGGAGGGGGCTGTCAGGTGTCCTGCTTTCAAGCCCTGTCATTGTCCCGCCCCCAAGAGTCATATACCCCACTGTGATTGGTTGGTCATCTCCGTGCACGACAATGAAAAAGTGTAATTCATTAAAACTGGCGGGCTGCAGTAACATTAAATTTTCATTTAAGGCGGGGGCCGCAAAATATCATCTTTGGGGCCGCAAATAGCCCGCGGGCCGCGAGTTTGAGACCCCTGCTGTACACTAGTCGCAGGCCGGAAGAACGAATCAATAGTTCGCTTGCTCATAGCTCAGACGCACATATCAGGTTGTGACGATATTTGTCTCCGTTTCCTTTCCACAGATGTTTACGCGCGCGCGAATATCTCTAGGCCCCTCCCCCTCCACATATTTTAGCCACTTACAGTGACTTATTCTTCTCACACGCAGTGGCCGCCTCACAGACGGGCATCACGCGAGAGTGTACGTGCTCGCGTTTCATGAGTATGTGCGCGAGTGTGTGTGTCTGCCTGCGTGCGTATGCGCTCGCGTCTCAGATTATTTCATTGATCATTGACTTGCCCCTTCCACATTTAATGTATAAAAAAATACGGAGGGTGGGGGAGGCAAATTTACTGGTCGCACATGTGCGACTGGATGTAAAATTCAGTCGCACACTCTCAAATTTTGGTCGCAAAATGCGAGCAATTGGTCGCAGTCTGGAGCCCTGACCTGTATCTTTTTCTGTGACACGGTTTCTGCAGAGTGACAGTAGTTCATTAGAAATTCACAGCTGATTTTTAGTCTGGACTGTCGGCCGGGAAGTACACCTTACAGCAGGGGTGAGCAATTATTTTAAGTCACGAGCCACATAGGGTTCTAAAATTCGATAGAAGGGCCGGACTGCGAGCCGATGCGTGGTGTGAGAATGATATAACATGGAATGTAGATGAAAATATTTGGATTGAAAATTATATGCTAAAACAGAATATTCTAGAGTTTTTAAAATAAATAACACTATTTATGAAATAAAACAACAATCAAATAACACTATGATTTTCAAAGACAAAAATTCCGGAAAAATATACTGATACATTTATGAATAAATAAATAATAATAATAATAATAATAATGGATTGGATTTATCTGCGCTTTTCAAGACACCCAAAGCGCTTACATTGTGTCCATTATTCATTCACTCCTCATTCATACTTGATCATGATAAGCTACTGTTGTAGCCACAGCTGCCCTGGGACAGACTGACAGAGGCGTGGCTGCCATTTCGCGCCTACGGCCCCTCTGACCATCACCGGGATCATTCATACACATTCACACACCAGTGGAGCCACACTGGAGGCAAGGAGGGTGAAGTGTCTTGCCCAAGGACACAACGACATTTTGGCTGGTGGGGATCGAACCGCCAACCCTTCGATCATTGGACGACCCGCTCAACCACCTGAGCCACTGTCGCCCACTGTCGTCCATAAATAATGGATCCTGTCCCGTCATAATTCCGCAGAGACTTTGAGCTCATCGCACGTCTCAGTTTGCTTAGCTGTGCTGTGTCCTGCACGTCTGTTTCACATCCAGTAATAATGAAAAAGCAAATTTCAATGTCTTATGCTGCAGCTACGCATATATCTGTGTTACCTTTTCACCAGTATATAGAGTTCCCTCGTTTATTGCAGGAGTTACGTTAAAAAAATAACCCTGTGATTTTGAAATCCACAGAGTCTGATTACAGACATTTATGGCAGTAAAACTCCTCACTGCCTAAATAAACTTTTCTCAGGCGGACATGAACATTTTCACCATTTTTCTCTCTTGTTTAAATTCTCAAACCTTCATAGAAAAATTAAGTCCAGGATCTTAAAATGAAAACAAAGATCTGATCGATCACAGATTTCTGATCTGAGGAGCTCCGCGTTTCTGTAAAGGAGACACGGCATGGACTGAGGAGATTGATTGACATGGTCTCCAGCCAATCAGGACACAGAACAGGGGTGCGCTGTTTAAAAAATGCAGCATAATTGCTCTAAAAGAATGAGCTAAACCGGGAAAGATGAAGGGAAGACTTCTTCTCTTCTATTTGACAGGGATTTTAGAGGGTTTCAGGTTGGAGCACAGACTGCAGGAGGGGGGGAAGAAAATGTCATCAGGATTTTCATTGGAGTGGGTCTTTAAGGTGGTGTGCTTTCACACTTTGATGTGGCATCAAGAACCTCAGCATGACCCTGCTTCTAATTCATTTTGTGTAAAAAAAAAAAAGATTATACATATTGTTTGAGATCAAATCAGAAAAAGTTATATTTTAACGTATTTGTTCAATAAATCCTTGGAAAAGTTGTGATAAAAGTTCCCTTAGAAATCTGCCTGGATGAACAAGACTTTGTTTATTTAAACAAGCGAAGGAGACCTTCATTAGTTATTCAAAAGGATGAAACTATTAATTAAGTATTAAAATTAGTGAAATAACTTCTGTTTTTTGTTTGTACTTTTACACAGACGGCTACAAATGATCAATTTCATAGTTTTTATTTTTTTCCACTGAAATCCCATACAGTTTAAAAAAAAACTATCCCCATGCGTTGTGTTGAAAAATGTATAAAAAGATCTTACAGTATTTGTTAGGAGAAAACAAAAAACATAACTTAACATTCAAATAAAAATATTTGACTGTTAATACATTTTGAAAGGATGAAATATTATTAAAAAAATATTTAAAGCAGTAAAAGGTTTTTGAAAAAGAATTGTTAGAGGCCTTAATAGTTTCATGTGGCTTATTAAAAGTTTCTGTAAAAAGATTTTATTTTATTTTATTTTAAATGACCAAAATACACTCACACTGAGCTCAAGAAATAAAAAGCAAGAAAGATGGACAAGAATATTTTACTTGTATATTATCACAGTCGCAAACCTATCTTATTGATATATTTGTGTTTTCTTCTCCTCTCCAGTGGGTTCCTGAGATAACTCACCATTGTCCCAAGACCCCATTCCTTTTGGTAGGCACACAGATTGACCTCCGTGATGACCCCTCCACAGTGGAGAAGTTGGCCAAGAACAAGCAGAAGCCGATCACCCCAGAGACGGCAGAAAAGCTGGCTCGTGACCTCAAGGCAGTCAAATATGTGGAGTGCTCAGCCCTAACTCAGGTAGGATCTTCCCTTCATTTGCTTTGTATTTAGCATTCTCCTCTCCAGGCTGGACATGCTTTGTCTCGTCTTTTGCTAACTGCATTTGTAAATTCTGTCTAACTGTGTGTTCCCTGTGCTTGTCTCTTCTTCTCCTTTGGTCTGTAGCGAGGACTGAAGAACGTATTCGATGAGGCTATCCTAGCCGCATTAGAGCCCCCCGAAACTCAGAGAAAGAGAAAATGCTGCTTGTTCTGATGTCTCTGAACGGCTTGCTTTGCCTCTCGATTGTCTGCTGCTTATTGATAGTAAAGAAATGTCCATCACGTGCATTTCTTTGAAACTCTGTGCCCGTTAACAGTTTTCTTTCTGTTTGTGTGCTCTCTTTTCCACTTTGTCTAACCACGATCACACATGTGGCCTAAGATGACAGAATGCCAATGTTAAACTTCACTTTGTGTGCAAATGGATACAATTGGATACAACTAAGAGTTTTTTTTTTTTAAAGTTGATGTTAACTAGGTACTGAGCTCATGTGTTGTATCCAATAAGAAACATTTGTTGTTTTTTTTGTCTTACAGTTGTAGTGACATTTTATTTCTTTACTGCTAGATCAAGATCTTTACTCATCTTGATCATGGAGAGAATCTTACAAAACATGATCTGAATAAAGGAAATCTTTCATTGCCCTGCCTCATTTCTACTCCCACAGCTTGTTTTAGGCTCTAGCAGGAGCACATTTGTTTGTCTGGACTACCTTTTTTGAATAATAACATTTTGTTTTCACAGAAAGGATTAAAGAATGTGTTTGATGAGGCAATACTGGCTGCCCTGGAGCCTCCCGAGCCTAAGCAAAGGCGTAAATGTGTTCTGCTCTGAGTTTCCTCACGCTGGTCCTCATCCTTCTCTAAATTTAACTCCATGGGATACAAGAGGGTTTTCTGCAGAAGCACATTCCACCACAAGTTGAGATATAAAATATTAACCATCCCACTGAGTTAACATGAAAGCTTCTTTTTCTTATGTAAAATGATTTTGAGACTGAAAAACCTTTGATGTCACTTTAAATGTACATGATGTAAAACCTTACTGCTTAGGCCGCCGACAAATTGAAGACGGTTAAAACAATTTTGGGAGGTTTTATTCCAAAAGGACCAATGTGGATTCCAGGAGTCTTTTTTGTTGTTGTTTTTTTTCTTGTTTGAGTATCATGTAAAAACAAATGCTTACATTTTTGTGTAATACTTTTTCCTGTTGAAATTGTGACCTCAAGCTCCAGTTGGTTTAGACTGTATTTCTCCTGTTTTGGTCAAAGAAGAATTCTTCTCGCCATCTGGAAAAGTTTTTTTTTTTTTTTTACTCCTAAGAGTTGGATGTTCAACCCGTACGTAGGTTTCGAAGTTGTGTTCAGGAAATTAAGCCGTTTGACTGTTGCTATGGAAACTTTCAAAGCATCCGGATCAGAGTACTTTAAAACAGTTTGAGCACATGGTTGTCCCCTTTTAGGTTTCCAACAGAAGTGTGTTGTGGAGGTGATGCAAGTTGAAAATGTCCGACTCATTACCTCACCATTAGCTATTTAGCATCATTTACGCTTTCAGATCTTAATGGACCGAACTAAGTGAAGTTTTGACTACACTCAAACCTATTCAAGGGTGAGGGCTTGAATTTGTTAATATAATTGGGATAACTTATTTACTGAAAGTGTATTACTAATGGGGTTCAATGAAACCCAGATGGAATTGCCAGGAAAATGCATCTGGTTTGTGTTCAGTTTGACAAAGTTGTATTGTTTGAATTTTTTTCTTTTTGCTTGTAAAAGAACTACAATAAAGCAGTATTATAATTATAATTACTTTTTTCTTTTGTATTAGTGGAAAATGGGTTTAAGCATGTTCACATAGCAAAAACAATCTTAAAACAATTTAAAGCCTTCCCACCTTTGAGAAAAGTGCTCTTTTATTTAGCTGGTATGGTAATATACACCCATCTAACAGAAAACATACAGGAAGAAATAAAAACAAACCAAATCACTCAGTCTTCAAACCACTAAGACATGTTTCTGCAAAATAAGACAATGGTTTATTGTCCTAGATGTAAAGTTAACAGTGAAGTATTTAAGCTCTGGGTGAACCAGGAACAACATAATAAAACAGAACTAAGTTAAATGTCAAATGCAAATTGAGTTTCCAAATGATACGGTCAACCTGCCTTCCTGATCTTAACAAAACAGAAAAACACAAAGAAAATGGGGGTTCATCGCTAAGGCTCCACAACCACAGTGTCACAATAGATACCAAGTAGACGTATGACAGCCAACAAGACTTTAGAAAAACCTCAACTGATGTGAGTACGAGGTGGAAAAACTACAGTTCAACACCACCACCACCCCATACAAAAATCATTTGTCTGCATCTTCAGAAAAAAATTTATTCTACAGTATAATAGCAACAATTTGAGGAATGAAACAAGATTTTTAAAGCACATGTAAATATATTTTTTTCTCTGAACTCACAGTGATACTACCAGTTTCAACCAGCCACCTTTTAACCCTTGTGTTATCTTAAATGACCCCACCCTTATATTGACGTGTTCTCCTACCATAACAAAGGTGGGTAAAGGTGAAAAGATTTCATGTAATCCATGGACACCAGAGAGGTTCACAAATCATTAAAGAAAAAAGGTTCAGAGCACTGTCTGGTGGGTCTAGATGACCCAACCCCCAATGTTAGAGTGTCTAGGATAGCACAAGGGTTACACAAGCATTGGATGAATCTCCAAAATCTACGAATCATCAGCTGGACAGATCTCAACACAGCTATCCGTCACTCGAATACCGTACCAGCCTGCCCAGAATTGTGTGTCTTTGCCGCCGTGTGTAAATTTGATGTATCTCACTCCTGGCCCATAATCTTTGAAAACATGAGTCATCTGAAAAATAAAGAGGGATTGAGGACTGTCAGGACACCACAACTACCTCTGAACTTTGTTGTACTTTAGGTTATGAGACATACCTGATTCCACTGCTGGTCGTTCCATTGAGGAAAGGTAACAGGTTCAGGAGTAAATTCCTGAACAACGGCCTTCTTGTCATTCAGAAGCTCCACAGTGATTATATATTCACTGCCGCAATCCCATCGAGGCGCGTACCTACAAAGATAATGTGTGGGCTAAAGAAATTCTCCCATATTTTATTATAAATTTTGTTGTTGTTGAATATGTAGAACTATTTTTAACATAATGTTCATAAAATATGTTTAAACAATTGAACTTTACAAAATTTTTGAAACCATTCAGATTTTTTCTATTTCAGTTTATTAACTCTCCGGGGCAACACCTTGTTGCAGCACAGGAACTGAGCGTCAGTCACCTGTAGCCCTCTTACCAATCAGATATGCAGATGTGTGGCTGCATTTCATCCATAAATGAAGAGTTGTAACCTTCTTCCTTTAAATCAATCAGCTGTGACTTTAAGCACATTCTGAAGACAAGAAAAGTTTTTGAGATCTATGAAAAATGATTAGAGCCTTACAATCACTGGGTCCCTGCTGGTGAATACTCACCTATAAGAGGTTACAAAGTTTTTCTGGACTCCCTCATTAGGATGAGATACCATAGGAGCTTCAATTTTCCATTGGTCACCACCATTTTCAACTATGGTCCACCCATTGAACTCATCTAAATAGGAAAAACAAAAATGAAAAACAATAAATTCCCAATCTCAATGTGACACTCTTTAAAGACCATATTTCTTCTTTAACCTGTCTAAAGACAATCTCCTTCTGAAGTTTTGGTTTAAAGGTTTCTTCTAATAAAAAGCTAAACAGCTACCAGTGAGGCCACTTTTCTCACCTTCTCCTCTTGGATTTTTGAGAAGATTTCTTCTGTTCTTCAAAGAAAAATAGAAATGTTTCCAGTTAGTCGCTTTTCCCCCTTAGTTTCCCTTCAGCTTACCCCGACTGCATCATAACACGATTACTTACTGCTGTCTCTGAGTGATTCTGGACGCTCAAATCTGCGCTTTGAGACTGTTCCATTACTTTACAGTTTCTCCTCATGTAAAAACAAATTATAAAATTATAAGCTAATTTTCCCCTAATGTTTTAACGTAAATAATATCCGTCCGTCGATGCGTTCCCAGATGGAGGCAATCGCAGAGATACAGAGACTGAAAATGTTAACTATTTCATACGCCAATACAACTTCTGTTTTACTAAAGGAAGCATTGTGTCTGACGGTTTGACTCCCAAAATCTTTCGCTACTGTTAGTCCTCTAGGGTTTGTTCGATTTTTTGTTACAATGACCCTGAAGTTGGCGGAGCTGTTTATTGAAACCATGTTATAAAGCCAAAATTATGTTTGTCTATCCTACTGTGAATTTGAAATGTATACAACTGTCAGAAATCTGAATATGACATACACACATACAAGCAAAACTGGCCGTGTTTTTTTCTATGGTGATCGAAGCAAATGTCGGCGTATGCCGGTGTTTAAAACATTCGCTCATCTATTTATGAGAGTTCTGAAGAGAATGCAAACATTCTGGAAACCCTCAATCAATTTGGTTGTAGTCATTGACTGAAAATGAGAACCTACAATACATTTAATAATTGTGATTCAAATTAAAAAGCAGTTATTATGTGAAATTTTGGGTAATTGTTTTGCAAGAGAAACCTAATTACTTGTTTTTTTGTAATTCCTTAAAAAATAGAGCTGATTCCTATTGAGTATTGGAGAATGTAATACAAAATTGAACAGCGGAGAGTATATTACGGTATTGCACAGTCCCATGATTATTGCACTGAGATTTAGCAAGTTATCCCTGGGGGGAGGGGTACGATGATCTTCCCGAGTTCAGACTTCTGGAAAGAAACTGTTCCTCATCTCGTGGTCCTGCTCCTCATGCTCCGCAGCCTCCTTCCTGAGGGGAGCAGGAAGGACAGAGGGTGTGAGGGGTGAGTGGGGACTTTCAGGATGCGAGAGGCTCGTTACCTGCATCAGGTCTCATCGATGTCAGTGGTGGTCTGCAGGCTGCAGCCCTGCAGGCTGTGCAGCTTTAGCCACTCGCTGCAGAGCTTTTCTCTCTGCCACAGAGCAGCTACCGTGCCACACAGGGATGCAGGAGGACAGGACGCTCTCCACTACACACCTGTAGAAAGAGGTTAGGACTGCGATCCCCATCCCAGCACGCCTTGGTCTTCTTCATGTTGATGCAGAGGTTGTTGTCTCTGCACCAGCTCTCCAGATGTTCCACTGACCCCTGACTGCTTCAGGGAGGTGTTGAATCTGTCTGTCAGCACCTCTGTGAGCTGGTGTGCACAGTCCTTCAGCACCCGTCCAGGGATGTTGTCAGGTCCAGCAGCTTTGTGAGGGTTGATCCTCTGGAGGGTCATCCTCACCTCCACTGGCATCACGCTGAGAAACTCTTCGCCAGGTGGGATGGTGAGTCTGGTGCTGGGGGGGGCGGTATTGCAGTCCTCAAAAGCGGGAGTAAAAGTAGTTGAGTGCATCTGGTAGAGAGGGGTCCTCAGGGCATTGTGCATCTCTTTTTTTTTCTTTTTTTTAACTTGTCCTGTCCAACAGCTGGGCAAACAGATGAGAGCTGAAGGCCTCTTGTGTTGGACATATTTTTTTTACTTTAACAACAGGGGTTATTAATCTTCTGACAAACCAGAGGTATGTCTGAATAAACCCCTTTTGTTATCGAGGCCAAACTTTATTCATTTTAATCATATTTGAAAATCTTTTGTGTTGGACCGGACGGAAAAGGAAAGGAGGAAAGAAGAGAGAGGGATGTTAGAGAAGGGGGGATAGGAGGGTGATTATAGAAGGAGGGGGGGTAAAACCATGAAGCAGCATAAAGCCACAAGTTGCAGGATGGTTATACTCATTACGGTGAGGTTCAGATGTAATACAAGTCTATAAGGGCGGGGCCTGTCCACACACACACTCAGATGTTATAAACATACCTGTTGGCTCCAAAAATGTTCACATGTCAACATTTACACAATACAAATAATGTTCACACACGCATACCTATGCCTTCAAACCAAGTAGTGTGAAACATTTCATTCAATCAAGCAAAATATTAGTGCAAAGGTGAGCAAACACCTGTGCTCAAGTGAGTGTTTATGTTCTTCTAAAATGGATGATGGAATGTAAAAAGAAGGAGGAAGAGAGGCCAGCCATCCCCACACCAAGACCCCCTGCCGCCGCAGCAGCAGCAGCAGCAGCAGCAGCTAGGACCCCCACAAGATAGCAGATAGAGAACAACCGCCCCCCGGGTGATCACATCTGCCACCCAGGCCAGGACCAGCAGGACCGCCACGGGGCCCCCAGAGCCAGAGAGCAGGGGGGCATGTGGGGGACAGAGAGTGCAAGCTCCAGTCCAACCAGGAGAGCAGCCTGGATGGAGGGCCCAACGCGGGACCCCGCCCCAGAAGAGCGCCCACAGCCCCAGATGAGCACCCCACCACCACCCAGGAGTTCTGGGCATCCCCCCGTCACAACTCCAGGTACGAGCCAGGATCCCCCAAGGGAGACCCGCCCCGCGCTCAAGGCAGCCACCCACCTGGCCCAAGGTTGGTCCATGAAGGAGCAAGGCAGGGGCCAACCGTCCCCATTGATGCATTGTGCATCTCTGGTGTTGTAGTCTGTGATGCACTTAATGCCTTTCCACATACTCCGGGGAATAATGGACATAAAGTGTCCCTGGATCTTCTAAGCATATGGCCCTCTTGACCCCAGCGTGCAGCTCGCTGCTCTGAGTGCCACCTTGTCACCAGACTGGAACGCAGCTTTTCTGTTTTTTTATCAGAGGCCACACCTCTGCGTTCAGGAAAGGTTTCTGGTTGGGATAGTCCGTTACAGTCCTGGTGCTGGTGACATCCTCCATCATTATTATTACTAATTTATTTTTTTGCTACTGCTTAGACTTTGTTCCAACCTTTTGGATTTTGTACTGCCTCATATTTTGGGTTTCTATGTTTCAAATGTCTTACATCCTGACCTTTAGTGTACATTTCATGTTGAAAATTCAATCTATTACATATTTTAGGATTTTTTTTAATTTAAATAAATGAAATAATGAATTAAATATATAGTTCTTGGATTTGTTTTTTAAATTACTCAAAATATTGATAAGTGATTAATTAGCAATAATTAGCAGTAATTAATACTCTTCTGTCTGCATTTTAGGAAATCATTCATTGGTTGAAAATCATCCATAAAGAATTGGTTGTAACTGTCCTTCTCCAAATGAATCATTTGTGATTGTTCATACTTTATGCAGACAAAATATAAACTACATAAATAGATCCACGAGCTGTACATGTTTTAAAATACTATAGTATTAAAACACTATAAAATATAGTATTTTAAAATTAATTTTGTTAATCTCTTCATAACTGTTTACCTTACAACACACAAAATAAAATTGACATAAGACACAAGTAATAACAACTTAAAAGAACATGAAATTTTCAAGAAACCTCGATTTACAACTAAAGTTTTAGAAAGATGTCATCATGTAGGGTATCACATTATGGAATGATCTTCAACTACAAAGTTAAGAGGCTACATCAGTATACATTTTTTTAATGAAAAAAAATATAAAAAAAGAAATGTTAGTTATTTTGTCTTGAAGAACATATAACTCAGACCTGGTTCACAATCACTGTTAGTAGATCATGCCTGCCCTACAAAGGCCCCACTTAAGTTTCAAGGAGCAGACACGTCAGAGGACAGGTTGCGGAGGTGGGTGCCAAGCACTCATGGTGTGGGGGAAGGCTGTTTGCAGGTTGTGTTGTGGATTCTTTCTGTGCAGATGGTGACGTATCAGCTAACGTCCTTAGGAGCCGTGTAACGGGAGACCACTGACCAGGTGGATTCTTCACCCTCCTATCTGCATTTACATACTCATCAAAACATTGTATAAATCCCCGGCCAGGGATAGAAGCAGCGCTCTTTTCTTTGTGTTCCTGCTGTGAGCCCTGTTTTAATAAAAGGCATTCAGGAAGATTGATTGAGCCCGGATATCTGTATTAGAAATATTTCTAGGGTAATAAATCTTTGGCTTGAATTGGAAACTCCCGTCTGTGCGCTTTCGTTCCAACAGAATCTCCACGCTTCACTCTATATGTTTTAGTTGTGTTCAAATTAAGAAAATCCACTTTCATTGGTGTACACCAGGGGTCGGGAACCCATGGCTCGAGAGTCATATCTGGCTCTTTTGATGGCCACATCTGGCTCACAGACAAATAATAATAATGATGCATTGGACTTATCGGCGCTTTTCCAGCGAGATCTTACATTATTCGTTCACTCTTCATTCATACGTGTTGTAGCTACTGATTTAGCCACAGCTGCCCTGGGGCAGACTGACAGAGGCGTGACTGCCAGTTCACGCCTACGGCCCCTCTGACCATCACCCGGATCATTCATGCACATTCATGCTGGTAGGCAGTTGTGTTAAGGGTCTTGCCCAAGGCCTCTCACTGGGTGATGTTCATTGCTCGCCATTGATATGGTAGTTGCCCCATTACCATCGTTACATTGTTCATTCCCCTCCGGGATTGGAACCCTGGATTCCTGGATGGTAGCCCTTCACCTTACCAACCGAGCTACCCAGCCAAATCTTAAATCATTAAAAAAAATGTTTCATCACAGCAGCCATGCCAAGGGGGGACGCACAGTAGTAGCGGTGCTTGGAGAAAATAAATTTGTCCCACTAACTTTTTTCTATTTTTTGTTATATCACAGAGTTTGTAACAGCCTGAAACCTGTGAATTACCATCCCTGCAGCTGCGCAGCTCCTGTCTCTGAGAAGGAGCAGCAAATGTGTGGTAAAGATAAGAGGAGGGGTAGTGGGCTCAGGCAGCTTGGTGAAACGGCGCACTGATTGTCAAAACTTAGAACACGCTGCCCGTCACATACCATACACTGCAGCATGTGAGTATTGCTTTACTGACAATGTTTGGCTCCACGAATGAATGTGAGCAGTCTTTCTCACATCTAAAGAACATTAAGATCAACCTACGATCACATTTAACGGATGAAAGCAATGAGTTATATCAATGTCGCCTCTATCGACATAACTCATTGGATGAAAGTCTCAACACATGAAGCTTAAACTCACCACATATCAACCAGACAAGCCCATCAGCAAAACCATGCAGCACCAGAAGTCGCATTACTGGTAAGACATAATCATCATTTATTTATTATTAACAGCATAACAATGTTATTAAAAAGAATCCACATATTCATTGTACTTTAAGTGTTGAAATTACATAAGATGCACACATTCACTTGTATTTTTGGTTTTAGACATATTGTAGCGGACTGAGTTGGACTGGGTGGCTGTTGGTTGGGTTTTAAGTTCAATAATGAGTTCATTGAACACATCCAGCAGAGATGCTGATTGGCCCTCAGTTTTGTCGCTCAGCCTGTTGTTTGGTAGTTTGGACCAATGGGGTTCAGCTATGGACAGACTAAGGTAGGGAGCGGCGGGATCAAAAGTTGAGGGGAGCGCTCTCGGCGGGAGAGATTCAGGAGTTGCTGAAAAGCTGTACGGCGTTGGTTATCTGCAGCTAGGAGGAGGTTGTTGGAGATTTTGAAGAGAGCCACCTCTGTGCTGGGAAGGGGATGGAAACCAGACTGGAATTGTTCATATAAGTTATTGTTAGAAAGATGCATTTAAAGTTTTGCTGCAACAGTTCTTTCAAGAATTTTGGACATCAACTGAAGCTTAGAGCAGAAATTGTTGGGGTTGAAGGAATCTGATCCAGGTTTTTTGTGTATAAGTGTGACAGCAGCCTTTTTGAGAGTGGAGGGAACAATTCCTGGGATAAGAGAGGAGGGAGGATAATGTTGATAATTATGCCATTTTTAGCCAAAATCAAAAAACCTGTCTTTTTCTAGGAAATAGTTTCTGCAGAGCCGAATTCGTTAGAAATTTACAGCTGAGTTTTAGTCTGGACTGTTGGCACAGAAGTAACCTTACACTGATATCCCATTAGCCCCTAACAATCCCCAACCCAATATTAGCGGTGCAACAAAAACAGTTAGCAATATTGGAGCTATCCAGACGTACAGTTTTGATCAAGATTCCAGTTTAGACGAGGGAAACAAAGATGCTCATGGATCTTTTTGTTTTCAAGTGGATCCATGAGAATGGAGTAGAGCAGAGAGTCTTTGGACTGCCTATTTCAGTTGCTGCGTCACAACGGGGAAATTTTTTGAATGGCGGGTTCTTACCTGCTCCTCTTGAAACTTACCTGCTGTTAATCCATCGCAATTTAAATAAAGAAAATTTAAAAATGCAGTTTTGATCTTACATTGCTTTATATATGTCCTCTATCATGAGAAAAATGCCACATGAACATATTAATAACACCAGAAACAGGATTTTCATCGGAGTGTGTCTTTAAGGTGGTACCCTTTCACACTTTGATGTTGGCAGCAAGACCATGCTTCTAGCATCCTTGACTATTCATTTTGGGTCTAAAAAAAATACTTTTACACAGATGGATACAAATAATCAATTTAATATATATATATATATATATATATATATATATATATATATATATATATATATATATATATATATATATATTGCCACTGAAATCACATCCAGTTTAAAAAAACTATCCTAGAGCATTTGATTGAAACATTTATAAAAAGGTCTTACAGTATTTGTAAAAAAAACAAAAAAAACAATGAATTATAACTTCTTAACATTAAAATAAACATATTTGGTTGTTAATACATATTGAAAGGATCAAATATTACTTTTAAAATATTTAAAGTAGTAAAACGTTTTTGTAAAAGAATTTTTAGAGATCTTAATAGTTTCATGTGGCTTATTAAGATTTTCTGTAAAAAGATTGGATTTTATTATAGATGACCAAAATACACTCACAATGAGCTCAACAAAATGACATGGACAGGAATATTTTACATGTATATTATTACAGTCGCAAACCTCTCTTGTATATTGATATATTTTGTTTTCTTCTCCTCTCCAGTGGGTTCCTGAGATAACTCACCATTGTCCCAAGACCCCATTCCTTTTGGTAGGCACTCAGATTGACCTCCGCGATGACCCCTCCACAGTGGAGAAGTTGGCCAAGAACAAGCAGAAGCCGATCACCCCAGAGACGGCAGAAAAGCTGGCTCGTGACCTCAAGGCAGTCAAATATGTGGAGTGCTCAGCCCTAACTCAGGTAGGATCTTCCCTTCATTTGCCTTGTATTTAACATTTTCCTCTCTAGGCTGGACATGCTTTGTCTCGTCTTTTGCTAACGGCATTTGCAAATTCTGTCTAACTGTGTGTTCCCTGTGCTTGTCTCTTCTTCTCCTTTGGTCTGCAGCGAGGACTGAAGAACGTATTCGATGAGGCTATCCTAGCCGCATTAGAGCCCCCCGAAACTCAGAGAAAGAGAAAATGCTGCTTGTTCTGATGTCTCTGAACGGCTTGTAAATGGCCCATTTTAATTGTTTTCTTATTATTGTTTAACATTTCCTTTGATTGAAGATGCCTTTAATTTCAAAAGAAGTATGTTGAAGATGTAAAAGAAAATGATAAAAAGCAGTGTTAATGTTTATAAAGTGTATTTTGTTTTGAAAACTTTTATTGTGAAGGTTCCACCTACTTCTGCTTTTTCTGTGAAGTGTGTCAGTTCAACAGAAACAAAAAAAAACGGTTAACGGCTGATGCTACGGCAACAAAGGAAACAGACAAAAAAAAAACCAGACAGATAAATGTGTAAAGCTGTAATTCGTTTTTGGCATCTAGCTGGAAGGCGAACAGGTAAGATTTTTGGTTATGTTTACTGTAAACGTTTTGTGATTATTTTCAATTTGTTTTGTGTAAAATAACAAAATAGGTTTCTGTTTGAAGTTATCCAACAATCTAACAATGCTAACTGAGGTAAAGAATGTTTTTTTGTCAAAAAGGAATTATTGTAAGTTTGCTGTTTTGCTTTTCTTCAGGTCTTACGGTGTGACTATGACTGTGGAGTAAATAAATGGGTTGGAATACCCCATCATAGTCCATCAGTTACTATCATTGAGTCCATCGTCTGAATCAAGTCCAGCTGGAATGCTACAGTAAGAGCTGACACCTACATCATCCCACGGTCACGCTGCACCACGGAGTCATGAGGACAAGCAAGGCGCTGTGCTGCCAATTGTTTGGCGTTGAAGATCATACACTTCATCAGGCAACTCAGCACCATTCTACGGGTCCACAAGGCGATCATTTCGCAGCTGACTTAACAGTTTGATGTGACGGTCAGACAAGGTATGGAACATTTTATTCAACTTGAGAAAGAAAAGGTCAAGCTTCAGCAAGAACATTAACTGCTCCAATCAGAACTGGTTAAAGAAGGAAACATCAAGTTTAAGGAACATTTGTCAGACTAAAAGAACAATAAAGGTTAAATTTTGAGCAAAGGACTGTTATCACTTTGTTTATTCCTTGATTTAATTAATTTTTTTCTAAAAAGTGTTCACTTTGATGTGTCAACAGTTTATATTGTATATTGATTTTGTTTAAAAAAAAAAAAAAGGATGACGTACGTTTAAAGTCTGATTTGAAAAGGCAGTTCATAGACTGAATCATCTATTTTACTGCGAGCTACATTCAAGTTATCTGCTTATATTCTAAACAATAAGTTATTTCCATTTGTGTAGTCTAAGAGAAATAATGAAACAACTTTTCATTGTGTATAGTTTAATATGGAGGACACAGAAAATAACAATTTACAAATAGAGTTACAGAAGCAAATAGATAACCTGCACTGCAAAATTGAAAGGCTCAAATCTGCTCTCGAAGATGGAAAGTTAACAGTGAAGTATTTAAGCTCTGGGTGAACCAGGAACAACATAATAAAACAGAACTAAGTTAAATGTCAAATGCAAATTGAGTTTCCAAATGATACGGTCAACCTGCCTTCCTGATCTTAACAAAACAGAAATACACAAAGAAAATGGGGGTTCATCGCTAAGGCTCCACAACCACAGTGTCACAATAGATACCAAGTAGACGTATGACAGTCAACAAGACTTTAGAAAAACCTCAAATGATGCAGCATGTATAGTTTGAATAGCCTTCAACATAATCATATGAACAAGAAGGGTATCAGCAAATATCACACAATTAGATAACATACAACAAAGGAAGAAAAAGAAACCCAAAAAAGGAAAAAAGATATAAAGACAATCCTTGAATTAATCTCAATTTGTTTTTGTTTATGGAATAAAAGATGATGGATGTATTATTTGATAACATATATATGAAACAAGTTTTTAAAGCACATGTAAATATCATTTATTCTCTGAAGTCAGTGATACTACCAGTTTCAACCAGCCACCTTCCAAACGAGCATTGGATGAATCTCCAAAATCTACGAATCATCAGCTGGACAGATCTCAACACAGCTATCCGTCACTCGAATACCGTACCAGCCTGCCCAGAATTGTGTGTCTTTGCCGCCGTGTGTAAATTTGATGTATCTCACTCCTGGCCCATAATCTTTGAAAACATGAGTCATCTGAAAAATAAAGAGGGATTGAGGACTGTCAGGACACCACAACTACCTCTGAACTTTGTTGTACTTTAGGTTATGAGACATACCTGATTCCACTGCTGGTCGTTCCATTGAGGAAAGGTAACAGGTTCAGGAGTAAATTCCTGAACAACGGCCTTCTTGTCATTCAGAAGCTCCACAGTGATTATATATTCACTGCCGCAATCCCATCGAGGCGCGTACCTACAAAGATAATGTGTGGGCTAAAGAAATTCTCCCATATTTTATTATAAATTTTGTTGTTGTTGAATATGTAGAACTATTTTTAACATAATGTTCATAAAATATGTTTAAACAATTGAACTTTACAAAATTTTTGAAACCATTCAGATTTTTTCTATTTCAGTTTATTAACTCTCCGGGGCAACACCTTGTTGCAGCACAGGAACTGAGCGTCAGTCACCTGTAGCCCTCTTACCAATCAGATATGCAGATGTGTGGCTGCATTTCATCCATAAATGAAGAGTTGTAACCTTCTTCCTTTAAATCAATCAGCTGTGACTTTAAGCACATTCTGAAGACAAGAAAAGTTTTTGAGATCTATGAAAAATGATTAGAGCCTTACAATCACTGGGTCCCTGCTGGTGAATACTCACCTATAAGAGGTTACAAAGTTTTTCTGGACTCCCTCATTAGGATGAGATACCATAGGAGCTTCAATTTTCCATTGGTCACCACCATTTTCAACTATGGTCCACCCATTGAACTCATCTAAATAGGAAAAACAAAAATGAAAAACAATAAATTCCCAATCTCAATTAGACACTCTTTAAAGACCATATTTCTTCTTTAACCTGTCTAAAGACAATCTCCTTCTGAAGTTTTGGTTGAAATGTTCCTTCTAATAAAAAGCTAAACAGCTACCAGTGAGGCCACTTTTCTCACCTTCTCCTCTTGGATTTTTGAGAAGATTTCTTCTGTTCTTGCAAGCAAAATAGAAATGTTTCCAGTTGGTTGGTACTTTGGAAACATGGCAGAGGTGATATCCTTCTCTTCTGCATCTTTCTCTCCAGAATGAGTCCCGGTCTGCAACTTCTTTCCACTCATGGCACACTAAACGACAGGCACGGACCACCTGATGTGGGGGCACATTTAGAAATATTTCCTCCAGGATGTCCAGGGGTAAATCAAAAGCCTGCAAAGACCAAAAAATAAATTAGAATAATAATATAAAATAAAATGCACCAAACTTTAATACCCCCCCCCCCCATTATCCATTGTATGTTGCTTTTAACTATGAATTTACAATCTCAATAAGGTCTTTCTCAGAAGTACATCTAAACACCCCTCTAAATTTTAGTCGAATGGTTCATTCTTCTTATGAGCCCACGTCTAACATTGTCGAAAAAAAGTCATTTTCTACTACTAGTAATTGGTACGACGGTGCTAAAGACGGAAAATGAAACATACAACATACAATAAAATTTTACCATAAAATGCTGGACTTGACTTTATTTTTTTAAACTTACTTTACAAGCAGTAATCGCTTTTGCCTATAGTTTCACTTCAGCGTAATCTATTGATTGACAGCATGTCATAATAACACGATTACTTACAGCTGTTTTTGATTGATTCTCGACGTTCAAATATGCGCTTTGAGACTGTCCCATTACTTTAGTTTCTCGTCTAGAGAAAAAGAAAATTTAGAATTATAACAAGCTAGTTTTTCCCCTCATGTTTTAGCGTTTTTTATCGTAAATAATATCCGTCTGTCAGTGCGTTTCCAGATGGGGGCAATCGCAAACAAAGACATAAAAAGACTAACAGTTCAAAATGTTAATTATTTCATACGCAAATACAATTTCTGTTTTACTAAAGGTTTGAGTCTGTCTGCTTTGACTCCCTACGCCTTTCGTTTTCGTTAGGGTTTGTTCGATTGTTGTTACAATGACCCTCAAGTAGGCGGAGCTGTTTATTGAAACCATATTACAAAGCCAAAATTAAGTTTATCTATCCTACTGTGATTTTGAAATGTACACAACTTTTGTAAATCTGAATATGACATACATACAAGCAAAACTGGCCGTGTTTTTTTTTCATGTGGTGATCGTAGCAAATGTCGGCCTATGCCGATGTTAAAAACATTCACTCACCTATTTTGAGAATTCTCGAAGAGAATGCAAACATCCCGGAAACCCTCAATCGGTTTGGTTGTAACCATTGACTGAAAATGAGAACCGGTTCTATTACACAGTCAATAAATGTGATTAAAAAAACAGTTAATTTCTTTTTAAAACCAAAAAATTATTTGTTCTTAAATGTCGTTATTTGCAAGAGAGACATAATTACTTATAGTTTGTAATCCCTTAAAAAATAGAGCTATTCAACTCTTGACTTGTTTATCAATTTATATGGATAAATGCCTTTGTTTTTCTTGATTTTGTTTTTATGATATTTTATTAATAATTTTAGTTTTATATTATTCATTACTGCTTTGCTATTCAGAAAATGTTTAAATATTATTCTTTACAAAAAATGACATTTTTTTTATTCATTTTACTTATTTTTATTATTATTAATTTATTTATTTTTCTGCTGCTGCTTAGACTTTGCTCCAACTTTTTTGATTTTATACTGCCTCATGTTTTTGATTTCTATGTTCCACATGTCTTATATCCTAAGTGTAAATAAATTCTATGTTAAATTCATTCTATGATGTATTTTAGGTATTTTCTTTATTTTAATAAATGAAATAAGAAATTAAATATTCTTTGTATCTATTTTTTTAAGATGATTCAAAACATTAATCAGTGATTAATTAGCCTTAATTAGCAGTAATTGATACTCTTTTGTTTGCATTTTAGAAATTCATTCATTGGTTGAAAATCATCAATTAAGAATTTGTTGTAATTGTCCTTCTCCAAATGAATCACTTGCAATTGTTCATACTTTATGCAGACAAAAGATACATTATTATAAACTACATAAATAGGTCCATGAGTTATCCATGATTCTAGTCAAATATAGCATTTTTTTTAATTAATTTATGAAGTGCATAATAAATGTTTACTTTACAACATAGAAAATAAAATTGATATCAGACACAAGTACCAACAACTTAAAAGGATATGAAATTTTCAAGAAACCTCAATTTACAACTTAAGTTTAAGAAAGATGTTACAGGGTATCACGTTATGGAATAATCTTCAACCACAAAACAAAGAGGCTACAGATCGGTATACATTTTTTAAATGTATGTAATGTTTTAATTGTCACAAAAATATAAACAAGTTTGTGTGTTGTATGATTTCATTTTTGTAGTTTTGTGGGAATTAAAAAAAATTGAAAAACACAAACACACACAAAAGTCAGTATTATGATTTTACTTAAGTTCTTTATTTATTCGTTAGTGGATAATGTGTTTAGCAATCTTTAAACTTGAATTGAAAGCTTTCACACTTTTGGGTAAAGCATACTTCTAATGTAACATTTGCCAGTGCCTACACAATGCTTTATTGGTAATAGCATTATGGAAGAGTCCAGGTTAAAAACCCTTGAATGCAAAGCATCAGTGAACACATCTTTCTTGATGTAAAAAATTATTTTCAGTCATTATTTGGGACTAGACGAGTAGGAATAGATCTCAATAACAGTTATGCTTAGACAATTAGTAACCAAAAACAGCTCTTACAGTTTGCATAGGTTTAAATACATTCATTTAAACATAAAGAGCAGCTATAGACAAAAAAAAAAGATGACAGAGAAATCAGAAAAAAAACAAAACATGAATGTGACTTTGGTGCTGACAAATCACTGTCAACTATTACATAGACTGATAGATGATGGACGGAATATTTGATCACATTAATATGAAACATTTGTCAACAAGCTTTTTAAAATGCATGTGAATACAGTTGTTTCTCGTACTACCAGTTCAGGGCAGCGCTGTCCTGACAAGCATTAAAAGGCAATCTCTGATGTAGTAATGAACATTTCAACCGCCACCTTTTAAACAAACACTGGATGAATCTCCAAAAAAAACTACGAATCATCAGCTGGACAGATCTCAACACAGCTATCTGTCACTCGAATGCCAAACCAGCCTGCCCAGTATTGTGTGTCTTTGCCACCGTGCGTAAATTTGATGTATCTCACTCCTGGCCCGTAACCTTTGAAAACATGAGTCATCTGAAAAAAATAAAGAGGGATTGAGGACTGTCAGGACACCAAAACTACCTCTGAACTTTGTTGTAATTAAGGGGTTGGACTAGCGATGTCCTGATCCGATCGGTAATCTGGCCCAACCACGTAGACTTAATCAAAATTGGATGTTGTTTCCCGATCAGGGATCAGATATCTTCTTATTCTCATAATAATAAGCACTATATATTTCAAGCTTATTATTACAAATAAACACTCTACTAGAAGTCTGCATAACATGAACAGATCATGACATTTTGCTGTCGTAAAATGCAGCAGAATATAGCACTAGTTTCAGCAGAAGACACCATTGACTCTATAATAAATAACTGGACAAATCGCTTATTATGTCACCCTTGTTTCCGGTTCCAACCAAATGAAGTCAATTCACTAACATTTTTCCATGATATCTCCTTCGTCATGTAGGCCAGTATCTGCAGCTAGGAAGAGGTTGTTGGAGATTTTGAAGAGCCACCTCTGTGCTGTGAAGGGGATGGAAACCCGACGTGAATTGTTCATATACATTTATTGTGAGAAAGATGTTTTTAAAGTTGTGCTGCAACAGTTTTTTCAAGAACTTTGGAGATGAACTGAATCTTTGAGATGGGGCAGAAACTGTTGTTGGGAATGAGGGAGCTGGATTGAAGCCTGGATGTACTAAAGGTTCCTGGTGGATGTTCTTTATTTTTGAAGTGAAGACGCTAGCTTTTAGTCTTCATAGACATGAAGACGTCAGGGTGTCACAGAAGTCAGAAGTGTACAGGTGAGGTGGTAGTGGGTTTAAAGCCTGTGTAATTTTGGAAAAGAGGGCCTTAGAATTTCCTTCACAGGAGTTTATTAGTGCAGAGTAGTATGCAGTTTTGGCTTTAGAAATTGAGTCTTTGTAGTGGGAAAGGTGGCTGATGTTCATTTCTCTGTGGATAGAAGAACCCGTTTTTTTGAATAGTCTTTCAAGTCCACCTCCTTAAGCTTTTAGTTGTCTGAGGGTGGGGTGGGGGTGGGGGGACCAGAGAGCAGTGAGGGTAAAGGAGATCATTCTGGTTTTGAGTGGAACATGGATATCCAGGATCTTGCCAATGCTGTAATAGCTGTTTATTTCTTAAATGAAGTCTATGGGGTTTCAGCTTTTTGGGACAAACAGGTACTTCCTGTTTGGAACATGAGGGGAGGGGTTGTTCAGTCCAGTTCTTATTTTACTGTCAATGGGAGGCACACAAAAACAGTTCAGCAAAGCTAGCAAGATAATCACATATTTGGACTGCTAGGCTCAATAACTCTTCTATTAAACATTTAAAATTTACAAGAAGTTTTCTAATGAAAACAACAACCTACAAAGGGGATTTCAAAAGAAAAAAAGGCTTGTTTTAAAAAAAAAAAGAGAATTAAAAAGAGAGATGGCAGCGAGGCAGCTGCCAAGGGATCAAGGAGATCCAAAGAAAAATGTTGAAATAATGTTTTAAACACAACTAAAACTAATAAATGGTTGCATTTATATGAGCTAGTCATGAATAGTCGTCATATTTATCCTATGACAATTTTGAAAGATAATCATTTTTAACAATTTCTAACAGAGATATGAATCATAAGATGAGACATGTTTATTAGTTCAGAAAATTCTAAAACCTAAGTCCACAAACTTTCTCACATGACTAATTATCACCTATTTTTACTAGTTAATAGTTAACTATTTTCCTAGTGAACAGTTGTACTTTTTTACCCTTCTTATTTAAACTACTTCACAAGAGTGCTCTGTTTTGAGTGTTAAATCAGAAGAAAAGGTTAAATAAAATAAAAATAGGGGGATAATATGGGCGAGTTTATTTTGCAATTGTTTTTTTTATCGGTTACTAAAGTATTGCATCAGTACTCTGTATCAGCAGATTCTCAAAATCAACTGACTTGGATCAGGGCCAAAAAAACCTGATTGGGACATCCCTAGGTTGGACATACCTGATTCCACTGCTGGTCGTTCCATTGAGGAAAGGTAACAGGTTCAGGAGTAAATTCCTGAACAACGGCCTTCTTGTCATTCAGAAGCTCCACAGTGATTATATATTCACTGCCGCAATCCCATCGAGGCGCGTACCTACAAAGCAAAGGTGAGAAATAAAGACAACCTTAAAAAAATTACTAAAAAAAACACACACGCATATTAAGTGATTCTTCACGAGGTATTTTCACAAGGGAACTTGTTTTTACAATATAAGATGTCCTTTTATAATCTATTTACAAAATTCGCGTCAGTCACCTGTAGCCCTCTTACCAATCAGATATGCGGATGTGTGGCTGCATTTCATCCATAAATGAAGAGTTGTAACCTTCTTTCTTTAAATCAATCAGCTGCGACTTTAAGCACATTCTGAAGACAGAAGAAAAGTTTTTGATCTATGAAAAATGATTAGAGCCTTATTGAACAATCACTGGGTCCCTGCTGGTGAATACTCACCCATAAGAGGTTACAAAGTTTTTTTGGACTCCCTCATTAGGATGAGATACCATAGGAGCTTCAATTTTCCATTGGTCACCACCATTTTCAACTATGGTCCACCCATTGAACTCATCTAAATAGGAAAAACAAAAATGAAAAGTTTTTAACAATGAAATAACAATCTCAATGTGATACTCTTTAAGACCATATTTCTTCTTTAACCTGTCTAAAGACAATCTCCTTCTGAAGTTTTGGTTGAAATGTTCCTTCTAATAAAAAGCTAAACAGCTACCAGTGAGGCCACTTTTCTCACCTTCTCCTCTTGGATTTTTGAGAAGATTTCTTATGTTCTTGCTAATAAAATAGAAATGTTTCCAGTTGGTTGGTACTTTGGAAGCATGGCAGAGGTGATATCCTTCTCTTCTGCATCTTTCTCTCCAGAATGAGTCCCTGTCTGCAACTTCTTTCCACTCATGGCACACTAAACGACAGGCACGGACCACCTGATGTGGGGGTACATTTAGAAACATTTCCTCCAGGATGTCCAGGGGTAAATGGAAGGCCTGCAAAAACAAAAGCACAAGGTAAAACTTAGCATTAATGGAATTATCTTCCTCGGTTTCGTTTCTTGCTTTAAAGAATTAATTTATTATCTCAATGTGACACTCTACGTGTAATGAAAATGAAATGTAAAATTACTTTTTCTTAAAACGTTAAACTTGCCTTTTTTTTCTTTGTATTTATTTAACAGTTTCAGTAACCGCTAGCTTGTGGTTTCATAAGCTTTCCTTGTAAGTTATTATTAGCCGGTCCACACATCACATGAATATAACTGTATTTGGGTGATTCTGGGCGTTGAAATCTGGGCTTTGGGTTTCTCCCATTTCTTCAAATTTTCTATATCTTACATCCCCCCCCCCCCCCCCCCATGTTTTATAGTGTTTTTAATAGAAAAAAAATATGCTCATCATTACGTTCCCAGATGGGCACAATCGCAGACAAAATGTTTTTATTTATAAATAAAAATTAAGAAACCATCAGTTAAAAAAGAATACTTCAATACATATTTTGCAGGACTACAGGGGGGAGGGGGGGGGGTATTCCAGGAAGCATGTTTAAATTACCCTGACTTTAACCCTGAACTTTAGCTGAAATCCACCTGAACTTGCTTACTCTGAGTATGTCGGTTCCAAAAGACCGGATATGAGTTGGCGTAATTACGCTCGATTTGGTAACCCTGGGTTAATGCTCGTGCACAGCAAGTACATAAAAGCATTTCTCAATGGATCCCCGATTTCCAGAGTCACCATGGAAACGCGTGGAGAAAAAAAGAGAGTGCTATACTTCAGTGAGATGGAGTCGGAGATTTTAATGACGCCGTATGAAGATTATACGCCCATCAAAAAAGTAATACGGCTGCATCATCAGCATAAGAGTTTCTGCTTGGAGAAAAAGAACGGACATAGTAAACACAATGATTTCTGATAGTATTTTTTTTCATTGTGACATTTTAACTTATCCAACTTCATTTAATTCAGTTGGTAACAAGTAATTGAGTTACATTTATTCAACCTAATTTCTTACATGTACATCACAAAACAGTAGGGGTGCTCTATAAACTCATCATCCTCTCCCTCCCTCTCACTCATGGTGCAGAAAGAATTAAACATAGTAGGACAAATAACTCGGCAAAACACAGTAAAACAGCTAAACAACTGAACACATTTGGTCAAAAAACCCCACTTAAACCCAAATCCGTCCAGACAGGCAATGGGAATGGTGTCCCACAATCCTTTGCGTTTCTGATCTAACAGCAGCAACAAAGTTACAGCTACTTAATTGAATAGATAAAAAAATAAATAAGAAAATACTTAATTGACTTAATTTAAATGAAAGTAAAAGAAATGTCTGATAATTACGTGTTATTTTTTAGCTGACTTGACTAAAAAGAATTGATTTATCTTAACTAAAGCAAATAATTAAGTTAGAGCAAAGTTAAAAAAGTTTATCTTTCCAACATCCAAACGTGGTCTTATCACCCTCTCACGGTGGAAAAAGTATTATCTGAGCTTCTTCGTCCACTAATTCTAAAATAGACACGCCATGCTCCTTCACCTCTCTGAAAACAAACTAACCTTCAACTAAACCTGCTCCAGACCAGGTTATGTTCAGAGCATGAGTTGTCATGGCAACTTGACATACCCTGAAACATACCTCCATTCCTGGAACCGAAAGCTGAGGTAATCAACTTCCTTAGCCTCAAACCTACCGTGGGAGCTAGCATAACCTGCTTTCTGGAATAGCCCCCTGGTTATGTTCAGAGCATGAGTTGCCAGGGGAACTAAGCATACCCTGAAACATACCTCTGTTTTTGGAACCTAAAGCGGTGGTTGTACACTTCTTTAGCCTCAAACTTACCGTGGGAGCTAGCATAACTTGCTTTCTGGAATACCCCCCCTGGTGTCTAACAGTCGCCCTTCCTCTTCCGCCTTCGAGTCATCGTCAAGGCTGGGCTCGATTTAGTTTACAGTGCCCTTTAAGTTGGCGGAGCTATTTTTTTAACCGGATCAACAACAATTACGTAATTATATCCTCCGAGAATGATTATATAATGTACGTGAAGTAGTTTTTTAGTTTTAGCATTGTATACACTCGAACTAAACATACAGTGAAAACCCTAAGCCTAAGCAACATATATGGCTACAAGTCATCATGGCATATTACGGTGTATGCCGGTGAATAAAACGTTCACACTTTTCCTGAGAATCCTCAAAGACAAATGCAAATCCAGATCTTTTTTTTAACGATAATTTCTTTTTATGCATCTATATATTAGTTAATTTATTTTTAAATAAAGAAATAACAAAATAAATGGTAATTTAAAAAGAAAAAAAGACATCGAAAGCTGTATAAAAAATAAACTGTTTAGCGATATAGTCGCAACTTAACAACAGTGTATTGTAGCGACCGGCCATGAGGGCTAGACGCCGAAGGGGACTTCTCACACACCCAGGCCTGGCGTTAGAGGGCGCTACACTGCTGGACCTCCCACCTGCGGAGCTGCGAGCCGAGACCTGTCAGCGCGGACAGCAGAAATTCGCTTTGGGGAGGAGGGTTTGACGAAGCAGACCCTACAGCAGCCGTAGTGATGAAGACGATCGCCTGGGATGTCTGGGGACCTTCTGCTGCTGGTGTGCAGCTCTTCACTTGGAGAGAGTCTACTCCCCCATGGTGACGTGCACCCTGATGGTGGTGCTTCCACAGAGGCGGGGACTGGTTCTCCTGGCTGGGCACATGCTGGCATGGAACTGTGTCAGTTGCAGATGTGCTAACCCAGCCAGTTAAGAGGAGGACTGTACACGGTGGCGGTCGAAACCCAGGATTGTGCGAAGGAGTCTCCAGCCAGTGTGTTCCTGTGTTTTGCTAATTGTGTTGTTCAGTTCTGCAGTTATGTGAGGGTTGTGGGGACACTAACCCTCTTATGTGGGGGCAGTGTAGCGACCTGGGGGTTAGCCCAGCCTTCAGCCCCTAAGGCTCATGGGAAGTGGGGAGCTTAGGGTGAAACCTTGAGTCAGAGGGCTGGAAGCTGAATTGACGCTCCATGCTGTTTGAGCTGTATGTGTGCTTAGAATAGACTACGTGCACGACAGAACTTCCGGTTAACTTCCGTGTTTCGAGTGTGAGGCCGACAACTTCCTGTTGGTCGTGTTATTGTTGTGGGGAGTTTTGTTGAGTTGCTAGTTTTGAGTAAATAGGAGCGGATTTCGGGTAAAAGAAAGGCGTTTGTTGTTTCAACGCGTGAAAAAGACATCACAACATTGTTGTGTACCCGTGTTCGAATTTGTCAAAGTACAACAGTACTAATATAAGCTTTCATAGCTTTCCAGTATATGTGTCGGCGAGAGCCGAATGGATGGTGAATGGATGCGTGCTCACTGACGTCTGGACCCGGCATCCGAGCTCTGCGTTCGGGCTCCGGAGCCAGTGGACCGAGTGAACCTCTCTGACTGAGCAGATCAGCTGGATTTATTAATGTGTTTGAGGGGAGGGTGCTTTGTTACGTGTGCGTTTTGTTATGTGTGAGAATTCGGACTGCGAGCCGAGCCGCCGCTCTGGGTTAGCGGCTGCCGGACTCGCGAGGACAGAGCAGAGCTCGAGCGGCCAGCTTACAGTGTAAGCTGTGTAAGTTACACAGCCGTCACGGGGCAGTGTGTGAGCTTTTCAGAGCAGAAATGCCGCTCAGTCCTTAGAAACTGTTCAAAAAATCACGACACATGGAATTGTGCTTCTAATTGTGCCCCGACAAATAAAGGCTGATGTTGTTAGCCCGTGTTGTTAGCCTCTCCTAACACTGGGTTGTTCTTCAGTTCTGTTCTTCTTCCACAATAAATGCACTGACCACAATGATTAAATATAAAATGAGAGCGAACAGGCACTTCATAATATTCATAAAATTAATAAAAGCACGTTTGGAAGATCGCCTCGTATATTACCGAGCTGCTGCATAAATGTGACAGCAAAGGTTTGTTTACAACGGGACACATTTCCTTTTCGGTATTTTCGACACGATATTTTGCCCGTAACCAAGCACTGGTCGACAATCCCGTAGATGTCGTTCACGTCAATTTTCGGGAGACCTTGTTTGTAGAAAACGGGTGAAATTTGCCATCTTTCGCAATCAAAATCTGCCGTGTCGCTGCTATAGAAGTCGCAAGCCGGAAATGGTCGGCCTCACACTCAAGGCGGCGGAAGTAGAACTCCTTACTTTCGTGCACGGAGCCTATACACGGGCTAAATACTCAAAAGTGCGGAGTCCTATACTGTTCATAATTAAATAAATAAATATTTGATTAAATAAATAAATGTGACCTCATGCAAATACACAGTAAACCAATAAATCTCTCATAAATATATAAAAAGACCATGAAATGATGAAAAACCTGCACACTGATTTTAAATTAGCCATTATATTGTTCAATATATTTCATTTTGCTTTAAAAACCTGTTCATTATTTTAAAAAAGCATTTTAAAATATTCATTTTATTCATGTGGAATATTATTATAATTCTACTTCTTTTTTCAGAACCTTGGAATTCAAAATCAATATTTTCCAAAGTAGCTTTGTTTTTATTTCATGTTGCTGTTTTTCACAATGGCGTATTTATTTCATGAAGAGCTTTTTCAGGAGAATGGGTCTATCTGTCAATCAAACCAGACAAGGCGGAGACACTTTTTGATTGGCTACTCCTTTACTCAGACATGAGCAGCAGCACCCTAAGTCCCCTGACTACATCGATCGAAGATGCTTCAGTGAACGTGACGGCGCGATGCCCACTCCTCAACACTAGGGGGAGTGTGCACCTCAACACATCCACAGTGTTACAAGAAATTGGGCAGTTTTTGTTCTAAATTTGCGGATAAAAGTGGCTTTGGGCGAGTGTGCATAATTCGGGTGATTTTGTGGTCGGTTCTGCAATTTTCATCTTCTCATGAACATCTAGTAGTGGCCTAAGTAAGGCTGAGTGGCTGTTGGACTTTCACAAAACTTCTGTGAACTGGAGTTCATTAAACACATCATGCCGCGTGTGGGAGGAGCTAGCAGCTAATTTTTTTTTTTTTTTTTTTTTTTTTTTTTTTGGAGCTAGCAGCTAATGCTTTATCCTGATAGCCACTTGGAGTGATTGCCTGTGTTTATCTCACTTAAAATGCATGGATGCACAATGCACATGGAGAATGTTAAGAGATCTGGGGCCTGTTTCAGAAAGGAGGTTCAACCAACTCTGAGGTTGAACTTGAACTCTGAGTTGGTCAATCGGGAGATTAACAACTCTGAGTTTTCTGTTTCAGGGAAGCTGATCCGAGTTAGGCCATCAACTCTGAGTGGACTGATTCGGAGGTGAGCGTGCGCACCGCGACTATAAGAAGCCATTATCAATGGAGCGCAGATATCACGAGTCACCATGGCAACCGTGAAAAAAAGAGGTCTGCGTATTTTTCGCCAGCTGAACTTGACGTGCTGCTGCAGAGTTACAGTGAATATGAGCATATATTCCAGAAGAAAAGCAACACCGCTGCATCTGCAAAACAGAGACAGTTAGCGTGGGAAAACATAGCTGCTCAAGTTAATGCCTAAGTTTGCATTTAAATCATTGTTATAAAATATTGGCTGTAATAACTTTTTAAATAGCGTAAGGAGTGAAATAAAAAATGGCGATATTTAGGTGTACTTTTGAAGTGTTATTCCTGGTGTAAATGCATGAAATACTGCATAGTGTACAGAACCAATCTGGGGGGGGGGGATGCATTTAACGTCGGTAATGTTTAGAGGACTTTTTTGTTAACCTTCCCCTCTTGCAAACGTTGGTCAGTTTAATATCAATACATGCAATTGTGTTTTTAAAAGTGAACTTTTGTCTACTGTTGAACCTTTCGCTGCGCAAAGACTTCTCCTTTCTTTTCTCTCGTCTTTCCGACCGTGGTCAGAAGCGCAGGGGAGATTTCCTTCAGGGCTGAAGGGAATTCTCCTTCGGGGTTCACTTCCCGTTGGAAACCCTCAACCTCCAGAGCGGATTAAGAATGACTCCAAAACAGTTATTCTGGGAATGACACCTTCTCTTTATTTAACTAAGTGCTCCGTCCTCCGAACACACAATATTTACCACGCACATACCTCCGCTCCGTGCTCACCCCCCCCCCCCATCTGCACCTGCAATCGCCCCTCCCCTTGTCTCTCGTGGATCGCACCCCGCTCAGCACACACGCTGCAACACTACCCTTGTATTGATCTAGTGGTATAGTTTTATATGGGATTAAGAAAGTAAGCAGTACTAGCAAATTGTGTTTCCTAAAAGTAATTGTTACATTAATCTAATTCAATGTCCCTGATTTCATTTTCATGTAGATTCAATCCTGCAGGAATTAAAAGAACATGGCAGCAGCTAAAAATGAAGTATAAAAACATAATTCAATCAGGTAAAATCTGCATGTCATGGATGTAGGCTTTGTTGACAATATTTGACATATGAAACATCTACATAGCAATACATACCTAATGTTGTTTTCATTTTGTATATGTAATTGACTGCAACGAAAAACGGTAACGCTCAAACAAAAACGTATGGGGAAATGACAAAAAATCGAGTCTTCTCAAAATCCTCGTACAAGGTAAATATAATTCTCTACGAATTAATGCAGCCTCCTCGTCTATTGGGTCCTCCAAAAAAGGAAAAGCCATTCTTGTCACTTAGACCGTCTATGTATGACGGAAATTTGGGCAATGAAGGTTAAAGCGAAAAATACCGCTTCGTCTTTAAAAAGGGGAGGGGACCGGCAGAAACCTTGAGTTTGGAGAATAAAACCTGCTCCCGACTAGGTTAAGTTCACAGCATAAGTAACCATGGATACTGACTCCGAGTAAAAGTTACCTCTCTTTCAGAAACGGGTTTGACTTACTCTGCTTTCTCTGGTTTAACAAACCTCCCATTCTGAAACGGAAAACCCAGGGTTTCCCTGATTTCAGGGTTAATGCACTCAGAGTTTACACTTAACCTCCTTTCTGAAACAGGCCCCTGGTTTATATATTTGGAATAGTTCCACAACAATGTTTCCATGTTTGAGTTCATGAGATAGTCCCAGAGAGTCTTCAGCTCCTGCAGTCAACTATGTCTGTTACGTATAAATCAGAGCGCCCAGCGCAAAAAGTGTGTGTGTGTGTGTGTGTGTGTGTGAGCGCAAGTTAAGTTAAGGGTCTGTTGTTCAGTTCGCCGGAAAAGTAATAATAATAATAATAATAATAAAAAAGTATATCCAAAGTATAGAGACTGAATCTTTTAATAACCCGCTCTGGAAGCATCTGAACGGGGAAGTGAACCCCAAATCAAACCCCGGATCTCCGCTGCGTTTTACAACCAGAAAGAGAAACGTTCGCAGGAAAGGTTTAACATTTTCCCCAAGAGGGAAAAAAAAACAGAGGACCTGATTTATAATCATTGTCTCAATGAAAATAGAAAAAATATCATAAGGTTCAGGAGGCCCGAGCAGGCTTGTTCCCCTATCCACTGCTGTCTGGTCCGACTCTATGTCGGTCCGCCAGCTCGCCTCCTGCGAGCCGACATAAGGCACGATGACGACAGCAGAGTTGTTAGCTGCAGAGCAAAGGAGAGCTGAGTGAATTGCGTAAGAGTCAGGCAGTTTCACGTGGACGACCGGAGCTCCTTTGGTCCACACAAACCCTCAAACTACAAAAACAGAGTGGTCCATGCATGCATCTTCTGCAGCAGACAGATTTTTTGTCTCTATTTGATCTCTAATGTCAGCAAAGCCGCGCAGATATCGCTGAAATATGTCATCTCTCTGACTGGCACACCGCAGAGCGGGTATCGAGGAATATGAGTCGATTTCCATGGATCAGCAAATGAGCGTTTAGATCCCGCCCACTTTCACTGATTGACAGATAGACCCATTCTGCTGAAAAAGCTCTTCATGAAATAAATGAGCCATTGTGAAAAACAGCAACATGAAATAAAAAATAGCTACTTTGGAAAATATTGATTTTGAAATCTAAGGTTCTGAAAAAAGACGTAGAATTATAATAATATTCCACATGATTAAAAATGAATATTTTAAAATGCTGTTTAAAATAATAAACAGGTTTTTAAAGCAAAATGAAATATATTGAATAATATAATGGCTAATTTAAAATCAGTGTGCAGGTTTTTCATCATTTCATGGTCTTTTTATATATTTATGAGAGATTTATTGGTTGACTGTGTATTTGCATGAGGTCACATTTTTTTATTTAATCAAATATTTATTTATTTAATTATGAACAGTATTCAATTCAATTTCAATTCAATTTTATTTGTATAGCCCAAAATCACAACAACAGTCGTCTCGATGGGCTTCGAAGTAAAACATGAAATCAAAAGGATCACGAATACAAAGAGTTCAATAGAAAAATACTAAAATGAACTAACAAACTGACTAAGCTATACTGGCATCCCTGCCCTTAGACCCCCCTTCGCGGTAAGGAAAAACTCCCAAAAAAACCGGATTCCGGAAAAAACGAAGAAACCTCAGGGGTGCCCACATGAAGGAGGGATCCTCCCCCAGGACGGACAGGCGATTTACCAGAAATCTTAGAGAAGAATTAACTTATCTAAATCTACAACTACATATATTAAAGTCCAGCAGACGAGCTTCATCCAGCCGTGGTTATCGGGACAGTCAAAGGCGCGAGTCGAGCCGGAGACAGGAACCACAGCCAGGTGTAGGAGCAGGAGCAGAGACGAGGTACTCGGTCAGGTACAGAGCAGAGACGAGCCAGAGATGAGCCAGAGGCAGGATCCACAGCCAGGTGTAGGAGCAGGAGCAAAGGCGAGGTAAACGGTCAGGAACTGGAGCACGGATGAGCCAACTGGAGTCTGGAAGCACTCCCACTCCCCAGGAGGGGAGAGGAAAAGAGGGACAATACATGAATCGCACTGCACCAAACAGAGGCATGGAGAACTAAATGATAAATTATGATCAAGAATAGAGGAGAGGAAGGGTAGAAGTAAAAAAGGAAAGAGGACAGAACCCCAGTGTACCATAGTTACCCCAGCTTCAACTTCTAGCAGCTAGTCTGACAATAAGCCTGTCCAAAGAGGAATGTTTTCAGTCTAGCTTTGAATGTAGAAACTGAGTCGGCCTCTCTTATATGAGCTGGGAGTTTATTCCATAAGACAGGGGCTTGGTGGCTAAACGCTCTACCTCCAACCGTACTTTTACTAATTCTAGGAACCACAAGCAGTCCTGCATTTTGCGAGCGAAGTGTTCTGATTGGTTGGTAAGGGACTATGAGGTCCTTAATATAGGACGGGGCCATTCCATGTAAGGCCTTATAGGTTAACAGGAGGATCTTGAACTTAATTCTAGAATCAACTGGGAGCCAATGGAGCGAAACTAACACAGGAGTGATGTGATCTCTTCTGCTGGTTCCAGCTAACAATCTAGCAGCTGCGTTCTGAACAAGCTGGAGACTTCTTAAGGAACTCTTAGGACACGCTGCTAACAAGGAGTTACAGTAATCCAGCCTCGACGTAACAAATGCATGGATGAGTTTTTCAGCATCACTCTTAGAAAGTATATTTCTGATCTTAGCAATATTCCGCAGGTGAAAAAAGGCAGTTCTACATGCCTGAGATATGTGAGCCTTAAATGATAAATCCTGGTCAAATAAAACCCCAAGGTTTCTAACTGTGGAATTGGGGGCTATACTTATACCATCCAGGGAGACTATCTGAGCAGACAGAGCATCTCTGAGGTTTTTAGGACCAAGTATAATGACCTCAGTTTTTTCTGGGTTCAAGAGGAGGTAATTAATTGTCATCCAGGTCTTGATGTCACTGATGCAGGCGTTCAGTTTCTCTATCTGGTCATTCTGGTCAGGCTTCATGGATAAATACAACTGCGTATCGTCGGCATAACAATGAAAATTAATGCTGTGTTTCCTGATTATGTTTCCTAGGGGTAACATATAAAGCGTAAACAGGATCGGTCCCAAGACTGAGCCCTGTGGGACTCCATAGTTGACTCGAGTGCACTGAGAGGAATGGCCATTTACATTAACGAACTGATACCTATCAGACAGATAGGATTTAAACCACTGGAGAGCAGATCCTCTGATCCCTATGTCCTGCTCTAAGTATAGGACTCCATACAAAAGGGAACAGTGGCTCTCCTCCTGTTTATTCTGCTTGAGACTGTCCGGGGTCCTGCGGTGTATGGGGTCACGGACAGCTCACCAACGAAGCCATCTAAATTAGCAGTTGGCTTTAGTTACCCCACGAAAGTGACGGTCCGGCTGGATCGTTACATTATTCATAATGTTCAGTTGTAATGTTTCAGGAATACAAGAGTAAATGATATGCATTTGAAAATCTCAATACCACCGAAATTGTGTCTTACAAATTTGCACCCTTCATTGTTTTTACAAGTTTTTTTTACAAAAAAATAAATAAATAAATAAAAGCTTTATGACATGTTTACATTCTCCAAGGGCTGTATGACTCTTAGAGCAAATACACGCCACCTTCTATACTGACCGTTAATGGCTGTATATTTGTATATTACTGAGTTTGAAAGAAATCTAATCAATATCAAACAAGTCTTTCATAATTTTATTTTTTTAAATCCACCTGTTCAGTTTATATCACTTGCTTTGTGAAATTTTTATTATGATCAAATAAAACTGGTTTTGGAAAGAAATTTGAAAACAAATCAATATTTAGTTCAATAGAATCCTAAATTGAATCGAATTGTGAGCGTGTAAAGCAAAATTCAATCAATTACATATTTATGCAATGATACCCAGCTCTGCATGAAAATGGACAGATGTGTCAGAAAACAATTGCTTTTCTACGGATTGTTTGAAAAAAAAAATCAAATGATTATAAGGGAAAACCTTAATGTGATAGAGCTAACACATAAAATGTCAAGCTGCAACAGTCCTTACACACAGGCCTGTTATCGTAGCTTGTAGGACAGAGCTGTAAGCCTCACCTTCAGGTTTTATTTTAGAGACCCACAACAATTGTGTTGTTGTTTTTAACATGTTCTTGTAGCATTTTTCTCATATTTATATTAATCTATTCTTGCCAATCCTAATTTTTTAAATAATTTTTCTTTATCACAAGTTATTCATGTTATAAATTAACCAATCGGATGCCTCAGTGAAAGCATGTGGCCTCAACCTTGAAATGTTGATTTACAGATTCTGCAGAGCCTCTTTTCAATGGAAGGGGGTGTGGACTTTGATCAAGCTTACTTCTGATTGGCAACAGTAGTTGCCACAGAAACGTTGCCTTAGACCAACTCGAAGCAATCACCGTTTCTTGGCTCCAACATGGCGATATCCATATCATGGAAAAATGGCGACTGAATGGGCTTCTTTTGGCTGCAGTTGGAAGTTAGACATTTTCAATGGGTGATGTCACACCCACTCAGTCCAGTTAGCGTATGCTCTCAATGGTTGTGACGCAGCAACGGAAATGGGCGGGCCAAAGAATCCCTGCTCCTCCCGATTTTGCATCAATTCGCAGACAAATAGATACATTAATGCATTCATTTTCCTCATTGGAGCTGTCATCTGGCTCAAAACTGTTTGCCTTTTGCCCGCCGGTTTTGTTGTACCGCTAATGTTAGCTTTGGGTTGTGAAGGACTGTAAGCTAGCCGGAAATGTGTAAACACTGAGATGATGGGATTTCAACATAGAGTTACTTCTGTGCAAACAATTTAAGTTGTAATGAATCACTGCCCCTTTGTACAATCTATGGGCTAAAAAATCAACACAGGTTCTTTGATTTAGGCTAAACATGACATGAGGCATTGTTTCATTTAACTTTGGGGTCTTGAAGTAAAATTATGACACCTGGGCTGAAAGTCTTCTTTCTTTGATACATTTTTAGCTCTCATCCAAATGGCTTCACGAGTCTTAGCGGGAAAAATAATGTATTAATTATCTGTTCTAGTTCTTAGAAAAAACTAACTTTTTGCAAGGAAATGTTTCTCCTTATATTTGGTTTCAGAAAATGCTAATGGCTCCACATCTGGTGCAGAGTATGAAGTCATTACAATGTCTTTACAGGAAAAATAAAGCAGCACTGCTTTATTAAAAAAAACATCTAACAAAAAAAAAGATTATTTTCTATATGTAAAAACAAAAGGGAAAAAATCAAAGTAGGGGTTGTCTTTTTTAACGAAATAACTCCCTTAGAAATGTGAGCAACTTCGGAAGCTTTTTTAAGTGGTTTCAGCAGCTGCTTGTGACTTACTGAACATAATAATTATATGTTAATAATTTCCAGCTATAATAATTTCAGTCAGTCTGGCAGACAGCCTCATTCAGGATTTGTATAGTGGTTTTGTTGTTTTTTTCTCTACAGAAGATTTGAACACTTTTATAAAATTGCTACAGGAAACAAGATGTTAGCTCTCATGCACATGTGTGCAGTGCAGAGGAGCCTTCAGGTCAGTGATCTTGTGGGAAATACTTACCTGAACCCTCTGCCTTGTGAAAGCACAGCTGAAGAGATTGCAACCAAAAACCTCTACTCTTCTTTTTCGTGACTGAAAAAACAAAGCTTAGAAACTACACTAAACAACATACTAACACTTAAACCACCACTTTATTGAGTGGGACAAAAAGCCAAAGTGGTTCTCATGAAAGAAAAGAAGCTTCTGAAATCGTTTAATCATAACAGGCAAATTATTGGAGTTGAAAATCAAAGGACAAGTAAAAGTTAATGGAGTAAAACTTAAATGTGATTGATTCAATTGTTAAAATTTAATATTCAAAAATGTAAATTGTGTAATTTATTTAAAAAAAGGCCAAGAATAAAAAGAACAGCCCTTAAGCAGGCTTTTTATTTTGCACAGGCTTCATCACGGAAGTCACACCCCTAGGTTGTCAGTGCACTTCACTGGCTGATATTCCCTTTTCTCCTTTGTCCCAAGTCTTTAGTTTTTCAGCATCCCTGCTTGTAGCATTCATCAGAAATGTTAAAATTTCCCCATTACCGAGAAAAACAGGAGCTTAAAAATAATTTATTTTTTTGATTGCTTGTTAAATCAATTTGGGTCTTTTGAGGAATTCAATCCTCTGATGAAAACAGGTAATCTTTGTTAATTTAGTTTGAACCCTACAATTTGTCATTAGTTAAATCACTTCCACTTATAATGAAGGCTTGTTCTTTTGAACATGTATTCCTTTCATTCACTTAACCATGGCAGCTGTGGTCCTCCTCATTAAAGCCATTTGCTTTAATCAAGGCAAAATAAAAGTTGTGTTTTATAAAACAATTTAAACCACATGTTGGCTTCTAATTAGTTTCTCCCCGTATCTCTACTTTTTTTAACTTTCCAAAATACTCATCTTTGATTAATAATTAATGCAAATTTCTGACACGACAGAAACAACCTTACAACTCATTTCAAATGACCCAAGTTTTATCTCCAGTCACATCATTTCAACACTTTGGGGAGTCAGGTGCATCAACTTAGTGACGCCTGTTGCTTTTATGATGTGCTTTTCTTTACACTTTAGTGCAATTGAATATACATATATTACAATATTTTCATTCTCTCAGTATTAAGGCATATTTTTTTTTAAGTTGAAGTCAAAATCATTTTGTGTGATGTCTATGCTTGTTTTACTTCTCCATATGAGGTTAAAGAGGAGGACTCATCTCTTTCTAAGCTATCAGTCCTTTTAAACAGGGCAGTACATGAATGCAATAGCAGAATGATATATTTGAATGATGTAGTTTAGTTTAACACAACAAAAAACTCTGTAAAATACTGGTTTAATTTGATCAACATGAGAGAGATTCTTTAATAATATGGCAAGTTATCAGAGGTTTTGTCATATTTTCAATCAAGTAGGCACTGAAGTTTTTGCTCAACACAGAACTCAGTGTGAAACAAACAAAGCCATACCAAATAAATGGGTACCACAGGGGCTAGCAGACTCCAATCGCCGTGGTAACCATTCATTTTGCTGTCACATTTGCAGACTCCGGACCCTGTCCCTTGATAATGTTCTATTTTTAAATAAACTTAGACTGTGATGAAATAACTTTGCTTTGAAAGTTTAAAATGAATATAAAGACAAGCAGTTAAATCTATGGGTTCTGAGTAACAAAGACAAAAATCCATCTGGTTTCTAAAATTGAGCGTTCCCATCTTCTGTCCAGCATTGGAGAGATGAGTTGTCTTGGGCAGCAGAGGAACTCCTATGTGTCTGCATCGATCCTGTGAGCTGTTCAGCAAAGAAATAACAACAACAACTGCGTCATTTTGATCTATTCTGAATAAAAAACAAGTAATAAGTAAATGCTAAGAAATCCTATGAAAAAAAAATACTCCTGCATTATTTATGAGCAGCTTACATTGCTTTGGTATCCTGAGTGGTTCTGTGTCTCCTGACAAGACTTGATGCATGACTCCACGGAACTGATACAGCACCTTGAGGCTCTTCTCCTCCCCGACGCAGGGGTCATAGAAGCCAGGGAGTCCCGACTGGAAAGACAAAGCAATGCAGCAAACTCAACCCTAATACAGCAAGCTGTGAACATCCGTTTAGAACACTGATGCATTTATCTCAACAAAACAAACTAACTCTACAGCTGTAAAAAAAAAAAAATCTCCTGCTATTCTTGTCAGGAGACATTGCTGCTACCTTTGAGGCCTCAGTGAGGATGAGTTTGGAGTCTTTCACCAGACACTGCAGTGGCACAGTCACATCAATGACCTTTGCCCTCTCGTGTTTTCGGCTGTTGTCCGTGACAAATTTGCCGTACCATGCGTTGAGAATGATGAGGCCTAGTGGGGAAACAGAAATGACTTTCAAACGATTGAGCCTCTGCTTTGCTGAACATTGATACTATGCAAGCTCAGGACCCCCCACCCTGCAGAGGAGCGGATGCATCCGCCTGCCTGACTTTTTCTTGTTACATCCGTTACCACACTTCTAATAAAAACTAAATGAGTTTATTATAGGTTATATGTCTCTTTTCCACATGGGAATTTGCTTAAAATAACCTTTAGTTTTCAGACAGTAAGACATAATTATACAGGTTTTTTTTTCTTTAAGATTGTTTCAACCGCTCCCCTTCATTTTTCCTAATGTACTTCCTAATTTATATAATAACTTTGCATGGCTGCTATATAAGTACTATATAATTGAACTTTCCTTCCTTTCTAAAAAAAAAAACACCGTTCAAACATTGCATCCCAAACAGAAAAGACGAAACCCCAGAAACCTTGAATAACTCTTGGATACCTGTGCCCAGACATGCTTCTCTACTGCATGTGTTTGGGTACTTACCTTCAGTCTGCAACTTCTACTTTCCTTACCCTTGATGTCCATCTGAATCTCAATTCACATATTTTGACAGCCAAAATTCTTTCTAAATGATTGCTTCATCTTTTCTTATATGTATGGTAAAGACTCACTCCGAGGAAAATTGTATTTTGGGTGTTTTTGACATGTTCTTGTGGCATTTCTTCTGATGGCGGAGGACATTTATGAAGATCCATAGGCAGAAAACTGCATTTCTGAGTATTTCTTTATTCATATTGTTGTGAATCGAGAGCAGACCAAAAAAAATGCAGTTTAGAAAAGAGCGCATTAGTGGTGTAGAACATTTGTGAAATCTAAAATACGCTGGATGGGTTCTACAGAATGGAACAGGCCTGATAATCCAATTTGTTTTTTCTTTTTGAAATAAATTAGTACCGGTAAGTAAACTTACAATAAAGTTAGAGAAAAACTGAGCAAACACAAGCATAAATCTTCTGTTGTGGCATTAAGTGATGTCAAAGCTATATCTGCTTTTTGCTGCACCAGAACAGCTTGCATGGTAATTTAATGGAGTGAATATGAAAAATGTTTGGGTCAGCCGGCACCGTCTGCTCTATGCCTGACGGAAGAGGCTGGACTGCAGCGGTGGAGGCATTAAACTCGAGGTGCAATTAAAGTTTGTGTTTTGCTAGAGTTGGCATTCGTGTCCTATGAACTCCAGGAGCGCATCTCGCTTCACAACATTACTTCAAAAGCTGGCGTGCATTGAAAGGCAAACCAAATGCTGGACTTCTTTTTGTAATGTCCATCAGACAAGTAGAAAGAAAGAGGCTTGTGCCGTTACATTCCCCCAGTTTGTCCTATGACAAATCGCAGTTTCCACACCTTGTCCTCGCCACTAATACGCCGAGGCCTGAATGAAGCCGTTGAAATGATCAATGTTGGTCTAACTGTACTTTTGACAGATTACAGCAGCGGCCAAAGCTGCAAATCGCTTGCCTAAAGAGGGAGTTCGATGAAAATGGGCCGATTTCATCTAAAAACACCGCATGAACAGCTCTGAAAGAATCACACATGGATTTTTCAAAGTTCCTACCCATTCTGGACTCTTCAGCTTCAATGATCCTGCGCACAGACTCCTGCATGAGCAAAACCTTTGGAGATAAAAAAAAAAGTACATGGTGAAGGAGACATAAACACAATCTCACAGCATTCAGCTTCTGTGAATCTTTTGAAAAATATTTTTTGCAGCCCTTTGCCTAACTGAGGATGCCAATAATATATCTTGATGGTGGAGCATCTGTACCAACACTCACCGCAGCCTCTGCCTCCTGTTTCTTCCTGGCTATATTAGAGGCTGAGCTCTCCCTCTGCTTCTCCAACTCTCTGAAGAATTAAAAGACAAATGGAGGAATAAAACTGGCTCATAAAAATCAGAATATAATGATGCATGTGATTCTATTAAAAAATCATATTGCTGGCATTAAGCAAGCTACGCAATGACATGGCGTCTTACTGTTCCTTCTGGGCCCGCACATAGGGTCGAATAATAAGCTGCTGCATGGCGAGGTAGAAAACCAAAGGTCCAACCGTGGCGTAAAATACCGCACTAGGCAGGAGCTGGTCCGTTAGGTGGATGGGGAAGAAATAGGTCTGACTGGCTCTGTTCAGTCTGCAAATGGAGGGAAGTCGATGTTTATCTGCAGCCGCAAATGGAAACCCTCTAACATTCTTGAGATTGTTTTTATCTCATTAAATCCTACAAGCAACAATCATACATCTGGAAACATGGCAGGAAACTGGAGCACTTACTTGATTTTTAAAGTGACACCTTGAGGCACTCCGACGCTGACAGTCGCCCCGAGCACGCTGTGTCGACTGATCTTCCTCTCAGCTCCATACTCCACTACAGTCCCGAAGAAACCTGACCTGTCAAGCAAAAAGAAGTCATTTTGATGAAGAGGTTTTGCTTGTCTCTCCAACTTCCAACAGTTAAATAAAAATTGAAATGCAGAAAAATCAAAAGACTATTATACGGTTTTGTTTAGTAGAAGTATCCTCATCAGTGGATAAAGTCAAACCTCTAAGCACAGAGACATCTAGTCCTCAAATGTAGTCTCCTGTGGTTTTACAGTTGGCCATGTGTTGACAGTTACTTAAATATAAGTTTTAGTCTGCGCAGAACATTGGCAAAGAGTCTATAAATGTCCTTTGTCGAGCGTCAGTATTTTTACGTCACAAATAAGCTCTTTTTCAGACTGCATTTTTTTTTCTGCTCCTTATTCGCAATGATTTGAATAAAGAAATACTCAGACATGCAATTTGTGCTTAATTTTTCTGAAGTGCCTATACCATGATAAATTAATATTTTGAGCTTTCAAGTGTATTATAATGCTCATTTCTCACAAAAACAAACCCTAAAGCGATATTCTGAGAAGCAGCCACAGAAGCGAGTGGGTTCTCACATTGTGACGTAGACAAGTGAGAACAGCCCTTTCCAGGAAGAGTCTGCACCGCCCCCGGGCTAACACACACACACACTCTCTATGAGGAGCTTGCAGTGATCGGCAAAAACGCTGTCCCTTTTACATGCACAATTTGCACATCCATCTTAGCAAAAGTTTGGACGTGCCTCAGAGATGGAGTCGTCTTACTTCCGGGTAGGAAAATGAGCTGCAAAAATAACTCATTTAATTTTCAAAAATTGTTCTTAAGTGTGCTACAGGTAAAATATTACCATATATATATGGATATTTTTTTACCATAAAAGGTTTAAGATTAGGCCCCTTGAATATGTCCATCATCTGAAAAATGCCACAAGAGCATATAAAACCACAATTTTCATCTGAGTGGGTCTTTAACCCCTTTTATGTGAAGTTACAATTACAACTTGTACTGCAGTTTGACAGCATACTTTACTGAGCCCTTGATCTTTGTCTGGTCTTCATCCTGGAACTTGTACTGGTAGCTCATCATCATAAATGTGTGTGGAATGCCAAGCTGCAAAGACAAAAGGATCATGAATCAACTAACTAGTGTTAATTATGCACTGAATGGTCACAAACCTGTGTTAGATCTGCTGAACTAAATGATAACTAAAACTTAGAGTGAACCCCCCCACTGACATTCCAAATAGGAAGTACCTGCTGAAGCCAAAATCCCATAAACCTTTATTGAGAAATAAACAGCCATTACTCAGTCATTATATTTGTCAGAAGCATCATTCTTGGGCTACTACATGTTTTTAACACAGTCTTGCTTGTTGTAATTTCTTTTCATTTTATTTTATATTTAGTGCAAGCTATTCAAAAATATAAACTGAACAATCAGGTGCCTGAATAAAAGTAAATAGTCTCACATTCAAGAAATTTTACAGATTTTGCATAGTCTGCTTTCAAGTGGTAGGGGTGTGGTCTTCATACAAACTCACTCCTGATTGGCCAGAGTGATTGTCATAGTAAAGCGGCCCAGACCGACAGCTTCAATGGACCGGGAGTACATCAATTCTATGTGTGACATTAGGGCTGCACGACATGAGGAAAACCTGTGATTTGCAATATTAGTGATCAATATTGCGATGACGATATAACTTGCGATACATAAAAAAAAAATAGAAAAACCACCAAAAACATAATTTCCTTTTCAACAGTGTTAACCCTAGTCTACATAGGAGGAGAACATCTAACAACAAGAAGGCGTCCATCTGATTGGTCAAATGCAAAAATGGATCTATTCGATTTGTAAAATACTGTTCTTCAAGCAGCCTTAAGATTGATTTGGTACATTTAAAGTAACCATTTATTGCAATTTTCGCCGTCTTTTGCGATATGCCTATTGCACAGCTTGATAGCGCGATGACGATAATTTGCTATTTACTGTGCAGGGCTTTGTGACATCACACTCACTTAATCCAGTTCTTATATACAATCAATGCATTAGGTACTAGGGTAAAGTCATGCTAAGTTTTAAATAAAATTTCAAAATAAGGGGTTTGAATGTCTGTTGGAGGCAGATCTGTATCTGCAGGGATACTCATAGCAAAAAGGTTTACAAAGAAAAAAGGAAAGTTTGAAAAAAATGCCTCTAGCAGTAATGCCTAACTAAATAGCTTTAAAATGGAAAATAAAAAAACCCTCAAACTTCAATATGAATTTATTGCAACAAAGAGAAGTTCTAAACCTGCAGCAATAGCCCACGAGGCATAAAGCTGCAGCAGCAAAAGTTGACTCTAAATGACATTCATGTCAAAAAAGTGAAGGAGATTAAAGCTGCAACTTCCCACAGTCAAAGACATCGTCTTACATGAGTCATGTGACCACAGGTACATTCCAACGGCAAGGTCGGAAAAAGGTCAGCAGGACTACACCACCTATATCCCTCATCACCAAAGCCCCTTACGAGCACTTATGCCATCACAACCCCACGCACCTTTTTACATTAACCAATCACTCAAGAGCTGCCAAGTTTAAATGTGGGATTGCTCTCCCTGTTCAGCTATCACTGCAGAAGTAAAGTCCCAATGTAGCTCCACCACCCACTCATGGATGATTCATCATCCCTTGTAGGCCCGGAGGGATGGTACATTTCAAGCCGGTGTAGACACCTGGGGTTTTTCTCGGCTAGAACAAAGCTTGATTCTAGCAGCATCTTACTCCCTGTTGGGTCTAAGCATCAAAGTTTCAATTATTTTACGTAAATATTTGGATTTAACACCTAAAATAGGCACAAAAAAATAAACATGCAATAAAAACATCCTCAACATATAGCACACATTCAAAGTCAGTTAAACATACAGTGTGATAGATTCATTCATTTTCTATCCCGTTTATTCCCTTTCGGGGTCACGGGGTTGCCGGAGCCTATCCCGGCCACCAGTGTGATAGATATTTTATTTAAACCTAGATATCTTGAGCACGTTTACACGCCTGCACATTTGAATGAACAGCTGAATTATGTGGCTGTTGACTGTAAACTGAAAGGAAGCCGCTAACCTGACACGCCAGAGTGAAATGGCTGCTCTTAGTGTCCCTCACTATGCTGGTATTCATGGACGACTGGATCCCCCAGCGCCACTGAAGATAACCCATAGTGTTCTTGTCGAGGTGACGGGCAAGCACCGTGGTCACCCCAGGACGCACGCCTTGTGATGAAAACTGAAGTCCACATTGAGCAGTCACAAAACTGAAGCAAAAAAATAAAAAAAGAACATTTATGAGCTGTTCATGCTGGTATGATCACATATCTTTCCCTGTGTTTCAAATCGTACCAGCGTGGCGTCAAATTGCGAAATAGTTTCAATCCGAAGAGAGGTCCGTGAGCGTCCCCAGCTCCTAACTCCACCTGCATAAACACAAAAATAATGCTGCTTGAATATCAACTAATGTGGAGGAACACAGGAAGACTGGTGTTTAGTAACAAACACACCTCGCCCCACCCTCTCGTAGAGGTGACTCTTCTGAGGGCCAAGTTGATGGTTCCACCTCCATTTCCATTGTGGGTGGACAAGGATCCAGACAGAGTGGCTGTGTCTCTGGTTGTTAGAGGAGCCTGAAGTGGAACACACACGTTTGAGTAGGAATCACATGTGAGGAATATTTCTTCCATAGAACTAAAAAAAAACAAAAATTCACAAACTTCTATTGACTGGGATATGTGCATCTTGTTGATTTCTACATATGGAAGTCCACCTCCAACCATATCCTCAAAGTCCTCCTCATATCTGTCGAAAAGGTCTGTGGCATCAATGCCAACGCTTATCATTCCCTGCAAAACAATGATGACACATTATAAAAAGAACAAGGAACCGGAATGAGTTCAGATTCAATCGGTTCTGGGCGACAGTGGCTCAGGTGGTTGAGCGGGTCGTCCAATGATCGAAGGGTTGGCGGTTCGATCCCCGCTCCCACCAGCCAAAATGTTGTTGTGTCCTTGGGCAAGACACTTCACCCTCCGTGGCTCCACTGGTGTGTGAATGTGCATGAATGGTCCCGGTGATGGTGATGCGCGAAATGGCAGCCACGCCTCCGTCAGTCTGCCCCAGGGCAGCTGTGGCTACAACAGTAGCTTACCGTCACCAAATATGAATGAATAATGGACACAATGTAAGCGCTTTGAGCGTCTGGAAAAACGCAGATAAATCCAATCCATTATTATTATTATTATTATTATTATTATCTTCCCCCCAGCGTACTTTTGGGTTGGTCCTTTGCTGAAGCCTTCTCTCCTCTCGCTCCCTCTGGAGCCGCTCATACTCCTCTCGGATTTCTGCTGGGCTTCTTCTCCTCTCCACCACCTGCAGAAAGAAGCAGAACTTGAGGGAGTCACAGGGAATAGGAAAGAGGCAGTCATTTTTTGTTCAACTTTAAGGTCAACAGCAAAGTTGGGTTACACTTCCAAACAACTAGATCCACTCTGCTTCACAAGTTTGCAATTTTATTTGATTTTTGATTTAATTAGATGCCGAAGTCTGTGTCAAACTTCATATAGTTGAAGCTTCTTACACTAAAGACTGACAAAAATCTGATTGTATTGCTTGATAAAAAAAAGGGGACATGGCTTAATAAGTGTTTCAATTTACATTTTTGATTAAAGATGGATTCAATATCTATTTTGAAACAGATTCTAAAAAGTACATTTTTAAATATAAGCTAGAGCCCAGAATTATTCACCTGTAATTGAAGCCATAATCAAAGGCTTTGTCTGAGATGACAAGAAGTTGCAACAATATTAAAAATAACCAAGTGAGTCATTTAAAATTTAATAGCAATGAAATGAAAAGAGAAGCCAAAAGTTTAGCAGTGTATTTATATTTAGGTGATAAAAATTACACAAAATAGTAAACAAGAACTCAACAAAGACATCATTTTAACAAACAACCATAGTTACTGATACACTTACCTCCCATCCTTCAACATCAAGTCCTCTCTTGCCATAGATATCATAGATCGCTCGTGTCTGTGGGTCACTAAGCACTAGAAAAAAATATTACATTTAAAATATGAATAAACTATACACCAAAAAGTGAGTAAACAATGTACGTAATCCATCTATATGCAACTACTAGTTAAGTTTGTGACTTTTATTCAATCTGCCACAAAGGTGAGGAAGAAAATTCTTCCAAACCTCTGCTTTTCCTAAATAACCTCTATTGATATCATGCGCTGGTTTGTGTCGCATCCTTTTCCTAGTGTGTTTCCACCAAAACAATGTTGCACTATGTACAGATGTGCCTGCTGTTGATCCGCTTAGTATTCAAAGGCATCAGCTGATGTAAGACTATTCATACAATGAAAAGAAAAAGAATGTTAAATCAAGTTCACTCACCTTCATAAGCTTCATGTACACTGTTGAAAAGCCGATCTGCTTGGCGCTTTAGCTCGGGATCCCTGTGTTTGTCGGGGTGGTACAGCATGCACAGACGCCTGTATGCCGCCTTCAGCTCCTCCTGTGTGGCCTGAAGCAAACAAATGAAAACAAAAAACACTGAGAAAATGTGCACCAGGAAAATGAAACAAGTGCTTTCCCTAAACTAACAGAATACCCCTTATTCTTTAGAAAAAGAGCTATACAATACAGTATTCATGTAATCATGAATGATCTAAACTCACTGAAATGCAGCACTTAAGTCTAAGTTTCAGCTCTACACAATAAAACAGACAAATGCAGAATAAATGGTTTACAATAAAAACGACAGCCAAGATAGACCATCCGCTGGTTTTTAAAAAAAGACTGTGAGCTGTTAGCTACTATTCTCCATATCTTGCTTGTTTTTTTTTTCCATTTGCTGTTGCTGCCAAAAGTTGGACCTAATTGTATGGATTGAGAGCGGCAGCGATAAGCCAACAGCACCATTTTTCAAAGGATGTGCAATCCACCGCAACCAGCAAAATAAAACTCTTTAAAGTATAGCATTCAGGCTTTTGCACATTAAAATGAAGAGTTTTTAACAGACCACTTGGCTATTTCACAGTCTCTTTCACACTGGTAAAAGGTGCAGTGAACCCTTGCCTGGTGCCAACTGAATAGAGAAGCCCCCCCCCACACACACACACAACCAGGCTATATTCCTTTTTGTGCCTCCCAATGCTGGTTGCGAGTTGGAAGCCAATGTTGGTGACACCATTTCTCAGGAGATCTTTTAGCCTTTTTTGATGTAGATCAATAAATCATATTATATAGGAGAAACAAACAAATCAACTTAAACCAACAGACAACTGATTGGCCTGAACCAACTCGATAGCCTTTAACCAACCTAGTGGCCTTAGTGTTCGCCCTGAGACTGGAAGGTCATGGGTTCAAATCCACAGTTGAGTCATACCGAAGACTTTAAAAACGGGAAAGGATGATTGAGGGGTTTAAATGGCTCCTGAGTGCAGCTTTGTCTGCAGCTCACTGCCCCCCCCCAGGGGATGGTCTAATATGGAGAACAAGTGTGTGACAACCCCCCCCCCCCCCCCCCCCCCCACACCAGAAAAAAAAATGTTTTTTTTATCCAACAACTAGAGTGCACTACAAATTGTAAAAAGACATTTAACCCCTTTATTTCTCTATGATATTTTAGTCTTTTTCAGGTTGATTTGTAAGAAATATTTGAATTTACAAAGTATTTTTAAAGACAGCAATTATCAAGTTAGGGAAATTCTTCTATCCGTGTACAAAAAGCACATAATTTCTGAGTAGAAATACACATTTCTAACCTGTACTCTATGGAGCATGTGTGTAAAACTGAGTTCAGTGGTGGTAGCAGTGGCACTGACTAGACTAGCCGTTAGCACATTCCATAACTTATTAGTTTGACAGCCAACATTTCAGAGTAACCACAACAACATGTAACAGACTTAGCTATGCTGGCAAAACCCATACGAGCTATTCTTTAAAAAGTTTCCAACCAAAGAGTTGATGCACATATTAAGCGAGGGTCACGAGATAGCTGCTTAGCTAACACACACATGGGTCTGCGAGCAATCCTAATACCAAACAACACAAAGATCGTTGACTAATTGATACATGCATCTACAAGTTTATTTGTTAGAAGATAGTAGCAGACCATACCTCTCTTCTGACATTTAGAAGGGAATAATAATCTTCATTTGAGATATCTTCCTCATCTAAGGCAGCCGCCATGTTTATGCCCGGTCATCTCTTCTTCGTGTCAAATAGAGCACAAAGCGACTCGTTGTGTACTCTGGCGCCCACTTGTGTTCGGCATACACTACTGCAACATTTTAGTTTTTTTGTTTTTTTTTACGGTGAATCGTTTATGTGTGTTTGAAATATTGTTTCACTATTTTCAGTATTTTATCTTAACAAAAAGAAAAAGTAACATATTTCAAACAAAACAAACAAGCAAATACAAATCAAATTGAGCTTTAAAATCTGTTAAGCGGGCTCAAAGAATGATATTAAGGCAAATGTCCTTCGTATCTTTAGAATAATTAAATTTGTATGGAAAGATTGGTGTTTTTTTCCTAATTCGTCTTTTGTTTCTGAAAAAAAACACACCAATCTTTCCATATTTTAGGAGGACACATTCCATGGGCTATATGTCCACAGGGGCCATTAATTGCATCCACTTGAAGCAACCAAGGCAAAAGGAAGAACATCCCCTTCACACATAAAGGTTTTCATCATTGCATCACATTTATTTCGTTTTTTGTTGAAGCTGTAGAAACAACCAACAAGCATCTGATGAGGCGCACATGCTGCAGGCTGCGGGGGAGCTGTTCTTTCAGCACCACCACCTCAAACAGCGCTCTGCCTTCAACGCTGAAGATCAGCTCTGGATTTGGAGAACTTATTTGAGAGCACATGTATTATGATTGATAGTTGCTGGCCCTATAGTACATTTGTTGGTTAATTTGCCAATAAAAGATTCTAAATTATTACTGTAGGAAACGTTTTTTTTAAAGGAAGTCTTAAAGGTCCCAAACTGCCATGTAAATTGACAAACCAATCCACTGCTAAAGCCCTTACAAAACTCAGTGGGACTCCCAGTACCTGGGAAATATTTTGTGTACAACTTGATATTGCATGGAAAGAAACTGGCAAATTGGGTTAAACAGCAGTGCATGGGATGAAACTGCATCAAAAAATAACTTTTTAAATTCCCTTTGTTGCCGTTTTATGTGAAAACGTGTATTTTTAGACTTGCAGCTCATCTGAATACAGAAAAAGACGAGAATATGAACAATACTATTGATAGAATAAGTAATGGTTTTTTGGTGCGGAGGTGAGGGGAGTTGTGTTGTTTTTCTTTGCCAGTCTCCTCCTCACAGCCAATAGTAAGTTCGGATCGACTCCCCTCTTCTTTTTTCCCCCTGCTCCTTCGCTCCCTCCTCGTGCTGTCCTCCCCGTGCACGCGCGTGGTACCCACGGTCGTGAGGAGGAGGAGGATGTTGCGCGTGAAGGGGAAATGGCTGCCGAAAACAAGCCGGAAGGTAAGAGCAATATGATGGGATTAATTTAGTGGTGAGAGCGCGGTGCGGTTGTTCGGAAGGCTCGTAAGTGTGCGCACAGGCGAGAGGACAAGTGGAGAAATGTTCGGCGGGGAACGGCTCCGCTGTTCCGAACAGGCAGCTCAAACGTGGAGACATCACTAGCCAGCTAATATTAGCCTCCATTCTAGCCAGCCACTATTCCCAGCGTAGCCCACATTTAAAAAAAAGAAAAGAAAGAAAAAAAACCACGCCACGGGGACACGCAGTCAGCGCTGTAAAAGTCCCGCTTTCCGCCGCTCCACCTGCTCCAGAGCCGCCAAAACCTCCACCTTTAAGTAGTTCCCAACAAAGCTAAGTTAATGACAGCATGTCGTCGGCATCGACCAACTTCTTTCCTTATTGCTCCGCTTTCAAAGGTTCTGCGAGTTTAGTCGCTGCTTTCCTTAACTCAAATTAACCGAAACAATAAGCTGTCAGACATCTTTGATGTGCGTTTTTTTATTGTTTTGGTGGCGCGTGCGTTTCCTTTGCGACTAGTGTTTACGACTCAGTCAGAAGTGATGTATTTTTTCCCCCCTCGCGCGCACGTTTTTTGTTTGTTTGTTTGTTTGTTTTTATTTCCTTCTTTCCTTCAAATGCCAATTCGTACTACTTGGCCTATATTTGGGCTGAAACTGGGGTCTAATAAAAGCGTTGTAACGCCTGCTGCTGCGCATAACGCGCTCTGAAATGCCATCACACTGGAGGGAACGGACAGGATGGAGATCAGGGCTTCCAGCAGTCTGCCCATGACTCCACTTTCAGCAGAATCATGACTTCCTCCCTGATTCTATAAGCCCCCCTCCAAAAATAAAATAAAGATAAATAGACTCCTCCAGACTTAATAAATTACCATTTATATTGGAATATTCGTTTACATATGCTCTGAGGGATCTGTTACCATTCAGAAAAGCCCATGGAAATTTGGGGTGAGCAATCATGCCTGCATGAAAACAAAACAAAGACTAAAATAGTTTAAGAAAAAATTGTATGTTATCTTACCCATTGGCACATATCCAGTTTTTATTAATCCTACACTTTCCCCCCAGTTTTGTCATGTTATAACTTTTTTATTTAGCAAAACTGAGCATAACAAGGATATTGAATTATAATAATTTTTCTTTTTGCCACACGAACGCCAAATTGGTTCATATTTGACTTTGAGATGTAGCAGAAAGAGGATTTTAGACTTTGAAGACTACCATAAGGAGAGCGCTGAAATTCTTTCTAGGCAAATTGTTTAAAAAGTTAGTCTGTTTTCAAAACTTAGTCATTATTCTGTTGCAAGTTTCAAACTTTTGTCTTGCCAACTTTAAAAGCGAGTTTTGTTTGAGTGTGTAAGGGTTGTTATGTTCCTTAATTGTCTTTATTTGAAGGGAAAATGATCAAACTTTAGTTGTTTGCATGTCAGTGTGCCAACAGTTATAGGCAGTGCCACCAGGGGGTGGTATTGAGCTAAATAAGCTCACTAACTAAAAGTCTGGCTCCAAATAAAAGAAAAATAAAAAAAAAAATTAAGAAGAAGACATCTGGTTTTGTGACGGTAACTATGTGCCAACGTGTAGAGTCCTAATATATTCCTTGGCGTAGATGAACTTGAAACATTGGATTTATAGGTGATAACCGACACACAGCGGCGTCACAGAAAACCCTGACTTGAAAGTCCCATTGCTGAGCTGGTCAAGTTATTTTCAGTGTTCCTGGGAGACCGGTCAGTGGGAAAAAAAGGAGGAGGAGAGCGTAGAGAAGGAGATTGCCTCATACCTTTATGTAAATGCCATGTCGCCTTATGCAAACCTAGTCCTCAAAGCGCACACATAGAGCTGTCAGGAGCCTTTACTCCTGTATGTATTTTTCCTAGCTTTTCATTTATGCAAAGGGGGATTTTTCAGAGACAATGACTTTTTGCGTTTTTTTATTTTACATAACGTGTACCTGTGTTCAGCTACCCAGGGAGCTGAGCCTTGCTCCCATCAGCCCTTTGTCCTTGTGGAACGTGGGCGGCGTTGATGGCTGGAGCTTGTTTGGCATGTCTTATGATGGCCCATAACAAGAGAGGCTCACATCTTATGTTAAACCAGGAGGCCGTGACCCCAGACTTACTCTGTCCTGTACAGTTTACATCCTGGGATTTTTTTTTTTGTCTCAAGTCTAACTGAATGTCCCAGGCCCTCAGGGTTACCCCCCCCCCCCCCCCCACCCCTTCACACTCATAAAAAGCTCTGTGTGCGTGTTACTTTAAGCACAAGGCCAGAAGGGCACAGAGAGGACAGGCTTGATATGTCTTACAATGACACTGCTCTTGATAAAACGACTGCCACGGGGTCTTTGAAATCTACTTTAGCAGAATTTTATACAAATATTCGAGCGCTGGAGTCTTATGTGGGGAAATGAAACAAGGCGATTTTCAACGACAAGCCTGACGTTTTTTGATAATGCTTGGAGGTTGAATCATTCTGCATCCGTTTTTTTTCTTTTTTCTTTTTACGACTTAGCAATACTTCCTGGCATATTGGAACAACATAAAATAAAATAAAAAAGCTAATATATTAATGAAAAGATAGTTAACTGATACAAAACTTCCAATAGGAGTGTTAACAAGCAGTTAGATTTCAAGTTGCAACAGAAAAAATCCCCACAGCAGCTTAAAGTGCTCGATTCGCTTGAACTTTTAGGGCAGCGCAGTCCCACAAAGTTTCACGATGTTAATGTTTCACACAAAAGTTCAGGGTAAGGAAGCAGATTAAACGTCAATGCAATCAGACTTGTAAAAAAAAGTAGCAAAATGTTTGTGCCGCCAGGGTATAAATGCTTGCTATTTTTAAAAGAAGGGCTAAATGTGACGGTCTTGCTCTCCCTGCGTCTGTGTTCAAAGTGGGCGCTTCGTTTTTAATTGGATCAGTGAAACATGGATCAGGTCCGGTCTGTGGCTGCTGATGCCTGCACGTAATAGACCTTTACACGCCGCTTGGCGCGGCCTCTTCTGATTGATTGTATCAAATCATTCAGTTTACCACCAGAACAATCTGAAACCTCACTGACCTGTATCAAAGCGGGCCGCAGCAGCGGTGACCCTTATTAGCCCACTGTGTGTTCTTTTTCTTGACGGGATAAACATATTCAGTAAGTCAAGCATGTATGTTAAAGAGCCAACGTTGAATTTTAACCATGATTCTGTGTTTGTTTGAAATGTATGCAATGCTTAGTTTCTGTGGATGTTGCTTGCATGGGGAGTTTGTTAAGTTCTCACACTTTACAGGGGGGTGAATTGTTTCTTTTCTTCTGGATTTGTCTCTACTTTTCTCTTTGCCTCCTGAAGGACTGAAGAAAGTTCGTAATCCGGATCGAATGTACAGATCAGCAGTGTGTTATGCTGGCCACGGTCCACCTAAGAGTATCAGTGATGACACAGAGACGAACAGTAAGAGTCAGTTATTAATACTGCATAGCTGCTCTGAAAAGCCAGTAGCTGGCCAATCTATTATTCATTCATCAATTCATGCATTTAGCTCTTGATTTCATCCGTCCCCATGCCCCCATGCCCCCCCCTCCCCTCCTTGTTTTGTTCTCCAACACAACACCTCCTGCGGCTGCTCTGTTGATTGAAGTGTCTGCTTTACAGGATCACGCTGTCAATAACTGAAGTGTTGTCGTTAACTAAGAGTGATTGTTTCAGTTTGAGGCCAGGGGATCAGGACCTGAGCAGACCCTCAGAGGGAAAGCTGAAGTTTAGCCATCAATTACAGCCTAGAACTTGCCTTTTTCCTGTTCTTTTTTTCTTCAAACTGTAACGGATGAAAAGAGGACATGGAAAGACATGTTAAACATGATTAAAACTGTGCATAAAAAATTAATACATTTTAGGTTGATTAGTAGATACCCTTTCTTTGAAATGTTTGGGCAAAGATCATTGACTATAAATGAGAACTTGACTAAGTGACCCTTCCCATTTGGCAATGGTTTTTAAATAGGAAGTACCTGCTGGCACAAAGAAACCAAAATCCCAGAGACATCTATTGAGAAATAAACAGCTTTTACTCAGTTATTCTATTTGTCAGAAAAATCATTCTTGTTCTGCTACATGTTTCTTGTCTACTTTTTTTTCATGATATTTCTTCCTTAGTGCAAGTTATTCAAGTTATAAACTGACCAATCAGGTGCCTCAATAAAAGTAGGTTGTCCCATGTCGAATGTTCACAGCGTTTGATTGGCAGACTCTCCGAAGAGGTAGGAGGGAGGCCTTCCAACAAACTCACTCTTGATAGGTTGCCATAGAAACGTTGACTCAGACCGACTCGGACCAATCATTGCTTACTGACAATTTCTGGTTCCAACATGGCGACGTCCGTAATCACAAGAACTTGCAACTTCATTTCATCAGGGGGGGGAGTTAGGTGTTTTCAATGCGTGACATCACAATCACTCCGTCCAAACGGTCCAATAGAATAGAATAGAATAGGTAAACTTTTTTTTATCCCACAAAGCGGACATTTTATTGTCTTCGGCAGCAAAAGAAGACATCCACAAACACAAACAGCAAAAAAGTGGCATATACACAGCAGTACTCATACACAGCAAATGACAAAGACACAAATACATCACAGACGTTTTCATAATTTGTCGAAACTTGCATCTGTGGCAGCTGCCTCCTGAAGTTCTGCTCAAACAGTCACTATATATAGGCCAGATTCTCCCTTTATTTAGCTTTAAAGCTCTAAAGGATTTATCTAAAGTTTAGCCTCTGTCTTTATCCCACTAAGAAACCCCCCCTAAAGCAGATTGTTTCTCAGCAGTCCCTTTTGCTGTTAATGAACACACAAGTCACTTCACTGCTGGATTCTCCGTTGATCTAGACCAGAGACTGCATAATTAAGTGTGCTCACGTATTGTCATTTCTAAATAAAGGGCCCAAAATCGTCCACAAACCCCTTGTTAGGCTCTTTTCTTCAGCAGCGCTATCTGCCACTGGGAGAGCTCTGCAGCAGCAAATTGTTTGGCTTTTTTTTGTGTTTGGAGAGATTTAATGGCAGGGGAGCACTTGTGCAGATCTATGAAACAGGGTTGTAGGCTGTAACAGATACATTGTTGATAGACTTTTGTGTTACCCCCTCATGTGTGACAGCTGTGACTGACAATATGTTTTGCCGGTCTTGCTATTCTCCTTCATGTTATTGCGTGGTATTACACTATCCTGTCCCCATGTCACACACTCTCTGTTTACCGCGCTCCAGCCTTGAGGTTTGTTTTTCTGCGAGGACAGTCTGAATGCAGGGGCTCAAACAGCCAGGCGAACCATTGATCTGAGTAATCGTCTGAGTAATTGTGGTTGTAGTTATGAGACAGAAAGACGGGGCTTTTTTGTGTATGTGTGTGGGCATTTCTAAGCAAGACAGAGAAAGTAAAAAAAAAAAAAAATGACTAAGAGAGAAGGAGAGGGAGGGAGACCTCACCTCTGCTCTCCTTGAGATGGGATTTTTATGGATGGGTGAGCTTGGTGAGGGCTGAGAACACATAAAGAGTCATTTTCAGTTTGTTGCAGGCAGTTAACCATGTGTGCATGTTTGTTGAACTTACAGTAATAGGACAAAGCTTTTGTATTTTTTAATCATTTTTTCCCCCCGTTTGACTTTTCGACAGTCCTCCCTTTTATTATTTCACGTTTTCTTATATTGATAAAAGAGCTCAGAGCTGTAATGTGTCCTGTGCTGCTGAAAGTGCTGTAATTATAATAAAAAATAAATAAAAAGGTGCCACACTGCATATTTCCTGTTGCTGCAAAAAATTAGGCTCAGTGTCCAATGAGATTGCTAGAGATTTCTCCCAGGCATTCTGGCTCTTCCCATTTTTTCCGTTTGAAAAGAAAACCAAGAAAAACCCACCCTTGCATCCTTTACAAGCAGTTGTGTGTACATTTCAGGTCAAACACTCTTCCCAGAAGCCATTAGGTGTTCTCTTTGTTTTTCTCTGCGGTTAAGTTCACTCAGGTTCGTCTTTTACTTGTGGGCGGATCGTAATTTCCCTCTGTATGTTAGAGATATATTGAACAAGCTATGGGCCAAATGATAAAGATAATTGGGTGCCCAACACCATGCAATTTTAAGCCTATGTCTAGAATGCTATTCTCCATGTTCTCATCAAGAGCCATCAGGCTTTAGGGAGTCCATTCCCTGGAGGGCAGACGTCGCTGTCATTACCGCCAAGGAAACCGAACATGGCTTAAATTGTCCTGTTGTTGCAAGAGTCCATTCAGAAGTGAAGACTTTAAAAAGTCTGATGTTCTTTTCATTAACGCTCAGAGCTGTTACCAGCATTAAAAAACAGACTTTCTTATGAAAATGAAAACTCTTTGGAATCACAAAACATAAAAATAGTGGATGACTCTTTGATTTTGATTTCTACAAAATGTTTGCTACTTGAACAAAAATGACTAAAAACTGAACAAAAGAGAATTTGTTCACCGTATTGTCTGCACTATAAGGGACACTTAAAAGCCTTAATTAAAAAAAACAACATTATATCAGCTGGATGGCTCAGTTGGTTAAGTGCACTGGCAAATGGGAAATCAGGGTTCAATTTCTTTGGGAAGACCCTTCACGCTGATGCTTAACTATGCAGCCACAAGAGGGCCCAAGTCTGGGTTTCCCTGGGCCTGTCCCCAGCCCGGATAAAATGCAATGATGTGTAAGGAAGCTTAAAAATCTCTGCCAAACCACCAGTGTGTGTGATCCTTGAAGGGATATACAGAAAAGTGACCAACAACAGTGCACCTTATAATCCGGAGTGTCTTTTACATGGATTAATTCTGCTTGTGCTTACTGATGTCAAAGCGATTTTGAGAGTTACATGGCAATCTGTCAAAATGTTTGCTTGGGTGTTATTGTGAACACGCTAATGTGTAGCGGTGTTGGACTGTGTTTTTACTTACAGGGTTGACTTTACTGTGCGTCGCCACATTAAAGTTTGCTTTAGCGGGATCAGTCTGTTTTTTTACGTGTCACAAACAGGGATGGGAGTTACAAAACGCAAAGCAGGTAACTCTTCTAACATGGATAACATAAAGCGTGTTACAAACAAGTTCTAGAGTTACTGTGACCACAGTTAATAAAGTCTGACTGAATTATCTCTGACTCTTCTGTCTCGCTTAATGTATCTTATAGTTCAGTGCGCTTCATAGATGACATAACTTCCAAATAGATCATTCATTGAAGGTGTGCCGTATCGTGCCGAAAATGCAGTACACATTTTAAACAAGTCCATAGTCTTATTACGATAATAACCTGAATCCAGTATTTACAAAAATGCTATTTGATCCTAATAGGTTAAAAAGCATATTCTGAATATTACTCTCCTAGTGGCAGATGACGTCTTCAACTAATGCCGTTTTTTTTCTTTTTTACGGCAGCACCTCTTATCCTTGATCCCTCTCGAGTTCGTGCGGTGTGCATCCTCCTAGTTATTCTGGGAGTTAAATTTGCTGACAAAACTCACTTTTGCACAGAGCTCAAGAAAATGGCAAGTAGAGCAATGAGGCTTGTTAGAGCGCCATTTATGTCTAAATCCCCCAGCAGTGTTTGGATGAAAGTTTGTCACTATGACAGTTTATGGAAAATATCAAGAAACTATCAGATCCGCCACCATTAAAATGTGCTCCCTTTAATGTGAGTTACTGTTGAGAAAAGAGCGTTTTCATGCCAGTATGTTTCCAACGAGGTTGAATTCTGGTTTCATGTTGAGCTGGTAGGAACAGTTATTGAAAGTAGTAGTATTTATTATTTTTTCATTTAGTTTTAGTTTTTGCCAGGGTGTTACTTAAGTTGATTGTTCTTGTAAAAGGGAAAAAAAACAGTCTGTTTACTTCTCTCTGCCCCTTTTTATGATTGAGTTGTACTAGTATGAGTTGATTTGATTAAATTATCATAGTTTTAAAATATTTTACAAAACTTTTCCTGTTACCTTAGATTTACAAGGGAATGATCTAAACTTTCTGGGTTGATTTTCCAAGTATTGACTCATGTAATTAAAACCATGTAAGTGTGTGGGGAAAAAAATATTAAAGAGTTTCTATGAAAACAAAGCATCCGTCCAACTTTTAAACAAGGAGCGGAAGCCGTGGACTTGCCAAGTGCCAGAAGGAATTCCTCTTTGGCAGGGAAAGACATTGATTTAATTAAATACCATCAAGTTCCCCAAGTAGACGCCATGTTATCTGTACAAAAAAAAAAATTGTAAAAAACCGGCAGCAAAAAAAAAGGATGGTTTCTATGATGACTTAAAGATCCTCCAAATCCACTGTCATCTGTAGAGATGACCGTGACCAACCTGTCCTCAACTTAAAGACCCACTCCGATGTTCAGAACTGTTCTTTTGGTGTTTGCAACATGTTCTTGTGGCAATCTTCTGAAGATGGAGGACACATTAAGAAGTTCAACTCAAAATTGCATTTTTGAATATTTAAAATTGTTGTGAATCAGGAGCAGCCCCGCAAAAAAAGCATTTTAAAAAAATATCTTATTTGTGATGTAGAAAATGTACTGGGCTAGCCAGAAGCTCCGTTTCATGCCGATGCATCGATGCGTCCACCTGCAGATAAATAAATCCCTGTACGTCTTGGTTGTCCGCGTCTGAGCTGGCATCTGGCTCAACGACCGGAAAGTTCCATTATTGCGCTGGATTTTTGTTGGATCTGTAATTTTAGGATTGGGAGTGTAAGGGGCTGTAAGACAGTGGGAGAGCGTGGACACAGAGGGCTCACAGAAATGGCAAGGGGAAGGGGGAACGGGGTTGCTCCCCATCAGCGGTCCTATCCACAACTGAACTACTGCCGCTCTGTAGAAACTATATCCTAGAAAATAACCCTTTTTTTTCCCCTCCAATTTTGGCTAAAAACAGCATGATCACAATTAAATGACCATTAAGAACGCTTTCAAAATGGCTCAAAAGATGACGGGAGTGAAGTTGAAATCAATGTGTAAAACTCTAAAGACTAGCAAGAATCAAAGAGCCCTAATTGTAAAAGCTGACTAGCTGATGTGTGTTATTTTAAAATCAGAAAATATGGCAGTCAATAATATAATCTTACCATAACTGTAAAATCTATTTCTTTGAATTGAAGTCATATATGTTCAGTAACAATTTTGAACAGGTTTTGTCTCTAGAGCAAACTCTAGAGACAGATTTGGCAGATTAGTTCACTTCTTGCAAACTATTGAAATATGAAGCCCAGCGTGGTGTAAAAAATGCTTTTACATTTCCTCTTCATTCTTTTTACCCCTCACATCCACATTTATTGCTTTCTCAACACCCAGCATGTCATCCACTGACTGCTTCTCCTTGGTTGTCTGAGCCCATCTCTGCTTCCACGGTTTCTTTTCTTCTGCCAACAACTTGTTACTGTTTTACACTTGTTTAGCCACGGTTAAAGCTTCCAGTTCAATTTGTCATTGGACCAGTTTGATGTTTGACTTTCCAAATTTGGTTTTAATTTTGCACAGGACTCACAAACTCCACATAGTAGATGTGTCTGTGGATGCAAACATATGTATTATTTTGAAATTGCATTAAAACAGGGGTATCCACTCTTTATGCAAAAAGGGCAAGAGGAAAATGTGTGACGGCAAACGGTTTGGCCTGTATTCTTTAAATCCTTATAAACACATTAAATGCAAATGAAGTATTTTTACATATATTTTGTAATGGGATACTTCCTATTTCTCATACATTTTGACCAAAATAAGAGTGAATTTCATATTTAAAGACCAGAAATAAAATAAAATAAGGAAAAAGTCTGTCTGAAAAAAAACAACTTTTGTCAACATGAAATCTGCGTTCAAATGAAATGCTGCACATTATTCAGCATTGAATGCTTAACTTCTAAATTTAAATCATGTGAACAAGAAAGTAACACAAATACTTACATTTTTCAGGAGGAGGGTCTTAAGGACAAGGATACCCAGTTTAGTTTAGCAATCAGCTATTGTATTTTATAACCAGTTTTATGTTTTGTACAATTAAAATAGAAATGAATTGAAAATAAACCATTGTAAATTTGATCACAAAAGAAATAAATAAATCTGTTATTCTATTTTGGTACTTAAGGCTCTGAAGGTCAAGTAGCCACAGGTTGTTGTCACATGTTTACAATGGCTTTTAATGTAATTTAGCCAATTTTAACCAAGAAATCAGGCACAGTTCTTAGAAAGTGCAGAAGGTCACTTATTATTATTTTTAGGACAGGAGCCTGAGGGCTAGTAGAAATCTGGACATGGGCAGCTTTTGGTCCATGGACCGGACTTTGGACATGCCTGCATTATAATAGATAGTATTTCTTTAACTGAATTTGGCAGCTTATGTGATCATTCTCCCTTCTGTCTAAATATGGTTAAATGCTCAGGTTTCTGGAGTCATTTTGAAGTTTAGCACAGTCAAGAGGAATGTCAGATTGTTAATCCCAAATTCAAAATATTTTCAACACAGTGCTATGAAATTACACCCCCCCCCCCTTTTAAAATTGATTTAAAAAAAGCATAATTTGCATGTAACAATGCAACATACTTAGGACATGTTTAAAATAAATTAGTAAAATTGCAGTGATAAAAATGACTTAAAAGCCTGTGCTATAATTATGCAGCATTTCTTTCTCCTGTAGTTCAGACATCAGTTGTTTCTCTGATACAGTTTTCCTGTGGAAGGGTTTTCAACAAACAGAATGACAGCAGACTCAGGCCTAATTCAGTTTCACAGCAGTACTTACTTGACGTCGGAGCCAAAAGCTTATCCACACAACTGTTTGTTCTAAAGTGATTCACCTCCAGTGCGGTTAGGGTTGCCACAGTTACACTGCTCCTCACATCCATGAGCCTTATTAGCCACTGGGCCGATGTTGAAAGTGTTTGGATTCAAACAGTTACTTTAGATATTCACCGCCAGCAGCGATTTGTTGAATGATCTATAGCCAAAACATTAGCTTGCAATTTCTCCACAATGTGGGCACAGATTAAAAAGAAAAACTGTCACTCCCAGAGCGCTCGGAGACAGAGACGGAAGAGAGAGGGTTTTGCGTTCAGGGCTCAGATATTGATTAAAGATTTGTTTTTGTCAGCCTTTCCAGTCTCATGACCCTGGCTCTCATCTCTAGGGTGGGGCTGGAGCAAGCTAGCATGACGGATACCCTTAAATTCAGCCCAAGTGTTTTGCTTAGCAGCCAGGATCAGTGATGATCCAAACATTAGCGCAGAGAAATTTATATCTCTATAACCATTTAAACGATGGCACCCACAGTTTCTTCTGTGATTGGAACATACGCCTGCAAGCCTTTTGTATTGAAAAGTGTTTCTCTGCCTGTTTTAGCTGCTTGTGTGTGAGCTTTCTCATCAAGAGCTGGAAAGTAATTGGCTGCCATGTGCCAGCTCAGCTCAGCACATCTTCTCAGGAAACAAGCTCTTCTGTCAACCCCTCTTGCTTTTTAGTATTTTACAACCCAATAGTTGTTTTTTTGTGTATGTCTCTCGTGGTTATCAGCAGTCATCGGGATCGCTATTTAAACTCTACACTTACATAAACGTCATGAGTTTACAGCAAATGTAAAATACGTTTTTTTAAGTTATTCCATAAATTCACATGAAAGATATGTGTATTTCTAGTTCATTTTTAGCTGGTTATATAACTGTACAGGTGGATTTCTGAGTCTTTGTGGGCAGATCTTTATTTAGGCAGGATCTTCATATGCATGGAAATACCCCATGGAGGGAATCCAAAAGAAAAAAAAAAGTGCACCGTCTCAGTTACTGTTCGCATTTCTAAAAACAACCTGAAAGAATGAACCTATTCGGAGGGTGCAAAAGCTGTTAAAAGAAGGAGAGCTCAGTTTTGATGAGTTCACTTATGTGTGCATGGAGAGCTTCCTCAGAACTGCTTTGGTGTAAAAACAAGGCCTCTTTCAAGTTAGACAAGTACTCCCAGATTAGAGAAGGCCAACTCTGAACATCTGAAGTGCCACATCTAAAACACATGGTTTATTTAACAGAGAAGAAAGAAAGAAAAAAACAGACGGGGGCTGTTCTAGACCTACCAGCCAAAAAAAGGCAATCATCCACATCTGATTCTGGAAAAACCTACAAAAAGGCATTTTTCTTTACTCTATACATTGATTATCTCTGTAACATTCTAATTTAGACACCAATATGCATTGCACATATTCTATTAAATCGGAAAAATATTAACTTTATATACTTGGGTACTTCAGCAATGAGTATTTTCTTGCAAACTCTTTGCTTTCATGCCTGTTTTTGTTTTGTCTGCTCTATGAACATTAGCAGATAGTTGGCATTCTCTGTGGCGACGCTCTGCCAGGCCTGTACAGCAGACAGCAGCCACTCGGTTCTCGCTTGTTTTGGAGGCTCTTTGCCCTCAATCTTTCCACAGCAAGTGAAACACATGCTCAGTTGGTTTGAGGTCAGCTGACAGATTCGCCCATTCAGAATCACTGCACAGATACTCACTCAATGCTGAAAGTCATTTCAACCAACAGATTTGGTTTCATTCTAAATACATTGTCCCGTCTGCACTGCATGTCCAATTCACATCAGCAAAAATATTTAATCTAATCAAATACATCAATATCAGAAATTATTTTTATGGTCATGTACTGCAAAAAGATTTAGCTTAACTTGTGATATATGAAACAGTTATTTTATTTAAAAGTCGTAGTGTTCATACTGAACTGCAAAAGAGCTTTATTTTGAACCTTGACGTGTAGATTTATTTTTCTGTCCACAAACACAAGTCGCAACCTCAGACATTAAAATTTCATCTGAACTGATCAACCAATCAGCAACTTCATCTTGACAGTTGACAGTCAGAGCACAGTTGTCTAATTTGACCTGCAAAACATTACATTTTTTTTTCAAATTTATTTTTTGTTGTTATTTTTGCAGATCATTTATGGATACATTTATTTCCAAAATCAGCTGCTCTGTACTTTTTACCACTCAAGCAAACGTACCATATTTTCATAAACAGTTATGAGTCTATCTCTTCCAGCATTTTTTAAATGTCATTGTTTTTTTGTTTGGCATTAAATCATAACCACTCAATCGGCATGTGTTTAAATGAACAATTTTAAACTGGGTGTTTTCTTCTGCCCTATTGTTAAAAGCATGGCTCAGTAAGATCTGCTATAGGTGTGACAGAGGTGGGACTACACCAAGGATCAGCTCTGAGCTCCTTCATGTTTGTGCGGTGATGGACAAACGAACAGATGAGGTTAGACAGGAATCTCTCTGGATGATAATGTTTGCAGATGACATTGTGATCTGTACTGAAAGCGGATAGCAGGTGGAGTAAAATCTAGCAAGGTGGAGGTTTGCTGCACAAAGGAGAGGTATGAAGGTCAGCTGCAGCATGGCAGAGTATTTGTTTGTAAATGAGAGGGAAAGAAGTGGAACAGTCAGGTTACTGGGAGAAGAGGTGAAGAAGGTGGAGGACTTCATAGGGTCAACAGAGGAACAGAGGATGTGGGGAAGAGGTGAAGAGACGTGTGCAAAGAGGTTGAAGCAGGTGGAAGAAGGTTTTAGGTGTGACGTGTGACAAAAGAGTGTCAGCAAGAATTAAAGGAAGGGTGTAGAAGACCATGGTGAGAGCAGCCATGATGTTGGTGACTCTGAGAAAGAGGCAGGAGGCAGAGCTTGAGGTAGCAGAGAAGAAGACATTGAGTTTATTTTTGGGATGGACGAAGATGGATAAAATCCGGAATAAATCCATCAGAGGGACAGATCATGGTAGATGATTTAGAGATGAATCAGGGATACAGATTCAGATGGTTTGGACACATTCTGAGGAGGGAAAATGATTATGTTGGTAAAATGGTGTTAAAATTGGAGCTACCAGGATGGAGATCTAGAGGAAGACCAAAGAGGAGGTTCACGAATGTAGGAAGACACGAGGGTGTTTGGTGTGAGCGAGGAGATAGCAGAGAAGAGGGTTAGATAAAGGCGGAGGAATTGCTGTGCCAACCCTTAAAGGGGGCAGGCGAAAGACAAAGCAGAAGAGATGATACAGGGAGATGAAGGAGATTCTGTAATAAAATAACATGGACACACTTTGGGAAGATCTGGCGGCCATTTCTGACATCGCTAGAAAAGCTGTGAGAAATCTAAGATCCAAGGGTTTTTGTTTTTATCCTACACTGGTGTACAGTTGATTAGATATGTCAGATTGTGTATGGATCTAAACTTGCCTCTTTTTTTAAAAAAGGAAATGAAACAGATTTTGAGACAGAAAATGCAATCTTGCAACAATGAAGAAAAAAAAACTTTTTTTTTAAACAGAAACTATCTCTAATTCTGCACAGTAAACACTTCTTCCCTTACTGTAAACTAAAGATTAGATTCAATTTTATCTTTGTTGGCGCAGTAAGTATGATTGTGAATGGCCAAAACGTTTTAAATCAACTCAAATTTTATTTAGAATAAGTCAGAATCAAATGTGGATGCTTAATCATTTTGCAAACATGAATGATTTCATAAAAAATATAATATACAAATAAATATCAATATCATAAATCTTGTTTTCCATAGCAAATCATGTACAGTGAAAAATATTGGACATGTTAAATGGACCCTTTTTTATTGTCCAGTTCATGTTAGTTAGGTTTTGCATTGTAAATGAATAGAATCGCAATACAAATGTTCTCGCGAAAATGAGAAACAAGGAACATAGGAATGATCTGTTTTATTTAATCTCGGTAACATTTTGCATTCTCAATGGTTATTGAAATGCTGCACTCTGATTGGCTGCTGAAAGAGGGGCAGTTGCTGATTGGTTAATCAGTTCAGATGGACCATTTATGTCAAAAGTTTGAGGTTGTAACTTGATGTTGTGTCACAAATTATCACTTGTGCTTGTGGATGTGCTGTCATGAGTTTTTCAGTGTGAAGCGTCAGTCTTACTGTTTTCTAACTAAAAAAGCAAAATGCTTTTAGTAAAAAAGCAAAAAGCAAAATGCTTTTTTACATAAAGTCAATCTCCTTTAGTTAACTGTACAGTTGGTTCAGATCAGTGCTCCTTTGCCACCTCCATTCACAGTTGCTCAGGAGAGTTGTTTGATTTAGGTAAATAGTTTGCAAAAACTGAAACAATATTTATTTATTGACAACCCAAATATTAATAACTCTATAACTTTTGATTTAATTAAAGAAAACATTCTATACAAATTATATGATGAATTAGTTAATCAAATCATGTCATGATTGATTCGTGTTTCTGATTAAATATGTGCACATCTTTGAAAAGCTTTAGCTTTTGCTTTAACAAGCCAAGATCTTCTGCTTTTCACAACTAATCAAAGAAATGTAATTAATTTTGTAAATGCAAATACCTTGGGATCCTACTTAATTATTATTTTCTTCATATGTCACTGTTAAAAAAACTAAAATGAAAGCAAAAAAAAAAGTTTATTCTTTTATTTAGAATCAAAACTGAAGGTCACCCACACACAGAGAAGCTTTATTTCAGAACTGTCAGATCTCATATGAATTATTGTGGTTTTGTATGTATGCATCAATACGGCACTTACAAGGCACTTACATTGGATAGTCTGGCACTAACCAGTGAGGTTCATTGCTAACCTTAAAGACACATACTGTAAGTGTGCATTGCTTGCTCAAACTGTGTTGTTTTATGTCATTTTTAAAGAGTCAAGCATTTAATCACATGTCAGAAAAAGTTCCTAAATGTTTTTAGCTACAAATATCTTTCCTGAAAACAAAGTTTAAATGAATCTTTAAATCTTATCTAAAAAGTCTAAAAATGAAACACACCGGTTTTCAATCAATGATGATTATTCAATAGTCAAGATTCTGGATTCAGTCAGCAAATTCTTCTGTTCTTCTGTCTCCTGTTTCTGAATCTGTTTGCCTGCCCCGACTCTCGCCTAGATCCTGACTAGCCCTGTTACTCCTCTTACGCTCTCATGCCTCTTATTGACTCCTGCCTGCCTGACCCTGATTTAGCTTTGTGGACTTTTAGCTGAGCTAATAAACCTGCTGCACTTGGATCCAGCTGTCTGCCTCTTCTTGTGTCAGTTCTAGTCAAGACTGACCACCACATTGTGCCACATGTCAGATTTTGTAGTTTATATAAAAATATGCAGAAAATAAAAAAAACATGATCATATTTTGCCCTAAAATTTCACCCTTTTTGGTTATTTTTATGACATTTATGTGTACTTTATTTCAAGTTTAAAGTTTTGAGAGATTTTAGCTAAATTGATTTGGTCAAGGTAGACAATTTTTATAAAATCAATAATTTTGTAATGATAAAATTGTCATATTAAGTTAAATAATTTTAAATTATGATGAAAATATAAAGGTAGAAAACTGTTGAAGAATTAATCACAATATCATTTTTGTTTTGACTGTAAACAATCAGAGAATATGTTTTTTTTGTTTTGTTGTAAGTTATTTTAAGTGTCTGTCTTTCAAAAATGCCAGTGTACATTTGTAAAGAAAGCGTTTTGCTTCTACTGCAGCTTTATATATTGTGTGTTTTTCTTTGGCGCCCCGGTTTAGTTGAAAGAGGACTAAAGAGAAGCATTAGGTCATTTTTCAGAGTGTAAAAATGAAAGACACATTCCATTTCTCCATTTAATATCAAAGACAGTTTGATAAAGTCTTCATGGGATGTAAGATGTAACTTCTTATGATAATGTTTTCTTAATGGTGTCACTGGGACAGAGCTCAGAGACCAACAATCTGAGCTCAGCTTTCTGATCTTTTATCAGTCTTATGAAATATGGAGCCCCTACACTGGCAGAATTCTAAACCACAATAAAAAGGCAGTAATCTCACAGTTGTGCTGCATGATATGACATATATTGATAGTTTTTAGTGAGACATCTGATAACTATTTAAAGAGGTTTGATGTTGAGACACGCCACTGACAATTACCCAGCTGCTCACTTAATTCGACTGTTTTTCCATTTATTGTTAAATTTAAACGTAAAAAGTTCTATCCTGTTTATACCGGCACAGACGTAATGAATTCAACTGTCATTTTTCAGCACTGGGAGAACATCAAAAAATTTTGTTAATTGGGTTAAACAAGCAAAGGGTGCTTTGAAAATTAAAACCTGTACAATTGTTTTGATTGAATTTCAACTTTATTCAGTTTTTCTGATTTTTTTTGTTTTTCTTTCAATTTACAATTTTGTGTTTGCTTATTTTTTTGTGTTTGACTTATTACATTCAGTTTACTTATCTTAATCTTTCTTCTAAATCACTTCATTAATAATATTTACATCATTTAAGTCACTTGGAATTGGACATTAAATCATTGAATCCGCTGTTTCCAGGGAGATTCCTGGAAACAGATTCCATCAGTCTGTACAGCACCATGATCTTGTGTTGGTCTGTCACCTCTGTTCTGCACAGTCATATTTAAATGTTTGTCATAAGTAACCTTGTACTTCTCTTTTTAAACTTTTTTTTTCCATTTTATTCAGCGTGATCGTAGTCACTAAAATATTTCCAAATCCATTATTCAGAACACGTTATGATTATATCTGCAAATGCATCATATAAACTTATAGGAAAATGCATTTTTCACCACCTTAAAAATCGCATATTTCATGCAACAGTGCACATTGCATGAGTAACTTAAGTTGTTAAAGTTAAAAGCACCCCTAAAGCTTGTAACTGGGCATGCATTGCCGTTCAGGCGTTCTCTTTTTTCTTATTTTAAGGGAAAGTCCTGCTGAAATTAAAAAGATTTCACAACACTAAAACAATAAAAGAAAACTGAAATTCTGGTGTCACCTAATCCTTTACACAAAGTATACCACGACTGGTGTAATTTTAGGGTTATTAAATTGTTGCAGCCTAGTGAGAGATTTTTGCCACACGGGTGGCTCGTTTCCTACTCCAAATATTTAAGTTTGTTGGAAGACTGAATAGACATGTCGTACAGATTTCTGACTATACTCACTGAGCGAGAAAATCCTCAGCATACTTGAGTCTTGTGTCAATTGTGTCAGAAGTGTGTGCGCCAGAGGGAAGCACTGAATCCTCAATAATCTGTGCAGAGACAGGCTTGCCTGCTGCTGCTGCTGCCTTCTGTCAGTTGGAAATCTTCAGAGCACACATTGGAAGGAGATGGCCAGGAACTTACCCACAGGCAGAAACCGGGGGTGGAGAAGGGGGTGAGGGGAGGTGATAGGGCCTAACCCTTCCGCAACCCTCAGTTCCCATTGGGAGACAACCAGAGAAATGGAGGTCTGCTAATTGAGTTTTAAAAAGTCCCAATACGTTTTGTCTTTATTTATGCCAACAGAGCTAAACTTAAGATATTATTTCAATCCAGTGTCATGTGATATGGTCTGTTTATAATTTTAGTCAATGCCTGATCATTTCAGACTTAAGTTTTGAGAACAACTAAAGATAAATACGTATTATCGTATTTCCTAGACTATAGGGTGCACAGATAAGGCACAACTTTATTGACTTATCTATTTTCAAACTTAAGTCATCCATATACCATACATTTGGTGCACCGAACTATAAGGCGCATTAAGCGAGACAAAATAGTCATAGACAAGTCTATCCATCAGTCAGACTTTATTAACTAAGGTTACAATTACTCTAGAACGGGGGTGCTCACACTTTTTTGGCGTGTGAGCTACTTTTGAATCGACAATGTTTTAAAGATCTACCTATAAAATATGTATGTATGTATATATATATATATATATATATATACAGACATATACAAAACTACACAGTGAGATTACACAAAGATACTTTAGTATTAACAGATGAGGCCTTTTAGTACAAAGACAGAAAGCAGCAACCATCGTATGTCATGCTCTGCTGTATACCGAGCAATGGGGGAGCATCATGGCATTTCAAAGGCGCTGCTGGCTCCTTATGAAGCGCGTGCCACAGAAATGAAACGCTTCCTCAATGAGCTCGTATTTATCGGGCGAGAACTGCAGAGCTGATAGCAGCAAGAGACACGTGGTGCGGCTTTAATAAACACTCCGGTTGTCCGAAGTGGTCTTCTGCCAGGGACTCGATGTGCCGTGGGACAAAAAGCGACTTTCTGATGACAGAGTTTGCGCTCAGTGAATTTAAACACGCGTCTGCAGTGACGTATTAGAAGATGTCCGATTGGCCATTCTGCATGTCAATCAAGTCCCGTACTTCTCGGTGAGGGTTTTGATTGGCTGGTGGATTTTTAAAAAGTACTTTTTTTTAAAAAATCTTTTCTGGCCCGTGATCTACCCTCTTGTCCTTGAAGATCGACCGGTCGATCGCGATCGACGTAATGAGCACCCCTGCTCTAGAACTTATTTGTTACACGCTACAGGTTAGCCATGTTGGCGTATTAACAACACTTAACATTCCAACCTTGTTTGCAACATGTTAAAACAGATCGATACCGCTAAAACGAATGTTACCATGATTACAATGACTAACCTTGTTTGCAACACGTAAAAAAACATAGTCTAATATTGCTACAGGTTAGCCAAGTTTGCGTCTTTACAATAACACGCAACCTTGTTTAAAACTCGTAAAAAACGAACAAACTGACATTTGGGCAGAGACGCGTACCTCTCAAAATCTCTTCAACATCAGTACACACAACTGTACTCGTTTTTTGAAAAACAAATGAAGCCTTTAAGGTGCGTCTTTTAAGTGCGGAAAATGCTGAGCCAATTTGTTTTAGGCCTTTACAGGGGAAATTGCACGTCCATACGTCCATGTTTTATGTTCATTGCTGCAAACTTTATCTGTCTATCTGTCCTCACTTTTAACCTCCAGTAGAGCGTGGTGATATGTATCAAAGGCACACTGTAGATCAGACAGTGATGGATGATATCGCTGCGTTCAAAACATATCATGTGTATGAAAGTTATAATGGTGATATACAGCAGGAAAAAAACAAGAATATTAATCATTATCTCCTTGGTGTTTGCCAGAATCATAACTTCACATCTGTTTAATTCCCCTCCTACATGCTTTGCTCACATATACTGTATAATAATACAGCAGAATTCCCAAGAAAGCTGTTCTCATTTATGTGTTATTCCATTTTTCGCATAAAAAACCTTGAACTGAGAGTGAAATATTATAGGAAATGCTGCTCATTAAGACGACAGCCTGAAGTCTTTCTCTATTTTTTTTAACACCACATCATCTGACAAATGTCCCCATGCAAGTTGAAGACAAGGGTTTTATGCAGAAAATGAATTGATAAATAGAAATTAGTTTCCAAGCGTAGCTAACTGCTCTGACTTTGAATGTGCCGCTGCCACTCACTGAGCAGACACTGAGGTGGCTGCAGCCGAAATGAAAGAGCCTGAAATTCACAGGGCATGACTGGCAGCTCTTTTATCCTAAAAGAAGCAAGTCTTTGTCCAAGACGTCACTGGATTTAATGCCGGGTGCTGTATCTTGTTTTAAAAAAATAAACACACACATATATAAATCAATAGTACTTTCAAAAAGTAAATTCATTTTTACAGCCCTGATTGGACTGTGAGTCCACTTCATTTTATTTCTTGCTAATTCCTGTTTTTCAGGTGATGCTGTGTAATGAATAGTTCCCTGAATGAAAGCGGCTTCTGCTTTTTTCCTTTTGTTCCTCTCTGATCATTCAGCTGCAGCGTGTTCCTCAGTTTAGACAATAAAACTGCTCTGTAGTACCTCAGAACAGATGCTGTCTGTGATTCTTAATTGGGCAAAGCGAATGATAACGTGCGCGGCTCATATAAAACACCGAATACACGTGGAATTACAGGGACAGACGGATATAGCAGATCCTGTGGATCCACTCTTGCGTTCCTTTGGGGGCGATGACGTCCCATCTTATCGCACTCAGAGGCTTGACGCCAGCTCTGTCTCTGTGGATCAGCTGTGTTGAATTTTCCATATGGATGTTCCTGGGCAGTCAATGCACACTTTGTATTATAGAGAGGAAGGTAGCTGCATACATCTGGATATCCTGTGAGGCAGAGCACTCTGGTGTTATTTGTTGAGTTTATGGAGATGATTTGTTTTATTAAACCTTTATTAATCTTTTGAAACAACCTTTTAGGGGATTTTAAAGTCAGGAATTTTCTGTTTTGCCTTTCACTTGCTCATTTTTTCCTAACCTAAGGTTGTGTCGACACAGAAGACTGCAGCTCCAGTCTCTGCTTTTTGTTTCCCTAGAAATTAGATTTTTAGCTTTTTTGGATGACTGATAAATTAAGTATTTTGGATCACCTGCAGTGAATTTATTTACATTCAATTTGCACTCATTAAAGCATAATAATAGATTAATTTTCACACATTGGAACATTCCCTAGATTAACCAACTCCTCGCTTTAGATTTGGACAGAAAAAATGGTTAAAAAAAAGGCTCACTTTCTGAGAATAAAGGCTTTTTTGAGGCTTAGAAATATGTTTTTTGTTTCTCCTTTCTCCTTTGTTCAGTCATGGCTGCATCCTCCACCTTCATCACCTCTCCATGACTGACATCCCTACTTCTGAATCCAAAGTCACGTCTTCTGTAGAACTTTCTTTATTTCAGAGCATGTGTTGCTTTAATTTCTGCCTTTGTTGTACTGTTTCTCATATTGATCAGTAAAAGCCCTCAAAAGCAAGAAGCAGGGTTCAACATGTTTGCAAATCATTCTTTCTTCCTAAAACAAATATGTGTTCATTCTCCAACCATCTGCATATTTGAGCCCGAAGACAGCAAAGTTATTAAATAAATACTTGAATGCATCACCGCGAGGGGTTTCTATAAACATTGCTGTTCTCTAATTCTTGTGAGCTGATTAAGAAACACAAATTGCAGATTGAAATGCATACATTATGATGTAAGTACTGGGCCTGCTAATTGCAATTATTTCCCTGAATAATGTGCCACATTCTTTTGTGGAGCACACAGATTTCTGTACTAAAGCTCCATACACCATAAAAATCACTCAAGTGTGTTGATTGTGTATAAATAATGAATAGACACAGGCCTTCTAAGTTGATAGTTAAACATTTCTGCTAAAATGCCCTGATGGATTGCATTTTACCGTAAAACAATTGATCCCACCACAAAATAAAATGTATGCAATTTTCTATTTTTGAATTCATATCCATATTGGATGGTTATTTTACAGTCAGCATTTGGCTAGAGAGACTTATAGACTGATAAAGAGGCAGATGAGTAAGTCAATACCATATGAAGCCCTGCTTAATATTCTTATTTGTCTTGCTCTTGTTGCAGATGAACATGGACATTTGAAAATATACCTGCCCAAGAAGCTGCTTGAATGTCTACCAAAATGCACGTCGCTGCCAAAGGAGAGACACCGGTGGAACACTAATGAGGTAAGGAATCTGCTGCTCATCATTCCTCTTTCCACTAAATCTGTCTCTTTACAGCGCTATCAGTCCGGCAGATGAGCTGTTCACGCAGGCCCTTTTCAGATAGATTTGTAAGTCGTGTGAACTCTCTCCTGATCAGCCTGTCTGTGAGGCTCCTCAAAGAGGAGGAAAAAAACCTTTCTGCCTGCTGCCATCACCTAAATGTGTAAATATGTCATGTGTTTGAATATATTATAGGCTCAAACAGGGGATCCCTCCTCAGATTACAGGTATCGCAAATGTTGTAATCCGTCTCCAGACACTTGAATTACATATACTGCACTACATCACACACACGCGTATGTAAATATTATTTCTATATGTGTTTGAGTCTAGTGCATCTTCACTAACTTTTCAAAATTAATGCAATGCTTTTGCTATAATATTCTGCATTTAAGCGATTGTTACACTTTGACCAAGGTTTTCTATTTTCTTTAATTTCTAATATTTAGCTTTATTGCAAAATCGTTCAGTAGATAATTATTCGCCCTCCTTTCTCTGCATCAATAGTTTTACCTGGAATTGTGATATGGTAAATTTAGGCGTGGAATGTATTGAAAAAATACAATAAAAATGGACTGGATATTTACAGTTTTTATCTGGTTTGGAATGCACTGTCTGCGAGGTCATTTTATAAATCCGTTTATGCTTAAAGGTTTAAACTCAAGATATTTAGAGTACGGTAAATCTTTTTTATACTTTGCATTATTATGCTGAAAAAAATCTGTTTAATCAGTCGAAAAAAACAGTCTATTTAAAAGAAACGTCATCAAGTCTTAGTCTGTGTCTTTAAGATACGATTACGCATAGTTTTTTATGTCGTTTTTTATAAATGCAAATGAATAAAAAAGCATAATGGATGATATTTTAAAATACAACAGAGAATACCTGAATATTACAAAAAGGATCAATAAATGTGCAAGCAATCTTCATGATTGATTAGTTACAGAGTCTTTAATTTGTTTTAAAGCCCAGCAGAAACAACACGCAACTTTTAAAGACGTCATTCTCCATGTAATTTGTAACTTGCCTGGCTTTGCCTGCTCCAAAACTCATTTGTCACCATACTTTCTCAGGGGAAAGGTGGATGAATTTATTGCTTTCAATTCTTCTATTGATAGATTAAAAGGGCTGCTTCATCTTCTCGAAGAAAAAAGTGGTGGTAATTAGACCTAAATACACTCCGTGACAAATCTTAAAGCCAATATGCAAAAATCAACCACCCGTGCTTTGGGATTAACAAATTGTGACCAAATAAATATAGTCATCTGCAGCGATGAAAGTTAATTGAGTGAAAAACAACCAGATGATAAGGCACCAGACAGGCTGGTTTTGAAGAATCAGGATATACAAAAAAGACAATCTGTCTGCGACAAAGAGGGAATTAATATTTTGCTAAGAATTTGTGCAGTTTGCATCATAAACTGAAAGAATAAACCTTATCTGGAGTGGAGAAAGACAAAGCGACAAGGTGATTGATACAGAAAGAAGTATGCTTATGTTTTCTGTGTTTCTCCATCCACTGTTGCTTTCCATCTGTCATGTCTTTGTTCACGCTAGCCCTGCCCTAGTTCTAAAAAAAAATGTAAAACGCTTGTGTGTTTCTAATTGGCTGTTGTTGTAACTTGTTTGCCTTGTTTGACCTGCATTGTGCTGCCAGCAGTCTGAATTAATTAACACGGCTTTGAAATTGATCTCAAAATGTAAGTCTAAGCATTTGCTGGCTAATGCTGTCGGCCACGGTTGTTAGCACGTCTCCCGGTTTAGTACGGGAAGAAATCATTTTTCTGGAAAAGACCACGTTGTGTTAGTCGGGTGCAGATTGTTGCGTGAATGTTTTGGCAGGCTGAAAGGGAACCGGGTGAAAATGAGCAGCGTAGATGCTCGCCCTGCCTGTACGGTCTGCATGCCAAAAGTGTTTGCCAGGGCTGAAGGGAGCAAGGCAACCTTTCCTAACATCAAGGACGTCTCTCTTTTTTTGTGTGCAGACCATGCAAATCGGAGTATTTGTGCCTCATTGGTGGCAGACAGGCAGGAGGGGAGGGATCACACAGGATCACGTCGGTGCAATTGTGTGACTCTTACTGAAAGTGACACCTCATCAATTCTGTGCATATTTCCGGCACAAGACTAGCATGCCTAATGCACTAATTTCCCTCCTTTACGTGTTTCAGGCATCCGAGTAGCCTGTTAGGTTCACTGGCGATGTTCATCTGAGAAATTATCATCTGATGTATTCCAAAATTTTCTCTTTTCCTCAGTCTTGTTTTTGTCTTTCGGCACTATATTTAGTCATCTGGTAGGGTTTTTATGAAGCATACCGCATGCAGTCTTTAGCAGATGCATTAGAAACCCAGAATTTGATCAACTGTGTTAAATATTCAGAGCTGTTATGATTTATCAATTAATCCATTGGGAGAAATTATGTGGGAGCTGCTCGATGATTGATGAATTATGTAAGCCGTTTTTCAAGTTAAAGTTCTTTTTAGATTTTTTTTTCCCCCTCAGTTAATCAGATTTATTTAGTTGTTAGAGGATTGACAAGCGGGCAACCTTGAGCCTTTTTTCATTAGCCAAACAAGTAATCAAGAAAGTTATTTTGGGGCTTATAGGACACTATTGATTTGGTTTGCTTTGTGCGGTAAAAAAAAAAGCATAAATATATTAAATTTGTGTGACCTGTACAGTTTAGATGTTTTAATAAAACGTCATTAACCTCTTCTGACAGGCTGTTATTAGCATGTTAAGAAGTAATGATGATAGACACTCCACGTTTTATAGCTTTGCAAGCTTTTTTTTAATGCTCCATATGTTATTAACATACATTTACACCTCCAGTCAATCCCCTATAAAGAATTCCTGACATGACTGAAAACCGATTTAAGGCTTCTAAATGAAAGAATATTCATAAAATATTGATTGGTCCTGTCTACTGCTGCCCTCTCTTTATAGCAGTAAGTTTGGTATAACTCCATTTTACTTTATTTTATTGGGGCTTGCTATTTTTAGAAGAAGAGAAGGGAGCTGCAAGAGTGTGGTGTTGCTGTTTAGGTGAAGTGAAGCTCATCCAGAGCTATTCATTTCTATCATTCTCATGACTCCCCAGTGAAGTCTGATGTTGCTCGGGAATACATTTGAAGCATTTACAGGAAAATTAGATAAACCAGTCGTATCGAAATTCAAGGGAGAGGATGGGAGCTAAGAAGGTTGAATGGTGCGCTTGCTGGTGAATTACAAGTAGCGTACAAGGTGGGAGGACTGTGGTATTAGCCTTTAAGTTATCAGCGGGCCATGCATTGACTGTATATGAGAGCAGGGCTGAGCGAGTTTGACGTTACCTAGGCCTGCACAATATACCGCAAATTTCTGGTCATCGCGACATCAAGCTGTGCAAAATGCATCCCGCAAAAGATGGCGAAAATCGCAATAAATGTTTACCTTAAATGTTTACCTTAAATGTGCTAAAACAAAGTCATGGCAGCTTGAAATATTGAACAAATGAAATAAATCTCTTTATGCATTTAACCAATCAGAAGGACCCGTTTACGTTGTTGATCAATCAGATGAGCCCTTTTATGTTTGATGTTTGCCTCCTACGTCGACAAGGGTCATTTGGAGTATTGTTTTTAAACTGTTGCTGTGAAATAGAAAGGATGTTTTTGGTTGTTTTGCTATTTGTTTATATACCGCAAATTATATCATTGTCGCAATATTAATCACCAACATCGCATATCGCGAGTTTTCCTCATATCGTGCAGCCCTAATGTTACCCATAGAAAATGGCTTACTTCCAGCTTCAGCAAAATGAAACCAATTCAGTCGCCATTTTTTTTAACAATATAGACATTGCTGTGTTGGAACCAGAGGACGTCAGTGAGCAGAGGTTGGTTCAAGTTTGGCTAAGTTAACATTTCTTTGGCAACCACTCTCACCAATCAGCAGTAGGTTTGTTGGAAGTCCAAAGTCCTGCCACTTGGGAGGATTGGAGAGAATCTGTCAATCAAATGCTTAGATGGTGACCACACACTTTTATTAAAGCATCTAATTGGCCAGTTTATACCTCAAATAAGTTGCACTAAAGAAAAAAAAATGACTATGAAAAAAAGTTGAATGAGCAAGAACGTGTTAAATAAAGTTAGCAGAGCAGGAATGGTTATTCTGACTGAGTAATTGCTGTTTATTTTTTCTATAGAAGTCAATGGGATTTTGGCTTCTTAGGACCAGCATTCCTGTTTGGAACAGGAGGAGGTGTAGAGTTCTCATGTACAATCAATGGTGCCAGGCAGTGATTGAAAACAAGGAAGCTTCTACTCAATCAAATAAAAAATGAGGTCATGGTTCCAACAAGGTTTTATTTTCCTCATTTCCAATAATCAGTGACATTTTTTTGATTTTTGATTTGTCAAAAAATTGACAGGATAGCTGGCTGTATAGTGAATAAAGTTCCCAAAGAAATACTTTCTGTAAGTCTATATTTTTGAATTTGTGGAGTTGCTCTTCCAGCCTTCGATGTTCTCCTGCTTCTCAGGTGAGACACGTGGGAGCAAAGCTTCACAGAATTCTCTTCAGGTTTGTTTCCAGCTGCTATTGTCTGCTCGGTGCTCGGGAAAAACAACCTCTGTTTTGCTAGACATTTCGACTGAGATTAAAATCTCTTTTAAAGGCGGACATCTCACACAGTGAGGCTTTAGGCTTATATCTGTTTGAAGATCAAAAATGAGTCAGCCGGATGTTGGTTGTGCCTCTGTGCCAGTTGCAGGAAAGGATTTGTGTCAAAGAAATGGAATTTCAGCAGCCCTAATATGGAAGATTTAAAGTGTTTAATGAATATGCATCAGTCCAACAGCACTTTTTGTGTTAAACACCTTTACCTTATCCCTTTACTGTCAAGTTCTTTTAGCCTATAATTAAATTAACTTGTCACCAGAGTGCTAAGGACAAGAAAAGGTATTATACATCATAACATGCAGGATTAATCCTTTTTTTTATAAATTTGCAAACCTTTAACAAGATGTTCTCGCGCTCTGATAAAACTTTCCAGTTGTGGAAAAGTGACTACACTCTGAGTTCCTTGGTTTTAAGAGCAGGGGAGTACAGCATGTAGCCTTGGTTGAGGCAGGACATTGGGTCTAAGCTGGTGTGACACCCTTTGCTATTAATGAACGCCACAACGCTCTGAGTCCTGTGAGCTTCCACTCAGCTTAGGGGGAGGCTGCTTCTGAACTGGTGCTGAACCAAAACAGACAAGGGAGCATCAGCTCAGGCCTCCACCGGCCCGCTACACATTTAATGCCCTTGTCGTTAGGAATAATCCTCTCTGCCTCACACCGCTGCCAGCAGCGGCACAGTACGGTGCCTGCGTGCAATATGTCACCGCTCAGGACAGAGCAGGAGAGCCAGTAGAAAACACTTTGTGGACTCACCGGGCAGCTGGTGTCACAGGGAGGGGAGCTGTGATAAAAAAAAAAAAAAAAAAAACGCACAACAAACAAAGCGACTGACGAGATTGTATAGATTGTCAGTAACGCTGTAACGTATCTGCAGTAATGACAACAGAAGCTGGATGCAGTGCAGTGCAATCATTTACTCCTTATCTCTGACTGAAACATAATTTGTGTTAACCCACTGCGTGCCACTGTGTTATCACAAGCCCTTCTGTTTTGATTTTACACATCAATTATTTCCTTTAATGCAACCAGACAGGAAAAATGAATCACTTTCTTCTAAATACATCTGTTCCCTGATAACAGCAGTGTCTCTTTTTAATGCATTTTTAATGAAAACATTTTCACTAAGAGTATAGAGGGATATTAATACAACAGGCTTACATCTAACCAATGTATTATTGATTTCTTTCCCTCTGAAAGAAGTGTCATTCCAAAGCATTGAAAAACCTAATTAGTATCACCTTTCTTTTGCTTGGCAACACGTCCTTGAGTTACGTGAATGGTGGGTTTGTTGCATGTAGGTTGTGGGTCAGCGAAATTCTTGACCAAAACAAAACTTCAGGATTAATTCAGAGATGCTCATGTATTACTTCTTGAATAGTCAAGTCCCGTCTTGTTAACTGAAGGTTAAATGAGCATTCGATTGGACGTCACCACGGTGCTGTAAAAAATAAAATAAAAAAGGCTTTGAAGACACAAACACATGACTTTGCTGTGTCCATTCCAACACAAATGTAACAGAAACACAAGAAAATTTGAAACAGATAAAAAAAAAAAAAAACGTAAAGACAATTGTTCCAAAGTCACAAATTCCAAGTCTTGAATCCTATTTCCTAATCCTAAATCCAAATTTCATGGATTTAGGATTTAGGTGATTAAGGGTTTTTGTGTTGTTTAGGCCCGCAGAGGGTCATAGACAAGAGTGGCTATGTCTTAACGGGAGGGCAGGTGTGTCTTGCAGTTACCTTGAGGCTTGTATGGACACCTCAAAAATGTAACGTACAATAGTCGTGTATGTGGTAAGTGTACCATGAAGCATTTGTAAGGATAATGTAAGTTGTTTGATTTATGACATATGAGTATTGGTGTCGTACAGTGTCCTTAAGCCACACTCTTGGCATTGGTGAAGTTTGTGCACTGGCTCCTAAGTGACCGCGCACAAAGGCCGCTCTTACGGGGTGTGCAGGTGATAATTAAATGCCTGTAGGATGCCCACACAAAGTACACTTCGATTGTCTAATATATTAAATCCTAACAGTCAGAATACACGCAAGGAGCACTTGAACTGCACTAATGGATCCCTTGCACATGGCGCAGGGTTTAGGGGTATTGAAAAAAAAGAAAAATCTGTATGACACACCTGCGTCTCCCCGTCTTCCCCTTACATAGTGTTCGCTATGACATGTCACTCACAGCATTCCTATAGGAAAACAGGCTAACAGGGTGGTCTATGACGTGCCCCTAACAGATTTGCCTATTGTTTTTTCTCGCACACAGCTTATATCTAGCCGTAAGGGTTGTTGTTACTAAAGCCTAATTTAAGGTTCAGTTTGTTTGCTGTGCGTTGGACTGGCAACCTGTCCAGGGGGTTCCTTGCCTTTGCCCACTAGTGGCCGGGATAGGCTCCAGCAGCACCGTTACCCAGAAAGGGACAAAAACGAGTTTAGAAGATGAATGAATGAATGAATGAATGAATGAATGAATGAATGAATGATTTTTTTACTGCCTGTTTGAAACATTTCTATCACTCCACTGCCACACCCACACTGACAGCTTTGTTTTTATGGACAGTCACCTCATGGAACACAAGGTCGGCCTTGATTAAATGTTTATCTTCTTCAAAGGTCTTTACCATGCAGAATTCTCTGTGAGCAGATTAATTAAAATACCCCCTTATTTGCATGTTTAAATATATTCATTAACTGAAGCAATTTTTAGCAATTAAAGGTCATGTTTACCAATTCCATCTTTTTTTGTTTCTTGTTTTTATTGTCTTTCTGTTACTCTATTCTTGTTTTATACTGTTGCTGTTTTTCCATAAACATATAAATGTGAGCTAGTTTGATTATAACCTTGAATCCTTGTTTATTTCATATTTTTAAAGTTCTTTTTGTTAGGAATTCTGTTTTTATGCACTGACATGTCACTAAACCTCTTATGAAAGGCTTGAAGGGCAACAAACCATCTGCTCCCACATTTCCATACCACTGTGTTTTATAATTTCAGTTTTCCACTAAATTTAAATGCTTTTTACAGGAAATCTATTCATGTCTGTGTTGACTTGGTGGGGAGGCGTGTTTTGATCTGCTGCTTTTTACACTCAATTACAGATGACTAAATAATGTATTTGCTGCTGCTTTCGTCACCTCATTTGGCTAGTGAAAATAGGAGACAGAAAAAGAAGGAATCTGTGGAGTATCCACGGTTGGCTGACTTCATAGTAACGTCCTGCGAGCTTGATAGCTTTACTGATTGCCAGTGTTGTCGCGTACTGTGAAGTGTCAATTGCAAGGCGATGGTGTAGGGAGGCAGTTGTAATAGAAACCCACCAGTCAGGTCATTCAGGCGGTTCTGCATGCAGCAGGAACCCTTTTGCTTTTTTCCCCTGGATGTGCACATCAAGGCAGGGGTCCTCAGTATCCTCTGAAGACAGGGGTATCCACTCAAAATTGCATGACCTCTATTGTAGCGTATACAGGTCACTCCACCTCCTGTGGGAAGTCTCTAAATTGAACCCAGCTTGTGTCTTCGATTTCTTTCCATCCCACTCTCTTCCTCTGGCTTCTCTCCTTTCTCTTATCTTCCGTCTCTTTCCTTTTTCGCTCATGTGTTCACGGCCCGGCAAAGCTATTCAGGTAAGGATGGAAATATCTCAGCAGTTCTGTTTTGAATTGCTGGGTCAGGGTTTTTCTGTGCAGAACCATGCTGTAATGGAGTTTTACTTTATTTACAAGATAAAAGAAAATGAGTTCTGCACTTGATGTGCACATCTTCGCTTCAATAAACTATTATTTTGTTCCACATAGGGAAAATGTTCCCTTGAGTGAACAGCCATGTGTCAGCCATGATGGGGGAGTATTATCATATTCACTACCGTGACCCTCTTTGTAATCTATTTATCTAATCACAGACCTTTGCAATGCATGGTCATGCATTTTTGAAAACTGAGTCTCTATAAAGGTTTTGAATTTTGAATTCTTTATAGCAGCAATGGGTTTTTCATCTGGTTGCTTTTGCTTTATTCCAAATGTGTCAGTTCTGTACCACTTGCGACGGTTGCCCAATGCTCTTTTACTATCATGGAAATGACTGGGATGGTGATTCATTGTTAATTATCCTCATGAACTGTCCTAAAATGATTTATCTTTCCAGTAATATAAAAAAAGATCCACAAGTAATTCCATTTGTTAAAATGTTTCCCCTGATTTTTTTTCAAATAATTTAATGTCAGAAGAAAAGGATAAAGTTTGCATGAAACAATCAAATTTCCTTGATTTTTTTATTGCTATATCTCTGGCTGCAGTTAATTTGAAATTAGCAGACATCCCTGAATAATTCAAATGGAGAGAAAACTGGTTGGCTAACACTGAGGGATAACAAAAAATCAAACCTCAGCTGCAGCTCACAGCGGAGGTCTGCGAGGGAAAACAAACAATAACGGGGCATTTAGAACCATGTTAACAAGTTTAGACAAATAGGACACAAACAAGAGAGTGCAAACAAAGTTAATGCCAGCTGTAGTCCTGACATTCTTATCCTGTGGAGAATAAAAAAGGGGGTTGTTATTAGGAAACTTCTGAATACAAAAAGGCCAATGCTGCAAATACTGGAGCATAAAATGACTTTATTCTGAATTATGCATATTCAATCAGATAAAGTATTGTTCATGACCGGGGTGATATTGTTCAGCAAGTGCACTTAATGTTTTCAGGACCACTAACTGAAAAATCCAATTTTGCAAGCCGATCATCATTCTGAAATACAATGTGAATGAGGGAGAGTTTGAAGTTTCATATGTGGGACAGAGCTGTCTGGTGACTTTTTAAAGTCTTTTAAACAGCAATAGCATAACAACAGTATATTCAAATTGAAAAATGACACAATGTTTTGTCAAAAAAAGACTTTTTTCTAGCGATGATGCTAATTTATCTTCTTCTAAAGGAAATTAAAATGAAAAGTTACTGCAGTCACCGCAACTGTTTAACTCTCCCTTTAAAGGTTAACTTCACCTCTTTTGTTTAAGTTGAGGCAAATTTTTTCTTTTTAAAAACTTATTTAGTTAAAACCAAATTAAAAATATCTGGACGAGGTGTGAGATTAACTACAGAGTTCTATAGCAGATCAGCCTGTGACCAAAGCTACAATTGCCAACATGACTACTATTGGATGTGATTGTAGCAAATAGAGAAATTAAATTTAATTGTTTTGGTGCAAGGACATTATGAAAATGTCTACTCATGATTAATCACATGCTTTTCTGTGATTAGCTATAATTAATCACAATTTGTTTTTCAAAATGTAATAAAGAATTCAAAAGTTTCCACCAATTTTTAAATCTGGTAAATCCAGTGATGACCTCAAATCCTTCTGAGGTCACAGGGTTCCCAGGAACTGTCAGGTGTAAGCAAGGTACACCCTGGATGATTTGCTAGTCCTTTGGAGGGCCGCACAAAGACAGACAACCCCACACATTCGCATTCACTCCCGATGGATAATTTAAAGTCACCAATTGACCAACAATACATATTGTTGGTCAATTGGTCAGCGGGAAGAAGTGTGCAGAGAAAACCCACACAGGCATAGGAAGAACATTCAAACTCTACAGAAAGAATCCAACTGGGATTCAAACCAGAGCCTTCTTACTGTAAAGCAAAAGTGCTGACCACTACACCACCATGCAGCCTGATCAAAAAGTATTTGATATTTAAATTTAAATTAGAAAAGTAGTGTGCTTAAAAAAAAATAAACAGAGTATAATATTGTTTACCTAAGGATCCAAACCACAATCAAAATTGAACCAACAAGAGGTTAACATTAAATAGTTATGTTGAGTTATTCAATAACTAGAACCAATTATGGTTTGTTTTTCTTGTGTTGGGAAACAACAAAACAGTCCATCTTCATAAGTTGTAAGTGTTGCTGTAAGACAGACTCATCAATAAATAAATAAATAAATAAATAAAATCAGAATTACAACTTTTTTTAGTCTGTTCACCCTTTTAATGTTTTATATAAAAGAATATCTGTCAAAAAATAAACTACTAAAAAAACCTTTAATGAAGTCAAACAATTACAGGGACAAATACATTATCGCATTCCTTCAGAGTAGCAGGATCTTAGTCTTCTGCATCAAGTCTGTTGCTGAGACACTCAAGGTTATTTTTTTTTGCACATCTTTTCTTTTTTCTTTTTTGCACATTTTTCTATCTTACCTGAACTGTCTGTAAATAGCCTTTTAAACTTTACCACTTTATTGTTTACATTTATGTTAATTTTATTTTGTTTTTTTAATATTATTCTTATTCTTTTTTCTTTTCATGTTTACAATGCTGTCATTGGCTATGGTAACGAACAAATTTCCCACGTGTGGGATCAACAAAGTGATTCTGATTCTGATTATTGATATATTCAGATGACAAAGAAAACCTCTTATTCTGTACAATTTGATCAGCAACAGAAAGCAAACTTAAACCGGTTACAAATGTTCCAGGTGTAGCTCGCATTAAAATTGCTTATGAGACTTTAGACTGGAAGTACTCTGATAAAAAGGCAGTTCAACCTTGCAACCTTCATAGGACCTTAACTTTGGTCCTATCAAATTTGCCTCCTGGAATAATTTAAAATAAAAAAAAGTCCATGTAACACTTGGCCTTTCTCCACAATTTTGTTATTAGTCGCTTTCTGTTTATGTTCCGGATTAGTTTTTCGATCAAACTCCCCAAAGGTCAGTCCACCTTTTGATTTGTGTTCCCAACACTCTCCTCAGTATTCAGAGGCAGTTAGGGAGATACTTTATATTAAATTTAAAGGTTAAAACAAAAATACACAAAAGTGTTTTCAAATAATTATCAGTGTGAATAAGTTAAGAACTCAATAAGGTACTATTGTCCCCAGCACAATTTTTTGTGTTGTCATTTTGCAGCAAAAATAGGATCTTTCTTGCATTTTTGCTCTCAGGGATTATTTTTGAAACTACTGTCTGACATTTCAATGAAATTAATTAAAGCCAAAGTGTCACTGCTAGAGTTACACCTGTTCAAAATTGACTTTTAAAGTTGATATTAAAAGCTGGTTATAGAAGAAAACCAGTCTTTTTTCCACTGTACACTTGTTCAGACACCTCAAAGTTTAGAACAAAGCTGTGTTCCTGGCACTGTTCTGAGATTTGATTGGATAATGTTCTTTCGGTGTTATCCATCGGCTGTAGTTTTTGACCACATACATTTTAGAGCCAGCCTTTGAGATTGTTCTGATAGAGCACATCCATCAACACAAAGGCCTTGCGGGGATCTCCAATAAACTTGTGCCTTCACTGGACTGAGCCCGTGCTGAGCTCATTTTTCCGAGGATTTTCCTTTCACTTATGTTTCTGCTGTCCATTTTTAGATGTTCTAAGTTGTTTTGTAATGCTTCATGAGTTCAGTATTTGTTCAGCTCTATTACTTGTCCCATTTTGTATTTTCCCAAGGTTAAACAACACAGCCGGTGAACTGAAGCGCACCATGTATCTTTTTTATTTTTGTTGAGAGAGTGAAAGCAGAGAGGCTACTTCAAGTATTCCTCAGAGAAAACTGGATCTTTTTTAGGTTATTGAAGGAGCGCGTCATTTCCACACTACAGACTAGAACATGTTTGGATGGGGCTGAGATCGGAAGATGCTTTATCTGGCACCGGATAGAGGAGACTGCCCTGACTCAGAGTGTATGTTTCACAGACATTCTCCAGGAAATCCCTTTGACTGTTCTTTGGAGTCAGTAGGAGGCCTAATCAGTGGAAGGCCACAGGGGTTCTTCTGATTCATGGCATCCTTCCTGCTTATCCTACTCACTTTCTTTGGTCGATCCCTCTGTATCTCTGTCTTCGTCTTGCTGCCTGTCTCATTGTGTGTTTGGTTTTGATCTCTAAAGGTCCTTGAGAACAGGGAACCGGCAACAACAGCAGGCTAGGATTCTCTGTGGGCCTGTTTGGATCCCAGCCCATCATGCATTTTTCTATCTGATTGACAGCTCCAGGCATTGCTGTGCCTCTACACCCCAGCTACATTAGGGCTTCATCTGATTAAACCTTCTCATTGTCAAAGACGGAGGGCTAGAACTAGGGCTAGCATTGACCTTGTTTATATGTAGGAGGGAAAACTTAGAAGAAAAACAAATATTTTTCTGCATGTAGCTGTCATTTAATGGTTCAGCTACAAAAAGTATGTTGATCATACTTTCTATTTGAATTATGACATTGAAAAAAAATCATTTAGTTGAGTCTCAAGTATCTCATCCTGGCTATTTCATTTTGGCTTTCCAACTGTATGAGTGACATTATGTAAATTTGCAGACAGAAGCGTTTGGCAGACTTCCATAAGTCCTGATTAGCCACTGACTGGCTTTCATCAGGCCTTGTCTAAAATGTAGACGTTTAATTTAAAACCTTTGAGTTAGAATATGTTGACTAATATTAAACAAAGTCAATAATACTGTAAAAATAAACAGGTATTTTCTTTACAAATATGTAATTGTTTTTGTACAAATACAGAAAACTACTTGTAAAATATAAGAGAATAATTATCTTTAAAGGACATACAATACAACTATATGCAGTACTCTTTCATAGGTCGTCCTGACTTTTTAGATAATTTCTCAAAAGTTATTTGTTCCAAATTCACTTTTTTTCAAAGCTGTCCATCCAGGCTTCTTGTAGGATCCTCTTCCTGGAGGAATCCCCTTTGGTTAGAAGTCCTTGAGTCCTTTGTTAATCGGGGTAATCTGTGAAGTCCCCCTTTTTTCTTTGAGAAGTTTTTCACATCAATACGGCTGTTTAAATTTGAAAAATAAAGCTGACAAAGACATAATGATTGCTCCCACAGGCCATATAACCAGGACTAAATGAGTTTTAAAAAACCCTTTTGAGAGCAAATAAAGTTGCAGAATGTGTAGGCTCTCTGTGGCTTTACCTTTCAACACTTGCTACCATGTTTTTTTCCCCCATGTTTGCCCTTTTTTAGAAGTCAAACTGACAGAATCTTTGTCCTCATGATCTATGTTGCTTCTGTCCCCTAAATGTTGGAAAGTTAACTTCTTTCTTTAGGTCTGAGGAAAAAAATAAAATCCCATTAGCATATATTAAATCAAATTTAAGGACAAAGTAGTCTTGCAGTAAAAAATGAATTATACAACTAACATTTGTAAAAAACGAGGACTATAAAATTATAAATGATGGCACAGCAAGGGTTTTTATTTTATCACTCAATGTCTTCACTTTATTATATCTTATCTAAGTCTTTTTGGAAAAGGTATTTGGACACATTATCACTGCATTGGTTGCAAGTTACTTGGGCTCTGCCTGGACTTTCCCACCATATGGTTTCTACTTCTACTCTCGCAGTACTTTCAAATTGATGTAAAAGAGTTTGTGGTTTTAAAAAAAATAGTGGCGATATGAGTTTTTCATTAGGTACTTCCAGGGCTGAACTTCAAGATATTCAGCTTATTTAATCCCTTGTATGTCAGAGCTTGTAAAGCACTGAACCTGAAACTCCATGGAATGAATGTGTATTACAGATAGCCAGTGTGTCTCTGGTCCTTTTACATTTTTGCAGTGCATTTTTAGAACTTTTTCTGACCAGTTAGCAAAGTCTGAGTGGTTGCTTTTTTGTTGTTGTTTGTGTTTTTTATTGTTAAGGTAGTGTTTTCTCTTGGTTAGTTAAAAGTCCTGCCTTCATTCTTGGTAAAGTTTACCGATAAAAATGTTTGGAGCTTTATCGTGTGATGCATATCAGATTGTTGTTTGACCTCAGTGTTTTAGCCTCAAAGGCTTGTGTCATGAGCGCCTCTGGAGTCCACACTAACCTGTCCTCCGCCCGTCCCCTTTCTTTAGCTCCCCTAGCCTGTCCTTTAGCAAAACCTTGAAGCACCATTGAAATTCTGCACTGCCTTTTGAAATCTCGGTTGATGAGGCAACGTGGACCCTTAGTGGCTCTGCTGTTCTCCCACTGCAGGGTATTTTTCAAAGTCATGTTTATATACTATAAGTAGAAAGGAGTGAAAGTGCTTTGATGGTATCTAACAATGAAAATGCTTAGAAATCTCCCCTGGACCCTTGGCATGAATGCATCGGTGTGGCTGTTTCCCTCATATGTGCACTTTCTCATGCTTTCAACTATCCTTTTCTGTTGTATTTCTAGAAGCCACTTTTGCTTGCATTGGTCAGTTTGTAGGTAATTATCTGTGTCGCATTTATTCAGAAACAGGCTAATTTTTAATTAATACTTCTTTTGGAGGACCTGCAAAATAATTCCAGTCCAAAGTTAGCTAAACAATACTATTACTACTTTTTAAAGTGGTCTAATAAAGTTTGCTTTAAAGTACCATGCAAACATATCTGTGCGTTTCCTAAGTGGTGCCCCATTTGTCATTTATGTGTGTAGAAATGTGGTCAATATTGCATTAGTAATGCTGTTACATTTGTTGTCAGTGAGGTAAAAAATGTGAATATTGATTCAAAGAAATACGCCTCATTACTGCTTTGCACACCTGGTAACTGTGAGATACTCAGTGGACACCCCCCCCCCCCCCCCCCCCCCAAGGTGTTGATCAACTTCTTAGTACAAAATCACCAGATGCTAGGTTAAGGTTGTTGCCACAAGAGATAGACCCTTTTAATAGAGAAAGAGACCTTTTGTGACCTTGTTGAAGACAATCAATGGCCTTTATCTCCCCTTATGCATAATAAATCCTACAGAGGGGTTGGTCCACACATCCCTGTAATGTATTGACCTGCACCACCAACATTCATCAACTGGACTTCTTGGCTAAATAATTTAGCTTTTGGACTTCGGCTGCGTTCAATCAGTGACAGTCAGAAGAAGTTTGCTCCACCAACTTAGATTTATGTTTTCCGTGTGAAGAAAATAGTGGAAAAGAACTTTATTATGTTAACAAACAGGTAAAGGAAAGCTCCCTTTCACTCTGATCAAATTGAAAATTTCAAACTGCAAGGTCAGCAACAGTGTAGGTGTTGCGGTTTAACTCTGCTTCAGATCCTACAGCTGATGAAGCACCTGTACATATTTATACGATGAAAATCAGAATCCGGCTTTCATATTCTGGCATCAAATTGGACTTTTACTTTTCTGATCCAAGCTTATCCTATAAAGAAAAACAAACACCCAAACTCTCAGTATCTTTATAACTTAACGCTTCAGCACCGGACGGAGCTTTAGCTCTAGTTATTTCAAGAACCTCAACTCTTCAACAGTTTAAGCAATTAACGTAATCCCAGCCAATTCTGAGGTGGAGAAAAGCAGCCTTGTGCTGATATGCAACACTTTTCAGTTGTGAAGTGTTCATGCAATTAAGGCAAACCAGCTGATTCTGTTGCAGTGAAAAGCATATTGGTATAGACAAGATGCAAAGCCCATTTTATCCAAATCTGAATCAGCGGAGTCATGTTGATCGCACGAACTGTCGAAAAATTATGTTTAGAGCGTGTGTAATTTTGGTGTCTCTGGGGACATCTCCAATGTCAAAGGGTTACTGGAGCACAGTGATATGTTTACAAAGCAGTGGGTTCATTTATTCTCTCCACAGTTCCTAACTGAATGGGGATTTTTTGTTATGGCTTCTTGATTTCACTGCTAATAAGTACACTTGTTGACAGAGGAAAACTGCTGTCATCTAAAAGCACAAACTATAGATTTGTACTTTGATCCATGTTGAAACCCCTTAATTTTAAATGATGCCTAAAAAATAAATATGTCCAGTGTCTGGCCTCTTTTTAGAAACATTGGTTTTGCGTTTTTGAATAATAAAAACCTATTTTTATTATTGCACTTATTTGTTTTTCAAAAACCTTTTAAACAAGCTTTCAAGAGAAAAGGAAAACAGCTTGAGGTTCTTGGACTATACCTTTTCATACTTAGTTTTTAAGCTGAGACAGCAAGTTAAAACTGATATATTTCATTAGTAATTATATCTTTTTTTCTTGACTTGTTTTCTTACTTGTTTTGTTCAAGGTGCACCGGTACTTCTTGGATGTTTTGCGCTCTGTATTAATAAGAAATTGATGTTTCCAATAACTTTTCAAAACCAAAAAAAACGCCAAATTGGCATACTCCCCACGAATACTAAGCAAATAACAGGCTTGCCTTCCTTCACCCAAATCCCAATTTCCTGAGATGAAAGTGGAAAATGTTCTGATAGGCTGATCAAAGCAATGGATCACAGCTCTGTAAAAAACACCTACACAATTTATGAATTATTATGAGCAGTTTAGGCAATGATGCATGCATTTGTACTTAAGTCTGGTTTCTTAACACTTTCGGCTGTTTGACTCTTATTATGTTGCAATAAACTTTCTTTATTGGGCAGTATCTTTAATTTACATTAAACATGTATGCTCACTGCTGGATTATCGGTAACAAAAAATCAATTTAAATATTATGTTTTTTGAGTATAACTTTCATAATAATTAATATTTTGCACAAAATAAATGTATCATAAATTTTATTATTGTATTATAATCTTTGTTTGAAAAAGGTAGATATTAATTATTAACTTTGAGATATTATTTATAAACGGTGCTGTTAGATTAGAACTCATTAAAGGTCAACATGGAAAATTACTCTCAATATTGATCATTGGCTTACTTCTTTTAGAAGTAGTTTACCACAATCTAAAATCTGAATGGTTAGATATATTTACATGCTATAATAATTCTGTTATTCATGCTGACCAACCCAATCAGTTATATCTGAAATCAACATGTAAACATTTTCCTTAAGACTTATTGGTATCTATAACATGTCGCAAAGCCTCATGTTTGTATAAGATGGTTTAAACATAAAACACAATTTCATTTACAGATAGACTTCTACTGGTGCACAATAACGCTTGAAAAAAGCCCCGTACATTGTCATTTCTGTGATGAACTGCATTCGATTCTTTCAGGGGACCACATCAAACCCGTTAGCACAACATGCTATCTTCTGCCAGTGTGCTGACATGATGGCTTTTCCAGTGACTGAGCAGGCCTGCCAATAGTGTCTGGGCTTGTGGCGCTGGAAGGATGCAAGAGCGAGCCTCTGTGTGTCTCAATAAAATACTCCTTTCATGCTAATATAAAGCCAACCCTGCACACTGAAGGGCTGGTGTAGGTGTCGAGGTGTTTTTCACACATGACTTCAGAGGTCCGTGGGGTCCAGAAAGGTCACTTGTACGCTCAATAGCGCATCCACACGAGCAGGTTTGTGCATCGATGTTTATCATAATGGCTGTTGCAGATAAGAGTATCATTAGAATTAATTATCCATGAGATTATAGGATAAGGCCATGAAATTGCCGATTTCAACCGCTGTCACCTCTCCACCTAACTAGGTGGGTGCTGTCAGACAATACAATTCTGGTTGAAGCTTTAATTGGAAATTTAAGGCATATATTGTTATAATTTACCACATATCTCATTTGATTTTCAATACATGATGTGATTACAGATAAAATAATTTTCCAGCTAGTTTTATTCCAGTTTTCAGTAAGTTGACTGCCTTTTGCTTTACTGAAACTGGCTAAGATTTGTCCAGCAGTTAACCTTTTGAATACTGGCGTCTTCATGCGTGAACATCATATTTTGGATTACATTCCCACTGTAGTTAATTCTGCTTAACTGGGGCCCTGTGACTACGTGTGAAAAAGGGTTAGCTCAAATATTAGCCTCTTAAGAGGTTAAAAGATTCTTGAAAAAAAATTCAACCAGACATTTTTATGTATACTATTCCCCATCATAAATATCTTCTTCCCCCTTAGAAGCTTGGTTAGTTTTAAAGAAATAGCAGATCTTTTTGGGCAAGATCAATGTTTGGAATGCATTTTTTTTTTGTCCACAAAACCAGCTCAACCTTCTTCTCTTGTGTGTTCTCTCATGTAAAAATATATACCAATTTTTTTTTATTATAAGGAGCACTATAAGGCACAATATCAATAACTAAGAATGAAATGTTTATTTTTATACATAAAGTGCACTGGATTATAAAAAATACATCCAAAATTTGAGTAAGTTAAAGGATTTTAAGTGTGACTTAATCTTCCGAAAAACACAGTGAATCCTTTTTTCATGTAAACTAAAACAAAAAGGCATCCTTTTTAGGTTTTCAATTGACAGTTATCTTCAGACAGCAAATAATAATAGTCTCCCATTTTGAACCCCTAACCCTCCATAAAGGCAGAGTGAGGTGTCCTCGAGGTGTTGCTGTTGGGGATCCCCTGTTTCAAGAAAGCAAACATACCAGCCTTGAGCCCCTGCCACAGCTGCCAATGATGATGAAGTTTCCAGGGAACGGATGATAATCCTGACATGACATCCTCCTGAGTCAGTGAGCCATGCAGTATAGATAGGGATGTGATGCTGGCAGATTGGGAGGTAGATTTCCCATTTACACCTCCTGTGGTGGTTGGTGCCTCAGGGGAGCTCCTATGTAAATAATAAATGCCTGTGGGTGTGAAACATGCACAGATAACCTTCAAGACAGCTGCGGATCAGTGCCTTCACATTAGCTGATAGGATTAAGGTTAAAATCTACAGAAACCTCTCCATAAGAAAACACAAATCTTACCCCGGCGAATGGCAGGTTACAGCGGTACGTTGTGTTCACTGATAAGGACAGGTAGAGGTAATCATGTGGGGATGGTAATGGTTCAGCAATCTGGTGATGGAAATGACAGAGCTACACGTCTGTGCATTAGCAGTCAGTGTACCTTTTGAATCACTTTACAGACTAAAGTCAGCCTTTTTACCCAAATGTAAAAGTCTTGAGGTTCATCATTTATTAAACACTGAGAGGCTCATGCATTTAGATGACTAGTTGTCTTTTCCTATAACAAATCATCAACTTTAATGCCAAAGTGATTTGGTTGTCCACATTCTCTGTTTCAATTTACCTCATCTTACAGAGATCTTCTTTTAGGTCATTGGTGTTGAGAGACAAGATGATGAGAGACGAAACTACAAAAGTAACAAAGCTTGTTCCCTCTGTTGTCCCATCTGTCGACAAAGGATTTCGTACACCCAGCAGTGGCCTGCTGCCTTACTTCTCACAAGCCAGCTCTTGCTGTGCAAGCAAAGATATATCAGAGTTATCTCATCTTTGTCTTGATGGCTGCCGTCCTTCACAGTGGCTTCAAATTCACAGAGCTAGAGGCTCGGAAGAACAAAGCTAATAAGAAGCTGAATGAACCTGAGAAAATGAGCACTTTCCGAATGACCCTCCAATCAAAACGGGATGTTCTTGTTTGGCTGTGATGAACACTTAGATGTTGCTAACTAGAAATTATGGATCTGGAAATAAATGTCCTTGTGTCTTATTATTTGTCTGTGTAAGAGAATTATCACGGTGCAATAACTCATTAAAATGGTATATTGAGCATGAACAGCTGTAACACAATGACCCCCTGTTCATCAAATATATTGGATCTTTCATGATTTATAAGTTGCTTCCTCTATTAGTCTGCAGACTTTCTGCATCTCTGTTTATTTCACCACAAACAGCAATAAAAAACCAAACAGAATTGTATTGTGTGCTCGTGTGGCACTGCTTGAAGGGCAGGGACCGATGGTGCCCATCTGTCTTTGATTCTTTCCCTTCCCAGTTCAGTGTTTATGGCCCGAGCTGGAACAGGGAAATAGTGTGTGTACGAGAAGCAATGAGGGGTTTAGGTATCTTTCTTAAGCTGAGCTGCAGGCTTGTCCTGAAGGACAGTTAAACCCAAAGTCCAAACCAAGCTTTGAGAGCAGAGTGGAAGTTAATCCTTCATCCTCAGGCAGGTGTAGCACAAAGGCTAAACATATACACGGGAAGACCGCCGACCAGGGAAGGGAGTTGGCATAATTGAAGTCTGCTAAGAAATGAGCATTTGCACCCTAAGGGGGAGTCAGCTCTGCTTTGTGGTATTACTTCTTAATGTTATCAAGGTATAAGAAATGGGGCTTTCATTTTCCAACCTTTTTTTAATATTGTTTGTTGCTACCCAGTTTTGGAACTTAAGGGTGCGTTGATGTGGGAGCCTTTGGTGGATAAACTACATTTTCTTCATATTTACAGGCAGTGCTTGCTAGCAATCAGCGGCAATTAAATTCCATATCGTTGTTTGCCAAATCAAAAGTTTCGATGTTCCTGTGTTTTCAGATAAAGAGAAAAACATGGTAACGATCTAGGCCTTGAGCGACCAAGGCAGAGGGAGGATGGGCGATCATTTTCTGTTCCACTAGCCTTAATCATTCATGACACCGCCCATTGTCTCTACAAGGTGTCTTTGGCTACGTTCACACTGCAGGGCTTAATGCTCAATTCGGATTTTTTCAAAAAATCCGAATTGTTTGCTAGACCGTTCACATTTCCAAGTAAATCCGAACTTTTGTGATCTCCAGTGTGACCGTGACACGACCCAAACGAGACCCGCATGCGCAGAAGCCAGAAGAATACTCAACGGTGAACGACGTCACTTGTTGTTTGCGGAGCAAACGTTAACAATGGATGTCAACAACAGTGTTGTCAAAAGCGGAACTCTTTTTGTAATATTAAATTTATTTTCACGAAGGAGCAGCACAATTACAATCTTCTCATTTTAAGAAGGCATTGGAGTCGGGATCGTCTGTACCCACTGTTGTGGAATGGAAATGTGTTTGTGTTGGGGCCGCGCGCCCGCGTGTGTGTGCAAGCGCGTGCCGCGATAGAGAATAGGGGGGGGCAGTGTGTGCGCGCATTCATGTTGTGTGTTACGGAGGACGGTAATAAAAGAAGGTTTCCCCCAAAATAAATGCTATGGACTCTTTATTAACCTGTTCTGGAGAATCTAAGGATCAGAACAGGGAGGAGGAGGAGGAGGATCGCCTCGGGTCCCCCGCGCTTCTGAGCACGGTCGGAAAGGCCGGGGAGAAAGAAAAAAAAGTTATCGCGGTAAAGGTTCAACACCACGCTCGGCCATTTATCTGGAAATTTTTTCAAAAACCGCCCAGTTGCGATCAGAGCCCTGGAATTTGGCCTGGAAAGAGCGATCACCCCAAATATTAATCCAATCGGGGATCTCCCTTCCCTTCCCCTGACTGATCTCAGCAGCATCGTCCACCATGGTTGATGTTTACGTTCTCGTTCCTGCCTACTTTAACGCAAAATGATGACGTTTGTTGCGTGTCGATGACGTACAGTTCGGAATCAAGTCGCCTGGCCGGTCAGACGGCGGTCGCAATTGAAAAGATCGGCTACAATTCGGAATCAGGACGGCAAACCCACGGGGCCTGGGTCGCAATTGAAAAGATCGGATCTGTGTCATTCAGACTGTCATGAAAAGATCGGAATTGGGCCGCTTAGGGGCAAAAAATTCGGAATTGGGTCGTTTCAGCCTGCAGTGTGAACGTAGCCTTTGTCTTTGACTGTCCCGATTCCCCTCAGCAGCAAAACAGCCAAAGTCAAATTGAATCCAGAAAGGAGGATTTTAAACGGAAAGATAAGGGGGCAGATATGCCTTAATCATCATTTGCTCTTGATTAGAAAATCAATGGCCTTTGATGCCAGAGTGCATGTCTGCCTTTGGAGTTAAGAGTGTGACAATGACAATGTGGACTGGAAAATTGGCCTTTTAAACAGCTACTATCTCTTTGTTGTTTGGAACCCCATTCTTTAATGCAGTGAAAAGTCGGCTCTATCACATAATGTCTGCCTGTCGAAGAAATTACTTTTTCTTTCTCTCACTTCTGCGTAAAACTTTGTTAAAGAAATTGTCCAAAGCTTAGAAAGCGCCAGGAATTTCTGGGTTTGAAGTGCTGACTTTGACAGTGTTTCCCTGATTTATGTAGCAGATGAGAAATGAAGTTGTCATTCACTTCTCTGTGGCGGCTTTTAGATATGCCAAAGAGGAGAAAATCTTTGATGGCTTGCTGGGTTTACCTATCCTAAAGGTTTCAAGGTACTGTGTATTCAGTTCATAGAACAGCCTAGCTGCTGCAGTTAAAGAAAGCCTTTCTGCTTATGAACTTTTCAGAGTTACCTTAATATAGCTCTGTCTTCCAATATATTTTGTGGTATGTAAAGACGGGAGGTTTTGCATACTTACTGGGTCTTTAAAAAAACAGTTGCAGCTCTAGCTCAGATGCTAAAATATGAAGCAAACACACTCCAAGAGGAATAGTATCGACCATACCTTAACATATACTAACATGAATATTGCATGCTGGCTTTACCTCGAGAGAAAACGACAGGCCCTGTTTTCCCTTTTCATATTAAAAATGCGGTGAGATTTCTATTTAAACCCAGCTTAACAGGCATCGTGCTTCAGTCCCCTGTCCTCTGTAGTCTTTGCGTTTTGTACCATGCTGTTGGACTTGCTGTGTTTTTACCAGCTCTGCATATCGAACCTGCTTTATCACCAGCCGCTCCCCGTGCAATAAGCCTCCAGGAATATGGATGTGCTGTACTTGGCAGGGGTTGCACCGCTGATTAATCTGCTCTGCATACAGATATGATGAAAATTCAAATTTATATGTATGCATGAAGACTGATCTGTGCATGGAGAACAACCGTGATGGTGGAGGGGGAAGGTCTATGATGTAGTAATAAAGAGGACCCTGGGTTATTTGTGAGTATCCACAAAAACTCGGTACATTCAAGTTTACTTTTCCCTTGTCCATCATGCACACTTTGCACCAGGGCAGACATTATATTGATTCTCATTAAATAGAGAATGATTGCTTTTAATTAGCGCAAAGGTTTAAGCCGTTCCTTTTTGTCAATACATTGTTTTTGGTGTGTTTTTCCAAGTTACAATTACCTTAAGATGTAAGACAATTTAGTTTGAAGTTACAGTGAACTAAAGAGACCAAATCTTAGAATGTGCTGTGTGTGTAATCATCAGACTGCTCTAAAAAGCTGTTAATCTTTAACTTTTTTTTAAACCATGTTTCTTCATGTTTTTCTTCTTTTTAAAAAAAAAAATATATTAGAGAAACAGCTAACTTTCATTCGAAGAAGTATATATATCATAATAAGAAGTCTATTATTAAGGGGTTGATCAGCCAAAGGTGTACTTGGAAAAATAAGGCAGAAGGTTTCGCAGAAACCTGAACAAGTGTCTCACAATGTTTGCAAGTTTACTTTGATGCTGCATTACTGACTCCTGCTGTGTCACTTGCGTGGGACGGATGTATGGAAATCTTGAGTGCGGAAAATGTCATCAGTAAACCTTCATAACTATTATATAAAAAACATTTTCCTCTGCGCTAACGTAAGCACTGACCACGACTGCAAATTAAGGGTTGGAAGATTTTTTTGCAACAAAGGAAGACAAAAAAATCACTTATGGATTAATATAAAATAAGATAAAAGTGAATTAATAAGTGTAGCAGTTAGACACAAGATATATTTTGGATTTCTTGAATTACAATAGGTATTTTATAAATATCTTTAGACTTCATTTTTCCTCCTTTAGATGATTTTAGAGATTCTCTGTGTTAATTACATCCATTGAAGGCCTGAAGAATATTTAAAATTACTGACTACTCTGATTCTGACTTTTGTTTTTGTGAAAGTGAATTCCAACTAAATCAGAAAAATTTCTAGCGTTACCTCTACCCTGATCACGACTGTACTGAAAGAACTCAGAAAAGAAAAATGCAGCAGATATCTGCTTTGGCTGAGAGAGAGAATGCTTCAGTCGATCTGCCCTTGACTTGCCTAAGACAGTTTTGCACTTTATAAAAACATCATTTAAAAAGAATTACGTAGTCATAACAACCGTTTCAGGCTCAGCATTTAGTGTCGTCCACAGATATTGTAAGTGAAGAAGAGGTTTAATCTCTATGGGTAAAAGCAGCATCAATCAAAGAGCACCATTCCCGTCTTTCATTTTTACCTTTAACAGGACTGTTTCCTGCTGGAAACTGATGCTTTTTGATCAGATTCCTAATTGAATTGGAAAGAAAATGAGGATACAAGTTTGTAGAGTATTGATCAAACATCATTTTATTTTAAAACTTTTTTGACAGTTGATCTCTCTAATACTGAGATGCTTATTGACTGTGTAACAAGGATGGTTCCCAATTAAAAGTAGTTTTTGCCCTTTATATTATTTAATCCAACAGTGTGGTTTGCCTTATCAGGAGGATATATGCAATGTCCAGTTATAAATGAGGATGTTCTTGCAGGACAGTTAAAGTTATAGTTATGCCTCCACACCCACTGAGTTTGTGTTTCTCTGGAGAAATCCATGCACCTCTCTATTCTAATCTATGCAGCACACTGTGCTCACAGCATGGCTGTGGGCTCTATTGGTGGCAACCCTGCTGTGTGATGGTAATGATTGCAGGTGTGTACGGAAACCACTTGTTGGCTTGACAAGACGCAAGCTGCTGACAAACAAACATTATGTTATTTACTCTGAATGATGAGTCTGTCACACCCCCCAGAGTGTGATTTTTTTTTTTAATACTACCTGCACAGATTCTTTTTTTTTACACTTGTATTTTTGTCAGGTTCAGAAATAGCTTGATAAAAATATGTTGATATCATTCATACATTTGTGCCAATTGAAGTTTTATACATAGTCTGACTTTTTCATTTCCTTATTAAGCCTGTTGTGTGCGAGAAATGGATAGGCTTGGCAAAAGCAATACACATGTCAAAAAAACACACCACGATACTTTACCTGGTCTTATTTAAGATGACAATGTCTGTATTAAAGCAACCATGTTGGATTCCACCACTGAAATTTAAACAGCAAATGCATTATGCTCCTATTGTGTATCTGAGGTTTCCTTGGCTCTGGTGTTTAATATGAGTACTTCTGTGGCCAGAGATAAGGCTGTTATGGCCATGACAAGGCCTTGTCTTGCTCTGCCATGATGCTTCTATTCCTCCCGGTGCCTGTTTGCTCCCAGGGCCAAAAACAATATGCTGTAAATTGCGCTACGGCCTCTTCAGGTTGATGTGCTGCCTGCGAACGTGATGTGATTGGGTATCGATTCACACCACAACACTAAAATTGCCTGCCTCATGGCCCCAGACACCAATAGTGACAGCTTCAGTACAGGACAAGGGGAAAAAAAGGTGCCATGGCACTGGTTTGTGTCTGGGACAGGATGCCTTCTTTATGCTCCCTGATTTCAACCCGCAAAGTGTCCTTAGAGAGGAAAAAATTAGAGATTTGAAGCACAGAGCCCCCCTACTGAGTTTCATATAGATATATCACAGTTACACAAGCAGCAATCTCACATGCTCAAGGAACAAGACGCTTGATTCTTTTGGCATTTTGCAATTCCCATAACAAAAAGAAGTGAAGAAAAACATGTAAACATCTTCCTTTCATTAGAATGTCTGGGATATTTGCACATAGACAGTTTTTTAATCTGTTTGAGCTTTAACATTTGCCATCCTGAAAGACGATGGAGTAGCTTTTTGCTGGCTTTTGATTAGAAAGTAGTGGTGACACAGCACTGTCAATCCACATTCAGCATGATTAAAACATGTTGGGGAATGAATAATGCAGGAGAAATAGCTTGTGTAATGAATAAATGGCAAATATTCCCACTACAATTAACACCCTCATACATACACTATGCAAAACAGTCATGCTTCATCTACTAGGACAGGGTGTCCGGCTTAGGAAATCTAAAGTAGCCTTGTATTGATGAATAAATATCCTTGAAGTTTCAAATGAATTGAACATACCCTTCCTCTGCTCTGCTGCTTCACTTCATCATGTTTAAGATTTATGAGGCTGTGTTAGATGTTTTCTAAATGAGGTGGAATTTTGTAAGAAAGGGAAATCAGTGGTTGATTACTTACAAATAAGGAACTTCCTTGACAAAAAAAACCCCGCGATCCTTGTAATATATTAAACGCTAATTTTGGTCGTTATAATTACAACAGCTCACCGTACACCGACCGTAATTAAGATCAAAATGTGGATGGCTGTAACATAAATGGGTATGACTTTTTAACCATAGAATCGTGTAAAGCACTGAGTGCTGAAATTACATGCTGATGTCATAGAAAGTTGATCTATTAGAGTTTGTTTTGTCTGTGTTGACAAAGTAGAGAAAAAGACTACATTTAAAAAGTTTATCTGGAGAAAAAAGGTTGCATATTTATTGCTACCTTTTTCTTCTGACCACTTTTTTTGGAGGATGCCTAAAGCGGATTGTGCTGTTTCACTAATATCTTCTTAATTAATACAATTTTCTCATGTTTATTAGCACTATCTACATTTCTGCTCAATTTTTAGAAACTTTAATATTTGCAAACCTATCAAAGAGTGGCTAAAACGATTTCAACCTTCAGTGTCACCGGCAATACCTAATTAACGTAACTCTTTGAGGATTTACGTGCTCAATGTGAATCAGCTGATTCTGATGCAGCACGGCACAAAGCCCCTTTTCTCTGCGACAGAATCGGTTGATTTAAGTTGATTGTGTAAACACTTTACTACTTTAAAGTGTTGCATATGAGCGCAAGGCGGCTGGAATTCAGAATTCGCTGGAATACCATCAATTGAGTAAACTAGTAAAGAGTTACAGAAGTTGAAAGAATTTAAATACTGAAGCTTTGGCATTACAGGGTGAATTCCTCATTTTATTTTTCTTTTGCGCCTAGTCCTCTTTGGCTAGGTACTAGTCAAAGAAATTCCCCCCTTTCCTCCTACATACGTAGTTTTAATCACTTTTTTCCACAAAACTTTAATTACAAAATAATTTCTGCCATAGAAGTAAAGTAAAAACTACAAATGCTATAAACAAGACATGTAAATTACTAGTCTAAAAACATGATTGATAATAATAATTTGACCTAGTCGTAAGCTAACTCAAGTGAAATGGACGGCATTTCGTCTGCCACAAAAAGTATTTCAGGTCTCACTGTCATTGGCACCTCCAGCTTTTGAAAAATCTAGCTCCAGGTTTCTCTTGTCATACATTTTAATGTTCCGCCTCAGGCAGCTCTGGCTCAAGTTGGGAGCGGCCGTCTTTCAGTTGGATGGTTGGTGTTTCAATTAACCATCCTGTTCGCTTTAAAATGGGTCTTTGTGAATTGGCTTTGTAATCTGATCATCATTGTCCCTGTAAATACTTGGAAAAGTGGACAATTTAGTTAAAGTTAAGATGTTGCATTTGATGGTTACCAAAGTATTACATTAATAGGCACAGATAAAAAACTTCCACGTAAAAAGCAAAAACGTTTTTTGAGTTTAAACTTCCAGATTACACTATTGGTGTCGTTTATTTCTTTGCCCTTTACTGTGACAGAAACCTAAAAATGAGCAGCATTCTAATTTGTTTTCTGTGTTTAAGCTGCAACCTTTGAGGGAATTCAAAAGACTCAGGTCTAAAATAATCTTTCAACTTCTTGTTAAAGCCTTAGGGCATTTCAGTTGTGGGCGCTGTTGGCTGAAATGCGCTTTAAGTGGGCACCATTTACCAGTTATGTTTGGCCTGTGATTTTCATTGTAATAGTCTGTATTTATTCCAATGAATCCTGATTTCACCTACAAACACTCAAAGCACAAAAAGAATTCAGGTTAAAACCCAGGAAAATAGCTGTGGAAGACATGCAGCTTTTACAGCTTTTAGGATTGACTTATGATAATATCTTCACTGAACACAGTCATTAAACTTGTAGACCGAATTGGAAGTGCTTCCTTTCCAAATGAGACCTAAAATCAGCTTGGACAGTCACCACATTTTAAAATGCATTTATTTGTGTTCTTTATATAACCCTGCTTTAAAAATAACAGTCATTTAATTTTCAGATTCCAGCTGTGTAATGCACATCCTTTTCTTTTGGCTCAGTGGGTTTTGATAGCCAAAGCCAAAGCAGTTTTCTTCACACCCAACAGAACAAAGCATGATTTAGGAAAGAGGGAGTGCTGATATAGTGGATATATGTGTGTTTGACTTCATAGGTGAGAAGAATGATGAATGTATGAAGTCTTCAGCAACCATAATTGCACTCTTGTACCACGGCAGAGGGGAAAGCGGAAGCATGTACTTGAGAGAATAAAAGACAGCCCCTTTCAATCAAGGCTGTCTAAAAGTAAAATTCTTTGCACTATAACCCAGTTGTACTTTGACAGTGAGCTTTCCAAGATGCTGCAGGATCACCTTGCGGGTAGTTTAACGTGTCAGGGGGGGCATCAAGGATGTCCAAGTTCCACTAAGGATCTGGAAAATAGAAATCTGTTTACCTGACCACAGCTACCTCTGACAAAGTATACTGTCATTGGTGGAAGTCTCTGAGAAATGGCAACAATGTCATATCGATGGAGGGACCCTAAAATCCCAGTAACCTGGGTACTTGTAGCCATTTTTCTGTTTTATACATTACTTAAGGTGACATGCTGCTGACACTCTGTAAGCTTTCTGCATCCTAATGTTGGCTATAGTTTTAAGGAAAAGCAGTTTTTGTATGTGTATGTGACAGGGTATGCATGCAAAAGAAGAGATTGCATGTTTGTTTTCCGTCTCTCTGGATGTCTGTAGGTGCAGTTTCCCTGTCAGGTCATTTGTTGCTGGAGCTATCCATCCACCCCAGTCCTCTGCCCCTTCTTGTGGACTCTTTTGCTGATATACTTGGCATGTCATTAGCCTGTATGCCTACTCTGCATGTTGGAGAGAAATATTGACATTGGCAAAGTACCACTCTGCATCTGAATATAAGCCCAGGATTTTACGTGTTAAGTGCCGAATGTAAAGGGTGAATTCATCAACATGTTCACACCTCGGTGATGTGCCTATTGTCCTCCCTTTGGACAAAGATGGGAAGAAGAGGCGGAAAAGGGAACAAGCACGGAGATGCCGGAGCTGACCTAGCCATTTTGATGCATAAGTTGTACTGAAATATTGACCAGCTCTTTAGTCTGTGACTCCCCCAGGGCTGGGCAATTTTCTGTCTAGGTTTCTATTGTTTAGACTAACATTATGGCATTTTTTTCCTCTTTAGATAAAAAGAGAAACCTCAGCTGAGCAGCTAGATAAATCAGTAATCAGAAATTTGTAGCTTAACGGAAAATTATCTTATTTATCTTTTTTGTTTTCTTCTTAGTTAAAAAATCTCTTCAAAGAAGTTGTTACACTCCCTGCACAGTCAGTCTGTGTCCTATAGCAACTTATTATGCTGTGTGCATTGGCGATCAGTTTGCAAATGAGGAGAAGATTATATATGTTAGCTTTTATTACACCTTTATTTTTTATTACATGTTTGCAATTGATGTGCTTAGGATGCATTTAGTATCGACTATTGACTGCATGTTTAGTAAATCACCTCACATCAATAGCATGCTGCACCAGCCGAAGTGCATAATATACGTATGTATAGTCGCAGTAAAAGGTTTGGACGCATCCACTTATTCAAATTGAAAATAAGAGCCATTACATCTGACTCACCAAAAACAGCCACCCAAGGTCTAAAGCAACTAAGCAAGATGCTTTTATTGAGAATTTACTAACTCATTAGGGCTGGAAGTTTTCAATAATAAAAAAGAAAAAGAAATCTGGAATATTTGAAGCATTAATCCATTAACCCAGTGCTTTTCTTTTTCCTAGGGGGGGCCTGGCAAAACATAATTGAGAAGCACTGCATCAACCCTTTAACACCAGAGCTGTGGCTCGTTCTTTGAATTACAGAAACTCTTTAACCATTTGTTCATTTGACCCCCTGCAACACTTTCCAGTAGCAAAGCAGTCACGGTAAACCAGCTGATTCTGATGTAGAGAAAATGTGTTTTTCTCCACAACAGAGTCCAATGGAATTATGATAATTGTGCAAACGCTCAAATCGTAACGGTAGTTTTAAGAGCCTCTTTGCTGTCGCCAGTGACAGCTCAGGTGTTAAAGGGTTAAACTTCCTAGATTTTTCGGGAATGTGTAACATTGTAGGAAATCCATTTTTTAAATATAAATTTCCGTTTTTCTTGTAAATTATTGAATTTTTCATCATGCTTATAAAAAAAAGACAACTGACAGAACACACTTAGACATTCAACATGTTTAGACCTGGTATTGTAAATAGAAATAATAAACCCTATAATAAAATGCAGCATCAACAGGGATCTCTGGAACTTTCTAAAGAATCAGCTGATCGGTGAAGTTAACATCAAGGTGAAAATGAGGCTTTTTCATATTGACGTGCTGGGAAAATGGATGCTGAAAAGCCTGACAGTTTAAATACACCTCTACATTTATCTCCAATAGATGCATCAGTGGAAGTGTGGGGGTTTGTTGTCATGCCCAGTAACACATATTATGTGGTGCGGCTTGGGATGACACTTGTAATCTTGTGACTGGAAGAAAGTCTAACAATTGAGCCGCAACTGCCCCTACGACGGCCACTTTAGAGTGTTGTTAAGCCATCTGTCAAGTCTACAGCAAGCTCAGTGTTAAATTTTGAGGTACAAAAATAAGCAAGATAAGTCACTCTTTTGATTTAACGTGCACACTGCAGTTTTTAAGAATGGCTACCTAACATTTAACTGCACACTATAAGGATAAATGTGGTTTCGTGGAACAAATACATTAGGTATATTCTTTGTCCTTCAGTATCATTTCTGACATAGCAGCTAGGTGTTGCTAATTGAATCCATTTGATTGTCTGCAAGCGTGAGCATTTCTGAAAAAGATTTTCTTGCTCAATTTGAGATCTCAGGTGTCTCTGAAGACGATGCCATAGAGGATATTCATTAGCTGTACTCTCAGAGAATCAGTTACAAAAGAACACGTCAACACTTTCTTGCTCCGTCTGTAATGATCTGCTGTAGTTTTGTCTCTTTCTTTTGGACTAGACAGGCTTTTTTCCTGCATGAAACATTTTTATGCATTCAGTTTTCTTTAAAGTGGCTCATGTTTTTCCTTTTATGCAATGGTGGTAATAAAATCAGATCTGAAAGCAGACATTTTCAATTTGTAGATGCAAAATATTGCAATGCTGATCTTTTGATGACTTGCATCTAATTTGTAATTTGCATATCCCAGTGAAGTGTACTGTAATTTGTCTTTGATGATTGGTTCTTCTGGAATAGATGGGGGATTGCTTGAGCTCCCCACTGCCCTCTCTTTTTTTTTTTTTTCTCCCTTCTTTCTGATGAGAGGCACACAGAATCTTTGAAATGTGATTTGACCATCAGAGCAGTAAGAAAGCACTAATATTTTACTGACCTGAAATGAAAGGGATTAGGTGCAAAAACCTCCTGCAAAAAGGCTTTCTCGATTCACAGGTGATGTTTTGTTTGTTTCTTTTTACCCCGCTCTAAAACAAATAAATAAATAAATAAAGATGGAGCTTTGGATATAATCAGAAGATGTGTTCCAAAGCGTAAATCTCCAGGCTTTGAAGCTTTTCATATGTTTTTTTGGGAGAGAGGCGAGACGCTGGAACAGTATGTCTGCATTCAGAGCAACCATGAATCCCTGTCATCAGCTCCCGCTCTGTCTTCCCTCTGCTCGCTGTTTTTACCACAAAGCAGATACAAACGCCCGGATAATATATGATTGGAGGATAGAGGCAAAATTAGTGTTTCAATTTTACAGCCACAGGCCACTTAGAAAACTTTTATTTTTATTATGGGTTTCGGTTGCAAGAGAATGGGCATTTATTGACTAAATCTGTTGTGATCGGAGTAGAAACGTTTATATTTTGCTCTCAAGAAATTACAGTGTTACATACTGTAGGGGAAACTTTATAAAAGAGTATGGATTCTTTATTCTTAAAAGTGGTGCTTTTCACTGAAGGCAATTATCCCTAAGATCTACGGTTTGATCAAACTTTTTTTTGCTTATCCACAATGGTCAAGAATTAATAAGGGATGGAAAACGCTGCGATTAAAGCTGTGTCGTAGCGCTAGGCAGTTCTTATTGCTTTATAACAGCTATGTTGCCTTCTTGGCAAAAAGTTCTGATGACGTTTGAGGCTACTGCGCGGGATTTCTCTTTGTGGAGCTAATCACCCACATGCAGGAAGATCCCAACTGTCTTCTATTGCTTTTTGGTATACAACAGAAGAAGCCAAACTACATTTAATTTAAGATGGAGTGCGTGATCTTAGGCTGCTAGGTACCTATGAAAGCTACTTGTTTTGAAAGGTATTTCCTTTCCTGTTTTAGTGCTGATATGTTGCCTCGGGGCCTAATATGTACAGAGCTGCTGTGTTACATTTGATGTTGCTTCGATTTCATGTTCAAACTGTGCAAAGGATCTTGCAGCATCTTTTTTGAAGAAACACACATTTCTCTGATGTCCTTTTTTCTTGCCATGTGAAGTTTCAGCCTAGCCATTTTTTTTAAATTCATGTTTCAGTTGAGTTGGCCCCATTTTCGTTGTAAACAAAGCTGTTCACCTTTGTCTCATTTCTTTTCTATTTGTTCATATTTTCCCAATACATGTTTGGGAGATCAAGATCTTTATTTGTGGTTTTTTTGGGTCTTCCAATACATTTAACATAAGCTGAGTCATCTGTAACCCTTTTCACAGTTATCGGTGGGATCATGTGAGCAGCTTTTTAAACAATAAAACTCCAGAAATACTTTCAGAAGCTGGAGATTTTGTTATTTTAGTGCGATTTGCCAAAAAGTCCCAGAGTAGCATATTTGAAATGGTGCATATGCTTTCCACTTTGTACAAACAATATCAAATTAAGGCAAAGCATTTTATTCATAACCAAATGTGCAGACTTAAATAGATGAATACTTTCTGCCTGGCCTGCACAGCTGTTTGTGTAGTTTTTGTTCATTTGGCAAAGAGTAATGCCTCTGTTGTTTCTGCTGCTGGAGCTTTGCAGACCATTTTTTAGTTCCACTATAGAATTTCTTTTACTGTCTTTCTGTTTTTTTTAGGAGTGTAAAACAAAGGGGAAAAATTGACATACTCTTTGTCTTACCAGAGTCGGCTTTGTTGTAGGATCTGAATGTGCGTATAGAATACTGTATGTGTGTAACCTTAGAAGAAGAGATAGGTATGAAATCATGACGCATAAATCATGAGTGTGTGTTAGCATTCCATTGGTGTCTTGCTTAGTCCACCTAATTTTGCTGAGAGGTTTGGAAATGAGCAAACTCTAATTTATAGTCTTGACATGGTTATAGGAGGATAAAAAGATGCCCTCCATTGCTTTAAAGGGCTGGAATAAGTGTGTCTTTGATTCAGTAAACTCTGAAATAGCCCGGCACCACTTAAGAAAACTGAGCAGCTCCAGTTGCACTGCTGTGAATCAGTGCTTACTACAGCATTGTGTCACATTAATATTTGAGTGCTACATATTGTCAAGTAGATGTAGGACTTAAACAGCACTTACAGTGAAGTGTACTTACTTCAACTCCTTGTTTATTTCTTCCAGAGACATCCGTGCAGACGCCATATTGGTTTCCGTGTTTATATTGAACTTGACCTCTGACCCCTGACCTCCTGCATACGCTTGGTAACCATTTCATTTTTTATTTGATGATTTATGATTGATTTAAACCTTTTTGCCATTAAGAAACTCACTCATTTCCATGATTTATTTTGCTGTCTATTTCGGTTACCTTTTTTTAATTGTTAAACATTTCTCAAAGTTTGATTTAGTTGTTTTTCTGGTTATGTAATTTACTGTATAGAGAACTGGACTGAACGGCCCCTGGTAACCGCTGATCCAATAAGCCAAAATTACATAGTCTTCTATTGAAAAATAAACAGCTGAATCTCAGTCATTCTATTTGCAGAATAAATATTCTTGCACTGCTACCTTTATATAATATGGTCACCTTATTCTAATTTTTCATAATATTTTTTTCTGTAGTGCAAGTTATTCAATTTATAAAATGGCCAACCAGATGCCTCAATAAAAGTATGTGGTCTGTGTTGGATGTTTAAATCATTTGATTAGGATTCTCCCGAGGCTGCTTTCAAGTGGTAGGGGCGTGGTCTTCCAGCAAGCTCACTCCTAACTGGCGAGAGTGGTTGCTATAGGAGTGTTGACTCATATCGACTCAAACCAATCACTGTTTACTGACTAGAGCAGGGGTGTCCGATTCCGGTCTTCAAGGGCTGGTGTCCTGCAGGTTTTAGATATTTCTCAGTTTCAACACACCTGATTTTAATTAACAATCATCATCCCCACATTACCAAGGTCTGCACAACTCTGTTGATGACACTGTGATGTTTGTCATGGTTGTGTTAAAGCAAGGAAACACCAAAAACCTGCAGGGACACTGGCCCTCGAGGACCGGAATTGCCCATCCCTGGAATAGAGGGACATTCATATCGCAAAAAAATGCCGAATGACTTGACTTAATTCAGTAGGCCATGGAGTAAGCCATTTTCTATGGGTGATGTCACACTCACTCTGTCCAGTTCTCATATTCAGTCGATGGTTTTTAAATTTCATGCTTCTTCATTTTGTTGCTGTTTACTTTTTTGCCCTCCAGGAATATGTTATTTTTTCTCATCCCACAAGCCAACTGTTACTTTTGTTTGCCGATGTTTTTGATTTCTGCCTTTTACTCTGTCATGTGTTTTCATCATCTTAGCTTGATAAAACACATAACCACATTTTCACACATTTTAAAAAAGTATTACCCTAAATTAAATTGTCCATAGGTGTGAGTGTGAGAGCGAAAGGATGTATGATTGACGATATTCTACCCTGCGACAGACTGGCGACCAGTCCAGGGCATCCCTTGCCTACGCCCAAGTGGCCGGGATAGGCTCCGGCAACCCCGTGACCCCGAAAGGGAATAAACGGTAAAGAAGATGAATGAATGAATGAATGAATTACCCTAAATTTCAACTCCCAATTTTAGAAATTGTGTAGCCCTTTTCACCATGCCTTTTTCTCTCTCTTCCTTCCTTCCTTTTTTTTTGGTACCTGTGTGGGTGGAGGTAATGTTTGAAAGTGACAACACAAGAAACCTAAAGACAAAAAGAAAGAAATGTGGCACAGCGAGTCTTGCAGTCATCACGTCCCCTTGTGTGCATTATGCTATTATCTCCTGAAATAACACCTGAACACCCACCAGGGAGACAGAATGCACTGGATTCATTTCCTTTTATTTATTTATTTTATTTCACCAAGTTTATTGCAAAAAAAAAAAAAAAAAAAAAATCCCAGTTGTGGCTGTGGGAAGGTGTTAAGCAAAAACAGAAAGCCTGTGGGCTGATGGCGTGGCAGGGCCAGGGCTGGACGTTAGAGGAGCTGGCAGCAGGAGGGAGAAGGAAGTCACAAGGTTGCAACCCAGAGCAGTAGACTTGCTTGTCTCAGCAGAGTAAACATCATCCCTCGTCTGAACACAGCAATGACTAACAGCAGACGACGTGCACAGAAATACTATCAGTACTACTGTGCCGCACGCATGCCTATCATCAGGCAGCTTCCACATTCCTAAAATCAATTGGAGTACAGCCATTATGACTAAAATCTTCCCAACGGCCATGCTCAATAAGTCACCGGACCTAATCAGAATAACAAAAGATAAGTACAACGTTTAGCAACAATCACACTTTGTTGTTGGTGTGATACAATTGGCTTTTGTGCATTGACCACAGCACATGCCGGCTTATCAGACTCCAATCAGAGGGTAGTCAGAAGGCAAAAACAGGAAATTATGAGTGATTGGGAGCATCTTGAGATTTGACCCCAGGTTGTTTGACTGATTTTCTTTTAATTGGTTGCTGTCTCCCACTTGACACCATCAAAGCTTCACGCCGGAGGTGAGGCAGATGAAATGCTTCCGTAATAATATGGCGAGCTTGATAAGACACGCTGCTTTCCAGGCATTTTAAAATGTAATTGCAATCACAAAACAGTGGCTAGATTACTGTCCGAATGTTAATGAAGACATGTTCCGACAGCTTAATTGCACACGCCGTAACTCGTTTTCAAGTCAAATGTTTTACATGATTGCCAAGAGTTTCTGACCTGGTATTTAAATCATTAGAACATGAAACATAAGATATTAAACACAACAAGTGAAACACTAAAAAAAACTAGAAGGAGCTGCATTTCCAGAAGAAAATGCAGGGTTGAATGCTGTACTGCTGAATGAAAGCTAAATTTGCTGAAGAAATGTCTGAACTGTACTGGAAAAACCTTGAAAAGTTAAATGATCAAAAGTCCTAGTAGGAATAAGCTGAAAAAGGTGAACATTGTAATAGTAGAATGTCTAAAATAGGTCAAAATTTGTAGAAGGAGTTAAGCATTAAAGCTGAAATTGTTGAAAAAATGGCTGAACTGTTGAAAATTTGAAGATGTTGCTAAAATGGCTAAAAGTGCTAGCATTGGAATCAGCATCATCAACCGACTCAAAAAAACACATTGTTTGAGAGTATCATATTGGTAAAAGCTACATGTCTAAGTTGATAGAAAATCCACTTTTTTCAAAATGGCGGCTTTTCTATTATTTCTATCTCCATAGCAACCATTTTATGTTTGGGTCGCCTGGGGATGACGAACCATCAGTTTCAGACAAATCAGAAAAAGTAAACCTTTGGACGTCCATAGCAACGAAGTTTGTTTGCTAACCACGCCCACATTCCTTATATGTCCAGATCCAGTGAATTTCAATATGTTCAGTTCCAGCCATGGATGAAGTTAAATGCAATATTTGCTTCAGATTTGGTCAAAAAATGGCCACCAAACAGTAGGTTGTGTCGACATCCCATAATGATTTCTAAACCTATTTTATAGTCCAAAGCCTTGTGATCAATTTAACGTTTGAACGGTATCTCTAGCTAAAGGCATGTTGAAGTTACAGTGGTTGAAAGAACCAAAGGTTTTCAAGGATTCTCAAAGTATTTAAATGGAGCGAAAATCTTGGAAAATCCTGTAATATCTTGAAAAGTTCAAAGATTTGAAGGACCAAAAGTAATAGCCGAAAGGAATAAGCTGAAGGAGTTGAACATTGAAATAGTAGAATGATTGAAATAGGTGAAAGTTTGAAGAAGTTTAAAATTGCCTCACATTTTGGCAAAAAATGGCCGCCAAACTGTAGGTGGTGTTGCCATCCCATAATAATTTTGAGCCTTATATTGAAGTCCAAAACCTTGTGAACATTTCAATGTTTGAACGGTGTCTCTAGCCAAAAGAATGTTAAAGTTACAATTGTTTAAAGAAGCAAAGGTGTGGCCAATGGAGCAAAAATATTGGAAAATCCGGGAATAACCAGGACTATCTGGAAAAGTTCAAGGATTTGAAGGACAAAATGTCATAGCTGGAATAAGATGAAAGAGCTGAACATTTTAATAGTTGAATGGTTAAAATAGGTGAAAGATTGTAGAAGAAGTTTAACTGTGAACTTCTGCACGAAAAATTCTCCATGTATTTCAATGGAGAAAAAATCATGGAAAATCCTGGAATATCTTAAAAAGTTCAAGGATTTGAAAAACCAAAAGTCATAGCAGTAATAAGCTGAAAGAGCTGAACAGTTTAATAGTTGAATGGTTAAAATAGGTTGAAAATTGTAGAAGGAGTTAAGTGCCGAAAAACGGCGGAAGATAGCGTAAGAGGAAAACAAAGGGTTGAATGCCATACAGCATTCAACCAACAAGTTACATAATGGATAGAAGCGCATGGTGGTCTCATCATTTGCTGTCATTGGAACTTATCTGAAATTCAACACTTTTTTATGGTTGAGGTGCAAAGGGATTACATCAGAAGCATCTGCTTTTCTATTCTTCACTTTTCAATTCAGCTTCCAAGGCTTGAACTTTACCGTGCCCAAAGAGAATTTTGTCTCTCAGAACAGATTTAGAAAAAAAGCAAAACAAATCCCTTTTGTGCTTAAATCAAATCTTGCTAAGGTGTCGGTATGAATGGAAATCTGAAGCATCAATTAAAAAGGCTTTTCCAAATAATAGTCTGTTGCAGAACATCAAGGAACACAGAAGGTGTTCTTAAATGGAGTTTTATTTGTCCTTGAGAAGCATTTATTGAAGCCTCTTTAACAAAAGCAACTTGTTCTCCTTTTTATTGTGAGGACATCAATGCTTCTTGAGTGGAGAATTTGTTTGGCAAAGCCATTTAGAGACCATTAGAATGTGTCTCATTGCATTCAACAAACAGAAAAAGCCCATTTGCCAGTTGTTTACAGCTCAAAAATTTATCAAAGTAAAATCCTCTGTGAGGAAGATGCAATGTATCAAGCCACTGATGAACGCAGTTTTATTTTCATACAGCTGCATGGGAAACAGTGATTGGAAAAGGTTGAGGGCACACTTGTAATACAAAGTGGGACGGAGGCCGGAAATTTGCATGTTGACGAGAGGCAGCCTGAGACTCTGTGAAGACAAGTGTTTGCTATGCTTAGTGATGTGCGAGACAGAGTTAGCAGAAGATTATTGTTAGCATACTGAGAAAAGATCATGAATTCCAATGATTCCCCAAAGCGCAGGCAGATAATTTACTGGGACTCTGCCTTTACCCCCTCTCTCTATATGTGTCACTCCAGACTGCTGTCACTGCTGATGATTTTAGGTTGAGGGGAGCTGATTGTGTCCCACTGTGTGCTGATTCAACATTAGAAAAGAAGGAGAAAAATTCTCTTTTTAAAAGCTTAAAGCACAAATAATGCTTCAGACCGAAAATAGGAGATGCCCATGCCTTATGCTGCATAAAACATAGTAAAGAAAAGGGAACAAAAGAGATGACTCTGGGAATTTTTTCCTTTAAAACCTACATAATATGTGTTGAGGCATAGCTTTTGAGACCTCTCAGCTCCAGTAATATCGGTACATCAAAGACATGCCTCCTCTCCACCCTAGTCTTAAAAATGGCTCGTGATTTGCAATCACACATTCAGCCAAGGATCTTGTGAAGAATTCACCCAAAGTTGCAGACTCATTAAAAGCAGACTGATTCGGCCAAGAACTTTCAACAACTAATCTCTGTGCTGGGTAGAAGGTTTCAGCTGGAAGTCCTTGTCTCTTGTTGACCTGTTTTGTTAACTCTGCTGCCGTTTTTCACTCCCTGATTGGATGTCACTCAATTAAAAGCACATTTCTAGAGGGAGAGCAGTCTCTTCAGTTGCCATGGATGCTGTGTGAAAGGTGTCCCAGAACTCCGTAATGAAATATCCACACTCTTGTGGGCGAAATGCACAGAAAACCCAAACTTTCACACCCAATCAATGGAAGATGTGTGGCAGACTTTTTTTTTAGTGCTGAAAAATGATAAAGAATGAGTCTAGCAAGTCCTAGAGGACTCAACCATTTTATAGTCAGCTATGAGCAAGCACTAGGATTAATAGACCTCCCTCTAATATGCATTGCATTGGTGGTCCCTGAACACCCTGATCAGGTAAGGCCCAGCGAAGCAAAGATCATTTATAAGTGGTTCATTATTTTACCTTCAGATTCCTCTGTCTGGCATTGATTTAATAAACACTGATGTATCTCTATGTAGAGGAGAAGTGCCATTTTTCATTTGCCAGATTTGCTATCTTTGTTATCACAGTTATCTGTTGAGCTCTGCCATTTCTGTGGTAATACGCTCCCAAATCTCAGCTGCGTGCGGGAAGTGGGAAAACAGCTTTTCTTTTTTTTTTTTCTTTTTCCGCACATATGCCTTTTAATGTTTTCAGAAAGAGTCTTGCAAAGGAATGAAAAGATTGTTTGTCTTTTATCTCTTTGACTGTGAACATGCACATTCAGACTTTGCATCAAAAAGTGGTCTGTTTAATGAAGTTCCACCAAAGTGCGGTGATTATCTGTGATAGGATTCAACAACGTGTGACATCAACAGTGAGGTACAACAATTAATGATCTATCAGTGTTTTCTGATGATTAATGTATTTGTTTTTGCAGTTTGATGGACCAATAAACTGTGTGAAACAGGCAATGAGCTCTGCCATTGCGTATTCCCTGTGGTGAAAAGAGGCAGCGGAACTGAGGCACACTATAAAAAGCACAGAGAAGCAATAAAAAGAAAAGGAAAAACAGGCTTTTTATCATTAGAGATGACTGTCAGTCAGGATTCTTGCTCCTCCCCTATTGTTTTATTTTATTTTTTTGCAACAGAGAAATGTGTTGAGCTTGTCATATTTCCCTACTCAAAGGCTCCTCTGATGTGTTAAAAGCAGTTTGTGGTCAGAATAGATGTGTATTTGTGGCTTTTCAGACCTGGATGAAAATGAATTGGAATGATCAATTTGCACTGCGCTAATTCCTCTTCTCTAGCTGCATCCCTATTGATTTTCTTGTTCAGCATCCCTGGTAACAAGAATCATTTAAAGGTCACATTTTGATGTGTTGTCAAAAAGAAAAGATTCCTAATGCATTGTGATTGGCCTCATGTTTGTCAGAAAGTGCAGGCTAAATCCCAGCCTTTTAGATGGATTACACAGAAAAGAGGCCTAAATTGCTTGAGATGCAACGGTTACATGTTTCCAAAGCAGATATCATATTTAATGAACTATTAAAATCCTAAGATCATTTCCAGAAATAGCTTTAATCTTTTAACATGATAAATTTCCCTTTAAGGTAATAATTATGATGTATACTGAGATTATTTCCATCCAAGCATACATTTTTAATTCATCAGAGAGTTGCTGACTTTGCAAAGCTCCCTGGCGATGTGCTTCCCTTAAAATAACTTGGTGGATGCTATCCTGATGGATGCACAAAAACAGAGGTAATGACAAGCCTGTGATGACTTGACCTCTGCTCACATAACACCAACATATAACCTCACTTCTATCTTCAATAGGTTTGTTGTTTTTTGTTGTTGGTTTTTTTTTTTTTTTTTTGGGGGGGGGGGGGGTGTCGCATGTCAGTGGTAGGCCATGGAGCGCATTTGCTTTTGTATTGCATGATACAAAAACCGGTCAGAAATGAGCAGTTCTGCTGGCTTTCACAAACACCCATGGCTGACCTTTTCTAGCTCTAGGATATAGAGCCATGCATCATGGACCACTGCCTCAGGCACTCAGGATTCTGGGTGGGAGATGTCTTCAGGGAGACTCTGATCAAACAGAGAGCAAAGAGAGTAATCAAAAAAGGTTCACTTTCATCCGCGCAATTTTGTGCAACAGACAACTATTTTATACTGGTAATTCATGTAAAATGAAATAATTTGAATTACATTTCTATCAACAATTATTCTGATCATGTTTTTAAGTGAAATTACTTGGAATGCAATTCTATTTGAAAATATTTCATAACTCTTTTGGAATGCCCTACAAACCAGGTGTTCCTTGCCATTTTCCCGTCTTGTCTTTTTTGTCCTCTTATTACCTGGGGCACGTACTGTTTCAAAGAAAAGGAGGATTAGGCAGAAGTAATACCTTAATAAGAAACATATTAGCGGGTTTCAGAGGACTATTTTCAGCAGGTGCAGCGGGTGCAGGCTTCAATAATGGCGAATCACATCAGCTTCCCTCACCGTCATTAAAATCAGCAGACAGTTTAATGGGTGGTGGGGGTGGGGAAGGAGGGGGGGACATCCAGACTGGCTTCCCTAAGGAGAAGAAGAATTTCTCTGGAGGCGCACACTCTCTAAAGCAAAACAGAGACATAAATTTTACAGAAGCCTAGACAACTTCTTACATCAGATGTATGAAAATAACAGCTGTGGCATAGGAGTTAATGTGATTTTAGCTGCTGTCAGGTTATACAAATTATTAGCTGGGATGCACAGAAGGTGTGTAAAAGATTTATTAGGTTGATTAAGGGCTGCAACTTACACATTCTGCTTCTTTTGTCAAAACACATTTCCCCTCAATTCCTGGTGAATTGAAATGATACATTTACGTTACTCTTTTATTTCAGATTAATCCATCAAAGTGTTTTAGTGTTATGTAAAGGAAAAATGCTAGAAATAAATAAGAAAAAAACAAAGGGATTTTGGGGCATTTTTATTAGTACAAACTAGAAGCAATACACAAAAGAGTATGTTGTTAATCCATATTGTAATCAGCAAATTCTTGCACAGTCAAGCTAAGTGGTAAATCAGAGTTTGTGTGCTGATAAATTATGTAAAAAAAAGCTATTTTAAAGTAATCTCTAAGAACCTAAACGTTTTATATGGACAACCATTTTGGTTCAATTTAGTGAAGTGATTATAGTTAAAGTTCACACCTAAATATTCAAGAAGCTTAACTGCAAAAGTAGAATATTTAATTCCACTATAATCAAAGTTCAGACATCTTATAATTGATTCTATTTAAACTGCTTTATTAAATTCATATCCAGTTTCATTAAGAACAATTCTGTTCAGCACAGTTTATTATAATTGTATGCATCTAATGCTAATTGATAGGAAGTTGTTTTGGTACAGAATTGTGCAGTTCTCATTAAATCTTAACTTTGGCTCAGTATTTAACATCCGTGACAGAAACAAGGCAATCCGCCAACAGAAAGTGACTTGCAGCAGAATCAGGCTAAGGGAGCACCAACCTGCCCTGAGAAAGAGAGAGACGCAAGTAAACATGAAAAAGAAAAGCGAAGCCATGGGTACCTGCTGTGACAAACACAAAACAAACAAAATTCACAATGAGACGAAGCACATTGAACTTGGAAGAGCTGATGCACTGAAGAAGTGTGTGCATGCTTTCACTGACTTCAGTTTTTAGAAAATGCCGTCTGGGCTCCGGTGACAACAAGACATGTTGAAAAGCAAGCAGTTTCATGCCAACAAGACGAGGAGAGAAATTTATGTTCCTTGTGCGAATAAGAACATTATTTAAGTTTAAGTTAACTCCTGATATAAAAAGGAGTGCAGACTGAATGGCTGCCCTGTTATGTGTTTTGCCACAAACTACTTTTTTTTTCAGAGTGCAGGGAGAGCTGACTGAGTTTAGGAGAAGAGGACCACATAGCCCTTCCACTCAGTGCCAGGGTTACTATAAAACCTCATTACTGGGGTGTCATAGAAAATTTGTGCACTTTCTGCTCCATCTAGCAGCAATTTTGCTGGATAAGCACTGCTCTCGTTTGGCTCATTTTAAGCATTTTCACTAAAGAAAAGCCTGCAAACAGAATGCCATTGCCTCACCACAGGGGCCCTGGCAGCATACTGTTGCCCCCCCCAGTGCTGGTCCCTCTCTCATATTCCAATGTTGATTTTGTATTCTATAGTTTGCGCATACATGCATACACATTAGGAACACGTCTGTAGCTTCATTGGCTGCATATGTAGCATGATGTGGAGTGTAATGGAAACAGCAAATTTCCATCTGTTTCCTCTTTCAAAGCTATGAATTTTGATATCTCGTAAGAATAGGGAAATGCAGCTGTAATAATGGAAGATTTTTCAGGATAAGAATCCAAGTTGAACACCATTTGTGAAGTCAGCACTGTAAAAGTTAAATGTTTTGCTATTATCTGTCTGTTTTTTGTTACATTTGGAACATGGAAAACAGCACCCCAAAGCAAAAAAAAAAGGGTTTTAATTTACATTGGGCAGCTGGTACAGGCAAGGCATTCATATGTTGTTCCCCCCTCCCTCTCAGTCTGTGAAAATTCTGATTTTATGAAAGCAAACAGAATGACATGTTTATAAAAATGGATTCCTGCCTTCTGGACAAACTTCTCAGGCAGTGGCATTTTGGCCTCATCTCTGCACAGAGGAACCTTGCAATTTCAGAGGAGATGGGGAGGGGATTCAAAGAAAAATGATAAAGGATTGAAGTGTCATTGGGCCATCCTGTAAGGGATTTTTTTTTCCCTTTTCAGTTTTTATTTTATCTTTTTGCAACAGTAGCAGTGGACATTAGCTGAACAGAACATAACGGAGATCCTGAATAAAACATGATCAGATAAAAGCCAAACATGCAAGCGTGAATAAAACAGAAAGGTCAGTAAGAACACTGGCCATAATTATAGCTGGAGAATTTGCCAGGGTTGCACTAATTAAACCACAAACAAATCTCCAATCTCAACCTCCCCTTTTCCCCCTACAGCCCAACAGCAAGCCTACATATTAATCATTGGGGAAGGAAGTGAAGACTTGGCTGCCCAGTGCTGTTGTACTAAAACAGTGTAGTTAAAAACAAACACACACACTCACATCGGTCACATTATACCTGAGACCAAACAAGAAGTGAGGCTGGAGGAAAATACAGATTAGATCAAAGGGTGAAAAGCTGGAACCAGTTGAAGGTTGAGTAGCCTCCTGGTGGAACAAGGACTGCAACTAATCAGTGTCTGTAATCGAAGTGGTGTAAGAAGCCTCTACAACACCGGAACTTCCTAACTGAGACGAAAGGAAACAAAGGCAATCCTGGCAGGCTGTCTTGTCATGAGCGTCTCAGACAGCAATGAACAGGTTAAGGTTAAAGCTGGGTCTTGCTGTTTCCCACCTGCAGAGCTTCTTGTTCGCATGTGCGTTTACTGTGTGTGCAGCACCGCCTGTATCACGCTGTTCACCTCCAGTGGTGTGACTGTAGGTGTCTTTCTCGTTAACGCAGGATTGCTGCTGATGATCTGAGAGCTCCCCCTGTACTTTTGTGTTTACAAAAGTGTAGCACATGGTGCCTGTGGGGAGACAGCAGAAGAACAGCAACAATTAATTATCTTGAAATTTACCCAACACCAGTACCAACACAGTGCACAAGTTGCATTTGCAGATGTTCTCTCTTAACAAAAAGAAATGAATTTCAAGTCTATCTTTGACACGGAAAAAGGCTTGCCACCTGCTTCCTTCTCTCCCCTGCTCACCTGCTCCTTACAGTCTGATATGAGGGAAAATATTGTACAGTTCCCTGTGATCCAGATGGCTAACTGTACACGACCTCCAGCGCTGAATGATAAATGGCAAAAAAGCACAGTTCATCCATCGCCCTGCTTACCTCTCGGCTGCACACTGAAATTGCTGCTGAAAGTGTGGCGAAAAGCACAGTTGGATGTAGGAAATCAGGCTTCACTGGGGAGGGTTTGATATAGAAGGATTCTGTTTCTACAGACACTCTGCTGACATAAGCTACCTGCGCTTTTGTATTCACCGGTGGGGGTTCAACACTCAAAAGCTAACAGTGGTGGTCAAAATGCTGTCAACAAAGATTTGTAGCTCCTGCGCTTCTCTGGTTTTGAGTAGAGGGGAAACTGGTTGCATTTTGTCCCTCTGCTGTCGGGCAACTTAGTCGTCACCCTCAAAATCTACCGCATACTCTGGCTTATCCAAAAAACTGGTGCGTTCACCTAACTCATCAGAGACATATAGAGCCATGAGCACTGTTTAAGTGCTTTAAAGTGTTAATCCTGAGTTATACTGCAAGGTGTGGTGTGCTCCGTGGAACCAAACCCTCTGGAGATTTAAAGTGAGAATATTAAAGCACTGAATCCAGTATCCGAGGCTTGTACTGTTTTCTCTCTTAATGCATCCATCTGATCTCCTCTGCTAGGCTCTCCGCTTTGGGAGTGAAGCCTTTAGGGTTCACATGGGCCCAGCAGTCGCCTCTGTCTGGAGGAGCCACAGAAAATGTGTGGCCTTCACAGTTAATCATAACTCCAACTTATTCTTGCCTGATTGTATTGGCGGCTCCAGGGATCTGCCATAATTGGATCCTTGTAAGTGGGATGGAGGAGCTAAACAACCAGATTGCTGTTTGTTTATACCTTTTTCATATATTAGTAACGTGCAGAGACTTCTCAAGCAGTCTGGGACTTCTCTTGCTGTTTGCCGCTCTAATTAGTAATTCATTCTTAACATATGCCTCAATTGTGGCCCCATCCAGCTATTTGTGATTAACTCAACTTTAATTAGAGTTGCTGATGCAGACTTTGGCTCTGCTTGAAAACCACCAGAACCTCGCATGGATACGCGTCACAAACAGCTGACAGTTTTATTAGCTTGGACGGAAAATGCAAAAGAAGCTATCTTGAACATGTCAGAGAAATTGGTGGGACAATAATGCAGAGACAAGTTGTTTGATGGTTCTCTGAAAGTAGTGTTTTACAGCTGTTGATAAATTTCCCTAGCTATTTGTGTGCACACAAAAATTAAATGTTGCAGTTAATAAAGTGCAGAACAACAAAGGCCATGCTTGATCTTGAGGCACGAAAGTACAAACTAGGTATGAAATTGCTACTTCTAGTCCACTGACTCTGTCCTAACGAGATGATTTATTAACTAATATATTGCATGGACTGCTTTTGACTATTTTTTAATTTTATTTTTTCATGTACCAGAGTTTTAGATGACTGTGCTCCATTGTACTGTTCGCTGCAAGTCCTTGACAGCCAAGAGAGACACACACTGAGTTTAATCTAACAATTTCTCACCTCTCAAATACTTGTCACCGCCCACTGGTTTAACAACCTGACTTAATCAACTAGGATTCCATGTTTCCTTTATCGCTTCCTTTGCAGTAATTAAGCAGCACCTTTGTCTGACAGCCCCCATGTCACCTTGGAGAACGTGGACAGGATGAGAGAGCGCCCAACACTTTGATGATAAGGAAGTTTATCGCTATAAAACCGTGTTTAAGGTGTTCAGAAACACTGCAAACATTCATGTTGCTGTGGTGACACTACATTGGAAAAATAAATCATAAATGGCTCTCACATTAGAGTGCGCTATTACCAAACACCAGTAATTAAACGCCGACAGCTTTGCAGATTAATTGCAAAATGGGGTTTGTGGGGAAGCTCATGCAGGGAAGGGGGCATTTAGTCACATGGCTTCGAGTTCCCCCACAGATAAAGCTCATTTTCTCTACCAGTGGGGTAGAAAGAATGGAGAACACAGCCCATTTGGTTTTAGCCTCACATGGGGCCCACAGGGGTAGCCAGCATTTTATTTAAGGTCACCGGGAATAAATGGGATTCAGGCTGTGTCTGGCAGGTTGCAGTGGACAGGGCCCAGGCTGGGGCCTTCCAGCCCCGCTGCCCCCAGGCACCCTCTCCATCTCTTCTCGCTGGAGAGCACAGGTCTTTTCCTGCATTCAATTTCACTGTCTGAAGCCTGGGCTAAATACCTCACAACTCTCCTACTTCTAATAACAGCACTGTGTCAAAGGGTAATAGCATGTTAAAATCCCCCTCAGGTTGTTCAAAAGGGCGAATACAGAGGGAAAAAAAAGTTTCCCAGTTGAAAAGCTCTTAATTCTGTTTAGCTCAATAACGAGAAACAAAGAAATGGGGAGGGCTTGCATTAAAACCCAGGCACCCCATGGTAGACCACATCAGATCATCCTCCGTGGGGCAACCCTGTGTTTGAGCCTCTCTAATAAAACCCACCATAAGCCACCGTGGAAATGACTGGCCATCACAGTTTAATGGTTTTTCTCTCAGGTGGAAGCAACAAAAAGCTACAGGAATGGATCTGGCTGCTAGTCAGATTTTGTATGAGTGACTGTGCTTTTGAGGAACTATGAGAGGTTGGACCCTCGTCCCATCACAGCATGACTCAGAGTGAAAGGGACTGGAGCTCATGCTGAAGCCAAGCTGCTCTGAAGAGCTGTTAGTGTTTGAGTGGGCCATGTGCTTTTACTGAGGATGGGAGGGGGCGTGGGTGGGGGGTTGAGTGGTGTACCTTCAGAGCAAATCATGCTATGCTAAACAAGTACAAACATGTTTCTTATGTCTGGCTGCTTAATACATTTTCATTATTTCACGACTTTGTAACCTGATGTTTTAGGAATCACAAAAAAATTGGAAAAGAAAAATGTAAAAACTGGAGCTGGAAAGGTAAATCAGTTGAACTTTGACCAATCAGGGACTCAGATTTGGTAGTGACAAATAACGTAATTTTTAATACACAAAACTGCCAACTGTTTAAAAAGAGATCATGAAGGAGAAATTAATAATTGTGCTCGGATAGAATTATATAAATCGGAATAGAGCTGTAAAAGAAAAATGCCTCGAGCAAGATTTGTGAGATTCACTCCGTTTCGACATTTTGCACCAAGAAGCCTTTTCTAAACGGAAAACTTTGGTGTTTTTTCCTCGTTAATCTTAACTGTTAAAATCTTGTAATTTAACAGTTATGACTTTCTTTTTCATATATTTACGACTTAAAAGTCGTAATTTAAAAAGATTTTATTTTTTTGTAAACTTGCCCTAAAACTCCTTTGTATAAAAGACCATGACCATGTTGGAAAATGTCACAACGCTTAAGATTAATGGCAGGCAAAATCTTTTGACTAAAAAAAAAAGAAATTTGCTCTCTAACAGTTTTGATTGGACTAAGCTGTAAAGAGGCTCTGCAACTGAGAAACTACTTTCAACAGCGAGGGCATTGAGTACTTTCCATGATACGTTTTTGTATAAAGGACAACTATTGTACTACTTGTCGTTTTTTTTTTTAACATTCCTATTTAGATGACAAAAAAGCATGAAGGGAAAATGACCCAAGTAGTTTAAAAGTCAAATCGTCAATCATTGCTTTTGCCTCTTTTGACCAAAATAACTAAGAAAGTCTTACATTCCCTTCATGTAGAATGAGGTAATAATTTAGCTTAGTTAAAAGTGTTAAGGAATTAACAAAAAAACACTGTGTTCCTGTGTACTACAATAAGCTGGTAAAGCAAAAACTCTAAAAATTATTTAATACTTTTTAAGATTATTTAAGTATTTTGTATGCAGTTACCTTGACAAAAACACCCAAGCAATGACAGTATCTCTCTAATAGAATTTTAATTTATTTGTGGACTTTATAATGCCATCTTCTAACCTTTATTAACTTGGAGTAGTTTGGGTCATTATCCCATTCAAAGGTCATCATTTAGTTTGGCTTTAGTTCCTGAATCTCTGTTTGATACAAAGCAGACTTCACAGTTACAATCAATGACTGCATACTGCCAAGCCAAAGCATGTCCATTGTGATTTGTCAGAGCTGGTATGAAGGTCAGACTTTGGAAAAGCTTTCCTTGATTCATTGGTCTGTGCCTTATGTGTGCAGCTTTTTTCTGCTAAGGAATAAAATAAAAGTCCCATTTATTCAGCTCCGAAACTCTCAAAAGGGCTAATTTTTGAGTATAGATGTATCTGCTGTCCTGTTCAATTGTTGCACAGAGAATTCCTATGGTGTTAAATTGCACTTATACTAGATTCCATACCTTTTTTTCTGCGCCCAATCTTAGAGTGTTAAAGTCTTCTAAAGTCGTATGGCTTGTTGTTTTGACAATCCACTACGTATTTACTGCACTGACAGTCTAATTGTCCTTTTACAGTTATAATAACAGGCTAAAGGTGACAAGTATTGCTTAGGGCCCTCAAGGTTTTTACAGACTTTGACACCTCTAATATAGGCCTAGCACGCAGTGAGGACATGTGCTCATGACTGCAACTAATACATGTTCTGATTCAGCATAGATTTTGATCTGGAAAACAAATTTAAAAAAAGAACCAATTTTCTAAGCTGTGACAAAATATTTTCATCGAGTAATATACAAGGGAGTACCAGGTGTGTATGTGTGTGCACACCTGTGTGTTGTGTGACAGATGTTTTGATATTCCCTGTCTGTCAGCCTGCTGACTGATTGATTTAATCACTGTTTGAGCACCAATGTGGATATACTCTGTTGTGGTTATTTTATACTAACTAAACCCACACCTAGTTGCACAATATTCACCTCCCTCTTTTTTTTCCAAACATAAGCATGGAAATTAGGTATGAATGTGATTATGCAGATTGAGAGAGGATTCATGGGTACCAAATGTCAGATGTCAGGTATGCATTTTCAGGCCCTTGTGGGATGGAGATGATTATCATGGTAATTATTCAGCATTTGAACAATCCGTTTTCTGTGCAGAACACTGGGAAGCACATCTGCCCAGGGACCTGATTTTGATGTTTGTTTGCCTGTCTGCCACCATAAACATAAGTGTGTTAGTCAGAGATATAGTGGGGAAACAGGGAGATGAGGCAGAGTGAGGTGATGAAGAGAGTGCAATGTTTGCAGTTCGACTGAGATAAACTTGGGCGCAGGAGGAAAGACTTGCTGTTCCTTTACCTCCTTCGCTGCTATTCTTGGTTTGTTTCAGCGATATAGAGATACTGGGTTGGAGGTTGAGTATACTGTATGTCAGTTTTTGTTTTGTTTTTATCTCCCAGCGGGGGTTTTGGCCAGGGCTTTCCTCGTTTTTCCGTCCTTTTGCTTTATTATTCATGTTTTGTGAGTATAAATCAAGTCTTATGCCTTATTATGCATGGATATTTTTTTCTGCGTTAAACCCATTAATTCTTGCATTGAACTCCCCCCATCCATGACTCTGTTGCACTGACACGGAAATGCCATGCTATGAATGGCCACCGGGAGAATTAGATGGCCTCCCCCATACTGGTAGTCATTAACCCCGTGACTGGAGAGTGACCCCAACACCTACACAGAAACACACTTCATCCTCATCATAAGGCTTTGTCGCCACTCTTTGATGTCGCTGTCAGTCCTGATGTACTCTGCTGAGCAAACGGCCATGGCTCAGTTCCCTTATGGCTTCCTACTCACACAACTCACTCTGCACAATGCTCTTGCTCTCCACACAGACTCCCATTAACTTCTACAGACATTGGCTAATATAATAGATGATAGATTTGAACTATTTTTGTGAGGTGATTTATCAACATGCAGGCAACGTTTAACTTCATGAAGTATTTTTGATGGAAAATCTCATAAAGTAATGCACTTACTGGTTGCTGTAATACAGCTGGTTAATATTTCTGCTGCTGCTTTCAAATATAGCATGATTTAAATTGCATACACGCTCACTCGTCCTTGTTGGGGCCACTTGACTTATTCCGATGATTAGGGGTAGCTTTGGCCCGAAAGCTAGATGTTCCACAACTGTGGCACTGTGACCTTGAGCTCCAGTTCTCCAGGAGAAGTGAAACACTGCATGAGGAGGCGGAGATGAAGAGGATACCAGGAACAGACAGCTTAAAAGGGGGTTGAGTGAATGTGTGGAGAGAGCCACAACACCTACTTGCTCTAAATTCATTATATTCACAGTTAAAGCTGAAAAGTAGAGAAGCTTCTACAATAAATTGTTAACTAAGGTTGACCAGGATAATTCAAGCATGTAAACAGCTATTTTTTTAAACAATAAACTAGGCTTGTAATGAGTCTAACTATTATTTGCACTTTCCTCCATCTCTTCTTTTTCATTATATTTAAAAAAGCCTATAAAAAAATGATAAATGCATAAATGAACCCAGGAAAGGGCCAGTGTTATTCTAATATAGCATGTTTAGGAATCTGTCTGTACTTTTTTCACTGGGTTTTGAATTTAGCTCTGTTGGTAAAACTTTTGGTCTTCATTATGTCTAGATTATATTACAAAAGGGCTGGACTTTGAGCAGAAATCTAAGAATTAAAAACACTTTAAAAAAACCTCACACAAAGAATATATCTGTAATTGTTAATAAATATATTTATTCTGTTATTTTGCAGAAATCTTTAAATTAGATTTTTTGTTGTTGTTCGGACATACTTTCTGCAGAGCGGCAGTAGTTAATTGGAAATACAACTCCCCTTCCCCTTCTCATTGGGGAGGGAGGCAAGGAGGCAGTTGTGGCCCACTCCGCGTATTTTCTCAAATATGCTCTTATTAAACCGGCATTTTTTTCCCTCTGCTCCTGATTCCTGATGGTTTTAATTAAGAAATAATAAGCTTCATGTTCATAATATGTGTCCTCCATCATCAGAAAAATGCCAAAAGAACGTGCTAAAAACACCAAAAACAGCATTTTAATTGCAGTGGGTCTTTAGTGTGTATATATTTGGAGTAAAGTAAACAATGTCTTTCATTATATGTTCTCTTTTTGACTTTGAACATGGTTAGTGTACATATAACACATGTAGATTGTCAAATCTTGTCTTTGTAAAAATATGGGGAAAGATTAGAAGCAAAAATTAAAGAATAGTAGTACAGGGGTGCAGTTACTCTGATGTGGTATCCAGCATTGTTTGTTTCTCATTTTTAAAAAGCAAACAACTTTTCCAAAGTATGTCTTTCAATTTTACTGTCATATGATAAAAAGCAGTTGCAGGTTCTGAAATGTTGGAGAAAGCTGGGGTTTTTGTTAGCTTTTTCTCTTTTAATTAATATTGTTTGTTCCAGTCACTAAAAAAATACTTTTTTTAATAGCATGTATCTGTTATCTTCTGTAGAAAGACTACACATCGTAATTGAACACAGTAGTTTGTGGGAATTTCTCTATTTCAGCTCCTTTTGTCAGTGATGTGAACATGATCCCCAATTATACCCAATTTAAGGGCTACACTCAATCTTGTCCCGCTTAAACAAATAAAAAAAATTGCTTTTCCAAGTAAAGCATTTCACATGGAAGGTTTGAAACTGACAGCAGCACTAATCTATGGATACCAGATTACCAGTCTGCACGAAAGCCAGCAGCTAACTCTCTGTCCTGCTGTGTAAGCCTGGCTCATGCTGTTTCATTTCAGCCAAAAATACCAAACCATTTTCCCAGAAAGTCACGCTCACCAGAATTGTATCACTCTCACAGCCTGTAGAACAGTTGAATGCTATCTGTCCCTGTTATAGTGGTGTGCAGGTCTGTTCCCAGGAGCAAAAAACTGGAATATATATGTGCAGACAGTGGATAACCAGCCTGCCGCCAGCAAGGAGAAAGACCCAATTGCTCACTTAACATGTGTGCAGCCACAATTGAAAAACTTATCTGTAAGTCATAGTTGAGGGAAAGAAAAGACATCAAAAACTCTTTTGTATTTTACCAATATGGTGTTAATTCTCTAAGAATAATTCAGACTAAAATGACAAAAATTAGAAAAAGATTGATTTTTGTGGAGATATATTTAATTGATCTTAAATCACAACAGTCACAGAATAATAAAAAATGTGTTTTTGTATGTTCTTTTGGCATTTTTCTGATGATGTAGGACACATACAAAGAAAATTCAACTCAAAATTGCATTTCTGAGTATTTCTGTATTCAAATAATTGTAAATCAGCAACAGACAAAAAAAAATGTTTTAAAATAGCTTATTTGTGACATAGAAAATACGCTGCACAAGTTAAAAACTCTTTGCTCCTGAAAAAAGTTCAGCACCGGCCGAACATATTCGGAAAATTGTTTGTAAGTAGTCATTTTCTTTATGGCATTTCATTTTATTTGCTGTGCAAGGTAATTCAACAATCTGCATGTGCTAGCTTCAAATCAGTTCTGAGCCACAGCCAGTGCTGCATGCTGGGGCAACGTAGCCTAAATTATAATGTAATTCAAAGCATTTTTCATTGGATTATCAAAGTTCTTTTCGTGTGTAATTCTATTAAACAGCAGTCTTGTACACACATTTGTTTGGTCATCCTGCAGATTGTTCAAAAAGTGTTGATTTTGAACCAAAAAATATGTCACTTTTCACTGTTTCTTTATCGCTAAAAAATAAACAATGTGGGATTTTGGTCAAAAACTTCTTAATCATAATTAAAATACCTCTGGGAACTTTTTTAAGTGTCATTGAGGGACTTTTTAAAATTTATTCAAACAAAACTTCTGTTAATTACACAGCGTGGGCTTAGAGGTTCTTACCATGCAGACGCACAATCTAAAAACACAAGCCTCATTCACTGAAGATTGTGTTTTTGTATTCTGAAGTTGTGAAATGAATCCAAATAAAGGTGGGACACCCCAAAGTCACAGAGAGTTGATGAGGGAGGATGTCAAGTATTGTTGCAGTGTTTTTTTTTTTTTTCCTGACTCCGTCCCCCTTCACTGCTCACTCTGCCATCAATAGATCTCATTCAGCTGAGGCTTTTCTTTCACTCTGTGTTGGATTGTGGTAACAATTGCCTCTTGATGGGGAGGAAAGTGCGGCATGTCAAGGTCAAAATTGTGTGCTAATTAACGTTCACTACCGAACTTCTGGTGCTGACTCCTGTGCCCTTCACCCTTGAAGCCTCCTGGCATTACGTGTGTCTATGCAATGTGTTCTCTATCATTTTCCCATTGCCCTTTCTTTTTGACCGCAAATGCCAGATATCTGAGACTGCCAGTATAACACACAACCTGTCACCTATCAACGCCTCAGACAGGGCAGGCACATATAGCATGCAGTAAAAAGAGGTGGGCGTGGTTGCTGGAGGGTGGTACTGAGGATAGGCATCCCACGACAGCACAAAAGCGAGATGTGCCAGTTGAGTTCACCGAAGAAGATGGAAAAGAGCATGTAAAAGAGAAGGACGCTTCCACTCTGTCCAAATCAGGCAGGCGAACTGAAGTTGATATAAACACAAACAAAAGTTCAAAGTTAATGATGCCTGCAAAGGATGCTGTGGCAAAAGTTCAGCTACTTCTTCGTGGTTTATTTTCAGCTCTTTGAATGGGAACAGCAATTTCCTGCAGCCTTGAGTATGAGCAATATCACTGTAAAATCACTGAACTAATTCATCACTCTTGACTTCCTCGAGTTTTTGCTGTACTGTTGGGGGGGAAGGGGGCTGTTCTAATTGCAAGACATGAAATTGTGATCCAAGCTCCAAGTCTGCCTTATCATAGTCCAGTGCGAGCCTGTAGATTTACCACAATCAGGTGGTGCTAACCAGAAGACTGTTTTAAACAACCATGGACTGGATTATTAAATGAGGAGAATTTGTGTTTTTTCTTTTTAACTGTGTCTATTTTGTTTCACACATAACAAATGTTTTGCATCATGTAGCAACAATTGACCAAATAAATGGATCCAGCTTTATCATAGTTGTTGCTTATTAAATCCTCCCTCAGAGACCTGACTTGTTATCATCAAATCTGGTCGACATGTTGCCTGGGTGTGTAACGCTTTGCAAGGCGGAGATATGTTAACAAGTCTGAACCGTAAGTACCATCCATATGGATGTTTCTGCCCTGCTCCAGTCAATGTAGTGGTAACACACAGGCCTCTGAAACACATGCACAATGCATGCACCATGCACGTGTTTCCGAATTTTTGTTTATTATGTATTTATGCTGTAAGCCTGAGACTTGCTGTGATCAAATGTATCTGTTTCAGCATGGATCAGTGAATATCTCTGGCACAACACCATTTCTATGGCACCCTGCTCTCCATCTACCCTTTTGCTTTGTTTCCACTTATCAAGCTCAGTCAATTTCACTTCAGGGTGGCTGTGGTGTAGAGGTTGAGCTGTCAAGATCTGATTGGGAGGTCAAAGGTTTGATTCTCAGTTTGCCATTGACTTGCCTCTGTCTAGCTAGCGCCTTGTATGGCAGCTTTGCCGCCAACAGTGTGTGGGTATGACTAACTGGAATTTGTAACTGTTAATGTTTTGGACCTTAACACTTTAATACTGGAGCTTCAGCTCCATAGTTGACATTCTTGTGCTACAATAATTCCTCAACTGTTTATGCGATTAACATAATTCCAGCTGAGGCAACCAGTGACGAGAGCTCTCCCAGGGCCGGTGCCTGGGGGCTGGGGCCCGGTGCTTGCTCTGGGGGGGGGTCTGCTCTCCTGGTTGGACTGGAGCTTGCACTCTCTGTCCCCCCATGCCTCTCTGCTCTCTGGCTTTGGGGGCCCCCGTGGCGGTCCTGCTGGCCCTGGCCTGGGTGGCGGATCTGATCGCCCAGGGGGCGGTTGTTCTCTATCCGTTGCCGTGCGGGTGTTGGGGGGTTCTGGCGGCAACTGCTGCTGCGGCGGGGGTCTTGGTGTGGGGATGGCTGGGCACTCTCCCTCCTTCTTTTTACATTTCATCATCCACTTTAGAAGAACATAAACACTCACTTGAGCACAGGTGTTAGCTCACCTTTGCACAAAAATTTTGCGTGGTTGAATGGAATGTTCCACACTAGTTGGTTTGAATGCATAGGTATGCATGTGGGAACATTATTTGTATTGTGTAAATGTTGACAAGTGAACGCTTTTGGAGCCAACAGGTATGTTTGTGCCATTTGGGTGTGTGTGTGGACAGGCCCCGCCTTTATAGAGAGATTCATAACCTCTGTTGTTAAAATAAAATATATTCAACACAAGAGGCCTTCAGCTCTCATCTGTTTGGCCAGCTGTTGGACAGGACAAGTTAAAAAAAACAAAAACAAAACATAATTACAGCTATTTCTGCTGCAGAAAAAAGTGTTTTTGATTCCCGCCAAAACAAACGGCGAGATTGGAGGAGATTTTGGAAACAGAGATGAAATATGGCGTTTAAAGACATTTACATTGTTGACATTAAACAAATGTATATTTGTAAGAGCAAACACAGTTTTAACTTAATTAAGGAACAAAAGGGTCGGTGGAAACTATTGGCTATGGTATAAATCAAATTCAGAGCAAAACAAGCAAGAGAACATCCATGCATCATGGATTCTAATTTTTTTTTTTTTTATAATTCTTTAACAAATTCTTGAAGAAATTCTTTTTTAAGGATAAAAAATGTCCTTGTGTGATTAAAAAAAACTTTAAAGGGTGAATGAAAATGCTTTTCATTTATTGTATTTCAAAACGCAGAAGACATCTATTAGCTATGCACTACGTTGGGAACAAATATGTCCTGAGTCTGCTGAATGCCTTCGGAGAATCAGTCTAGCATGAAAATCCCATCAGCTTCTTGGCCCGATGTAAGGGAGACATTTTTTACTCATCATGTCCTAATGCCATCCAATGCCATCCCTTTAATACTCTCGATGCGTCCCAGTAAAAAGAAAGGTGTGCTCTCTCAGCACTTTTTCCATTACATGCTAGCTCACTGGGGAAAATTTCAGGTGCTTTTAGTGGGACTCAGTAATGAGCAAGCCGTAGACATGTAATCCAAGTTGATTGGTCAATAGCCTAAAACGACAGTCAGTGACATAGCAGTGGAAACATGTTGCTACACTTTTTCATCATCTTAGAACCTTTTAAAGGGGAGGTCAACTGAATCAAAATTGACCCCCGTTCGTTTTGCCCATACTTTGGGAGCACAGTGGCATCAAATGTATGCTGACATTTTTAAAAAAGGCCAGTACAAAAAGTTTTAGTTTTCAAGATTACATAAAAATACTAGATACATTCTTCTTAGTAATATATGCCTACTTTTGTCATAAATTTAAAATGTAGTTTTAGACTGGGTGCTTCAAACAGGTGAGTGAGGTTCTTGAAATGGAGCTATGTCTATGTGTAAGTCTATGTGAAATATCAAAGCCACTGCAGGTTTCAATTACCACTGTCAGAAATGTCAGTAAAAAAAAATGGCAATAAAAGGTAACTGTTTGACACGTGGTGTGGAAGACAAAATGTCCAAATAAAAATCTATACAGTGCACACAAACACCAACAATCCTCATGGGAGAAAGAATACCCTGTCAAAAAGGAAGTCAATATCTAAAGTCTAATCCAGTTATATTTAGAATAGGTGCTCTGAACTCATCAGTTTATTGAACTGTTATTTTACAATCACAAATAGATAGAATTCAGATCTTTAAAGGTTTTAAAAGGAGCAAAAATTCAACCTCAGTTGAACGTTGTGTGACTTTGCAGTCTGCTGCGATTATGACAGTCTGTCTGACAGCTGAAATTGGGTCATGCTGCGGAACAGAGCTCCCAAACACACCAACAAATAGGAAAACAGGTTTCCTTTAAAAGAAATAGAACCACGTGGTAAAAGATGATCAGCTAAAGTCTAAAAACAGTCAGCAACGTTGCAAGTCCTCCAAAATTATGCATTTGGGTTCACTGTTTTTCATAATGTCATATTTTTGTTTATCCATATTTCTACGTTTACCAAATGTCACAACCACAGATATATTTGCTTTAATATATCACGCAACTCTGTAAATGTTGCCAACATTTTTGCAAAGATGGTTTGAGAAAACCGGTTTGCTGAGGCCATTTTGATATCTTGTCCACATGCTCATCAAATAGTATGAGGAGCTTAGTGCTTTCTTGTGTTAGACAGTTTTAATGTAACAAAAGGGGTTTATTACACTATTACTAGGCACTCCAGAGGTGTTTAATCTGGCCCCCTATTGTCTATTTATTTAATCTAATTTTATGGATGGGGGTAAACTCAGGTCAGACAAAGGAGAAAGATATGATTGGAGGGAATGAGGGTAGGAAATGTAGGATAAAGTGGACTAAGCACAAAAAAGAAAGGAGCAAAAAAATCTAATAATAGATAAAAATAGATAAATTCTTTTTAAATTGAAAGAATCATTTCTTGGTCAGGCAGACACTTTTTTTTTGTGCTTGTATTCTAGTCTGAAAACACAAAGTACTATTTAATAAAGTGTATACATGTATTTACCTGAGCGTGTGCCTGTTGAAAAATACTTTCTTCCAAAATGATAAAGGACTGCCTTTTCCATTTCTGGATAATCCCTTCTTACTGTCAACTTTCTTTTTTTAATAAACAGACCATCTCTGTGGAATATCATTATGTCCCTGGGAATTTTAATTACTCCTAGAAATTTGCAGTAATACCTAATTTTAGTTCAGATTAAGAGCAAGAAAACAAAGTTTTTAGTGCTTAGGGAATCAACAACTTAACCAACGTCTTTTAGTAGAGTCAGCAATTGTGGTGCTCTTGAGCTCCACATTTCTTTCTAATCTCTTTGTTAGATGGGATTGAAGCTCTGATTGCTTCCACCCTGCTCATTATTTCAAACAGCTGCTTTTAGGTCTTTTTGGGTTCACATAATGTGTTTTTTTTCGGTAAAGCAAAGTGTACTCTGAAGTAATCTCATCACATTATTAGCAAAGAATTAATTTGTCAAATTGAAATTAGTGAAACCTCTTTACAAACAGAGGGCTATTTTTTGTACTATGGCTTTTAAGGAAGTTTGGCCAACAATGTGCACTTTTATGTTTATTTAAAAAACGATTTACATTGATTCCCCTAAGCTCCCTAATGTTCCATAATTATCTGCATGGAGCATCCATACCATTGCATGTGTTGTTTTATACTGCTGCTGTTTAGCAGGAATAAAACAGATATCGAAAAACATAAAATATGACTCCAGAAATAACATTTTCCTCTAAAATCTACTTCCTGCCAAGTGAACAATCATGAAATCAGTTCAATTCAATGTGTTTCATTTTAAAGAATTTTCAATGTATTGGGTACCATGCATCAACAGCACAAAGCAAATAGTCAAATTGGCTAAAAATGTACCTGTGAAAAACAGTTGGAGATGTTGTGATGGTTTCCTTTGTTGCTAAATATGAGGATATCTCATAGTGTCTCAAAATATGTTTGTAAATGCATTGAATTTGCAATTGCCTTGGACACAGCTCTGCATTAGACATGTTTTTATGTTAAGAAAATGTATTTTTCATTCCTTACACATTGTAATCATTCGGTTTTATTGTTGCATGCTGATGTATTTAGCAGACAATTTCATCCATAGACTTGCCAAGAGAACACATTTAAGAACATTTCACTTTGATTATCACTACAAACAGTGGGGTAGAACAGTCCTACAATACTTTTCTGCTTTTAACGTTTATCTCATTGTCTCGACTATTTCAGAACTTTCTCTAGTCTCTCCTCTACCTTGTGTCCCTGCTTGATAATCCTCTCAGCTGTCTCCTCCACATCCACTCCCACCAGCAATGTCTTCAATCACTCCATATCTATACCTGACAGATTCATAGTCCCTCACAACATCATATTTTAGGGATCCAGATATTTGAAGGGAGTGTAACTGTGCTCTATAGTACTGTGATAACATTACAGCAATAATGAAAAATTGTGCAAACGGGTAGTGTGTACGTGTGGAAGCTGAGATCCTTGGACCACACAAATATTTGATGCTTGATTTAAACTCTTGGGATTTAAAACTATAACCTTTTCAGAAGAAAACAGACTCAATAAAATAATCTTGATTAAAGTGAATGCAGTATTTTATTGAATTAATATATAATTACTCTGTCTTTTGATCATAAACAGGCAGATTTAGCATTTATTCTTAAACTATACTGAGTACAAATCATTTTTTCTCCATTCTTGATTTCAAATGCATAATGTAATATCCTCAAAACCAAAAATATATTTAAAAAAAACACAACAACGTTATTACATTATCAACAAAGCTTTGGGATAAAGTACTACATTATACTCTAAAAGGTATAAAAGGTTTTTGGGTTCTAGCAGCAAAATAGAATTAAACAATTTTATAGCTAATTTAGAGAATAAAACAGGTCGTAATGTTGGTAGGGAACATCACAACATCTGATCATAAGGACAACTCTCTGTGCATATTTAAATTCTGCGTCAAATTAAATAATACTTTGCATATGCCTACCATATGTTAAAGGCATATATTTGAGTGCATGTTTTCAGCAAAACAATATATGTGTGCTTAATTATCCAAAATCGCATCAACTGAATTCAGTGCACTAATTACTTTTAAAGGGGCTTCATATCAGAGTCACGTTGACTTATTTAATACTCAAAGATTAGAAAGTTCTCCATTTCAAGAGAGGGTTAGCTTCTCTCGTCTAAAATAGATTTTCCCTGCACAAGATGTTTATCCCCATTGTTCATTAGACATCTGAAAGAATAATTAACAAGGTTTTAAAACACAGCTTTTATGGATCACCTGCTGTCCCACCAATATCATTTTTGTGTTTGCGCAGCAGAATACTGAAAGAAGCATTGATGCTAATGTCTGGCACCCAAATGCCTTGCAGGACCAGTAACTCTCCAATTAAAGCAATATCTCTCAGTCTTTTGCCTGGCACAAAAGCACTGAGCTCACCACAGGACTCCTCCATATACTAACACTAGACATCTTTATTATTAGACCTTGGCCCCAAGATAGGAATAAGCAACCCGAATGTACTCGAGCAATGTGCAGATTTTTTTGTGGCACTGAATTGCAATGCATCGTTAGAAGCAAAGAGCATGATAAAATAATAGCAGACAAGGATGCTATTCAATTGAGAGTGAAAAAAGGGAAACAAGAACAGAGGCAGATCAAGGTGAGAACATAACCCCTCATCATAGACTGGAGTTGCAGAGAGCATCCGGTCAAACCTCTCCTTACCTGACTCCTGGGGCCTCCTCAAAATGCACAAATAAATTTGTCATGTCTGGAGCCTCCAAATCAAGGGGCAAATATTATCATCCAACAAGCAAACAAACAGTCTTGTGTGTGGGAGATAAAGGTGAAGCGTGTGGTGAGGTTAATGGGAGCAGGCTATTAGCATTGTCACTCAGTCTGCCAGGTTTGACAGTGCTGCAGTCTGAGGGCCTCTTTCCTCCTCGTCCACCTGCTTATCACCCAGATAAATTAACTTCGGCAGACTGGAAAGACAGGTGGAGCAGAGTGGTGTGGGTGCAGATCCTCACCTATCACAGGACAGGAACACCAGGCACAGATCATTGCTCTGTTGACTCTAGTTAATAGCATGTGTCCACTGTGGGTATCAGATTTTTGAGGGGTCTGTGCGACTGATGTGCGGGGGCTGAAGAGTAAACACTTGATAATTAAACACAACTGCTTGTTTGTCAGAGGTGATGGTAATGCCTTCAGAAGCTCCCTGTCTTATCACTTAGTTCAAGACCAAGTTAACTTAGTAGAAGTTTCCCCCAACCTTGAATACAAAACGTGTTATTTTTCTTGAACTTTCCAAATACTATTCAGATCTACAACAGCTTCCCAGTTGTAAGACATTTGGCCTTGTGATTGTTTTCAAACTGCCAGAAAAGAAGTAGTATTGCCGTATTTTCCACACTATAGGGCGCACTGGATTATAGGGGGCACCGTTAATGAATGGTCTATTTTTGAACGTACGGCCTATATAAGGCGCATTAAGCGAGACAAAAGAGTCAGAGATAAGTTCATCATTCAGTCAAACTTTATTAACTGCGTTCACAGCATTAGTGTATTTGCAACACCTGTATCTCCTAAACCTATGTGCAATATGTAAAAAAAACAAACAAAAAACAGCCTGATAGAGCTAAAGCAAAGTTACTGTGACTGCGCTAACTCTTAACCTTGCTAGTAACATGCAAAAAAAAAAAAACATGGTCCGACTCCGATACATGTTAGCCGTGTTGATGTATTTACAAAAACACCCAGACTGGTTTGCAACTTGCACAAAAAACAGACTGACCTATTAACCCAGTGCCGTGTACTTCTCAACCAGAAAATTAAGGCTTCGAAGTGCGCCTTAATGCAGAAAATCTGGTAAATGCCACACACTGAAAGAGCCTCTTAGCAAAGCAGCACTGTTTGACCTACTTTTGAGATGTTACGATGACCATCGGTCTCCTGGGACATTCTGCATCTTAAAACATCAAACACTCAGAACATGCGGTTTCTGTGTGATAGCCAGGAAAACCTCTGCAGTGGCTCTTACAATAGATGAACATATTTAATAGTTTCACAATTTTCTTTTTAAATGATAAAATAGAATTCATCATCCATTTCCTTCTATTTCAAAGTTACTTGTTGTTTTGGAAGCATTAAAAAACCCCATCATGTTGTTTTCAGTCAATTTTGCCAAATTTGACAGATTTATTTTGCTTCTTCCTGTTTGTTAGTGTCCCTCCTGGTGAACTGTCACTTCTGGGCCACAGCTTGCAGGGAAATTAGGTCCACAGTTGATGGCTGTGGGTCAGTCAGTTTTGCACCATGCTGCAGTCAGTGGGTCTGTTCTAATTACGTCAGTTCCTAATTGAAGGGCCTCTGCTTTTATTCCATCCAGAGTCCAAACCTGACCTTAACCCTTCAACCACAAGACTACGCAAACATTTGACCTAAATTTGAATCCCTGATTAAAAATAATATGAAGGATATTGCAGCTCATAAAAATTCAAGACGTGCATCTGTGATATGTAAATAAAAGAAATCTTTTGTAGGTTTATTTACTTTTGCTGTAAACATGTTATACATGAATGGAAACTAAATCAGCTTTGCAACAATAACTTCACCAGATTTAAAAGTATTAGCAGTTGCTTTAGCATTGTGTTTAGACACCTGAATACCCCAAACGCCCAAAGCCTTTGCTTTCACAGAAGTGCTCACACTTGCTGATTAGTTTATCAAATCATTTTATTCTTTGTTCCACAGAACAAAGAAGAATGTGCTAATTTAGTATTCACTGATTCTGCATTTAGGCTTTTTTTTCCGAAACTAAGATATTATAAATCTAGTTACATGTTTACACAATTGTAAGACCTCATGAGAAGCCAACTTTTTTTTCAGTTACTCCCTGCAGGAGTCACCACAGCGAATCACCCTGTGATTAACTCGTTAGATTTGGCTCCAGTTTTGCCACACATGCCTTTCCTGATCCAACCCTCTGCATTTACCTGGCACATGAGAACACTGGAGTGCGCCCCCTTGTGGTCACACCAGCCTACAGCTGGAAGTCCCAGGATGTCTCCCAACCAAAGACTGACCAATCCAAAAACCACTTATCCTCTAAGATATGACAATATTTAGTCTGTCCAGGAGAAAAATGTTTTTTTTAACAAATGATGGACAAAATATTTTTCTTCAATTTCACTAACTGTATACGATAACAAAGTCATTTAAAAAAACTGCATTAATTTAGTAACTAGACAACCTCAGTCTTTCTTCTTGTTCAGTGAACTGTCTTTAGAGTTTTCATTTCCCATAGAGTATGGATAAAGTAGTTCTTGTGATTTCCTGTTAGAGCCATTCATTGCTATTTCATTACTTCGGCTGAATTTCAAGCAGCGACAATGTTGTTTTACAGAAGGATTTTTGGGCCTCCTTTAGCTTGTAGGTCCTCTATTTCAGTGATTAAAAAGTATATTGTTATACACTTACAGTTTATACCTTCCACAAAATGTAATGTAATTAGGTGTAGGTATAGGTAAAGTGAAAACATCCAGATTTGTTTTTTATAAAAGGTTTTGGTAGCTTTTTATGTAATAGATCATTTTGGTATAAGTGTGTGACACTGGCTGGCCCCCGAAGCATATGACCGGAACAGGAAGATTACAGGCACGGCTAAAAGGGATCAATAATTGAATTCCAGGGATCGTGACGCAAATTACACCAGACCAAGAGACAAGAGAAAGCTTTTTTGCTCGATGAGCGAAACTGGAGGGTAGAGAGAGGTGAGTCCTCTCACTATACAGCCCCTCCCTGTGTTAGTGCCACTCAGCAATGCTGGAGCCTTTGCTGTGTTAACAGTTTCTGTTCTCACGGGACGGGAGAGCCCTAACTGTCGCCCACCTCTAGTTGGCTGGAAACGGCAAAACCACTCTGCTGTGTCTAGTTTATATGTTTGATGATTGTCCTGCCAAAGGTGATCTTTTCTCCCTCTGAACAGTTCAACCAGCTCAACTGTTTGTGTATTGAAAAACTTCATCAAACTATTATAAGCCAACATTTCTTTAACACTGTTCAGGTCATATACTTGTAGCTAAAAAAAGTATTTTAGTGTTGATGTGAAGCATTGGAAACTGGATTCTCGAAAAACAGTAAACACCCTACATAAAGGAGAGACAGAAAAAGACTGGATATGCTAATGCTAGAACAAATGTAAAATGTGAGATATACAGCTTTGTAAAAGAACAATACTAAACTGCATTTCTTTTGCCATGCATTTTTCCTTTAAAGCCAAATGCTTGTTTTTAGGTTTTGGTTGCACCCATTTTTATTCAAATGACTTTCAGACTTTAAAAAAAAAAAAAAAAAAAAAGAGAACCAAAGTAGGAAAACTTTCACAAAAAGAGTGTGAAATGAAACATGACAGAAAAACAATTTAAGAATAATCAGGAAGGTAAAAATATGCCTTGTTTATAAGTGTTGCATCCTCAAACTTCTACTGACTTTTGCTTTTACTCTGGGCTCTTCCCAAAAAAAAAGAAGGAACAAATCATTGCAGATACTAATCTATGCTGTTGACTCATTTGAAAAAAAATATTTAATTTGTTTTTTTATGATCAAATCTGACCTGATAATATCAGACAAACAAGAGCGCAATATGAAGATTTCAAATGTTGTAATTTAAAAATAAGTCAAGTGGCACAGTACTCCTAGAAAGAAGTAATCAATCTTGTGTTTTTTTTATTAGGTGCAGTGAAGAGTTATACTACTTTCTTCTGCGAAGTTGGCATGCATTTGGCATTTCTGGATGACTTGAGATTGCCAGGGAGCCCCCTGGTATCCTTGGTGTCATTTACATTCCTGATTAATGCTGATAACGGTCCAAAGGTCCTCCCCCCCCCACACACACAAATAACCACACTTCAAACTCACCTTTGATAACCACAGACAGAAAGATAATACCATGTCAGTGAAATGAAAGCATTTACAAGTTAACAAAACAATCTTTTGTTGGAAAATTACCATCTGGTGCTATTCAGGGACCAGTCTGCTTTTGCACAACACACAGTTATAAATGATTAGTGTAGATGAGACTTTCCTGTTCCTGGGAAAGTTTAAATATTAACAATATTTTGTGGCGTTTGAATAATAGGCAAAAGGTCACGGGGTGCTTGAACTCTTTATGGTGCACGCAGTAACAGTCTTTACTTTTAAGAAAAGGATGATCAAAAAGGCCAAGTTTAAAAGAAGATGGGCGTTTATAGAGTTTCTCCTGTATTTGGGAGACATTCAGGTATTTGTGGTGCTTATTGATGTGGAGCACCTTAGCGAGACACGCTTTCCCATCCTTATTTCCTTTTGTCTTGGTGAAGCTAAACGGGCTGTGCTTCAAAAACACTGCTTTATCAGAGAGCCCACTTAAATTGTCTATCCTTTTTTCTGTGCAGTCCCTCTGTTCTACTGATAAATATTACGCCTCTGTCTGGCAGAGGTGCTGCAGAGAAGCCTTCAGAGAGTGACTGGTTAGAAGTAATCCCAGAGAGAAGTGGGAAAAGGAAAGATGCTGGTTAGCATTTCTTCAGAGATGTGGCTCAGAATCCTGAGCAGAAGTCAGATACTGTTTCAGCATGCATTGAGCGCTTTTTCCCATAGCATTGCTTTGTCTGACCCACAAGGTCTCATAAGAGATGGGGTTCTTTGAAGCCGCTCTACAAATGACTTTGTAGAACTACTTCTGTATTTCCACCTGTGTCCTTCTCTGGCCCGCAAAATAATCCGATCAATGATTGGGTTGTCATTCAAACCAAGAATGTGTGACTCAGATTTACGGCTTCTGTGTGAGGAAAACACCCGCAAAGAAAAAAATAAGCAAAGAACCGAGTAAGTACTTCTACGCTATGACTATGTGCACCTTCTGTGCATTGCATTCAGGTTAGACCCTGACAAATAACACATTTTTCTATAACTACTCTTCCGACTGTTGGTCTTTTGTTTCATTGCTTGGAATGCTATAAAAGCTTTACCAAAGCAGGACCTTTAATATATAAAGTAAAAACGTGACTATATTCTACACAGACTGACATATTGGAAAAAAAGAAATAAAACCAGAGCATGTATATTGTCTAGTAGAGATTATAATAGTGGTACGATAATGTAGGCTTTCACTCTTATTATGACACAGAGAGAAAGCTTTGCAATTACAGAGTAGCTCTTTTAAGTCAGTGGAGAGGATCAGAAATCCCTAACAACTTTAAGCAATAGTATCAAATTATGTCACGATTAATTAGATTGGTGCTGTGTCCTCTGCTCCTCACATGTAACCAAGGGGGAAAGTAAACTTAGATCAATAATTACCCAAGTCGTAGCCTCTCCCCTGTTCTGTCACCAAGTTTCAAGTTAATTGGCCACACCAGTTGAGAAACCTGGACACATATTTTTATTGAGTCAGGTTATGACTACAAAGTCAGGAGGGACACTTGTGTTTACCTTAAGTGGCTACCTTTGAAACTAAGGGTGCCCACATACCAAGACAGATGCACGTTGAATGCAAACTACAAGTCTTTACTGTGCTCTAGCAAAGCAGCCATTGTCCAGCATAATTCTGTGATATATTCCTGACTAACCAACCATGTATCGTTCATCCATCCGTAACCATTTGGCAGTTTCCTTGTGGAAGTTTTGTTTATCTAGATGTCCTCATTTCCCTCTTAATGCTAGCTAATCTTGTCCTGCATATTGATTGAGGAGAGTGAGAGTCCTGGGAGTCTTCGGGTTTCATTTGTATAACATCCTTTGCTTAATTCTCCTGTACAAGTTTAAAAGTGAACACACCAGTCCCTCTTGACAAAATCCTGATATAGAGAGATATTGAGCCATTGAAACACAGCAGATGAGATGCAACAACATCTAAAAAAGTAAGGAGGACAAAGAGATAATAAAAAGCTCCTGGCTTCCAGCTGTCATGGATTGAGTTGAGAATGCAATCCATGCCGACTGATCTCTGTATCAAATGACACGATGAGGAAGATTTACAAGTGGAAGTAATTGCTTATGTTTCTTTTGCATTTCCTGACATACTAGATGCTGTGTAGCTGCTTTAAGTTTGATAATATGCAAACAATTTTTACAGAAAAGTCATGTTTAAAGAGCTTAGTTTCAGCTTTTGTGTTTAAATAAACAAAACTGCATTTTTTTTAAATACCCACTCTGATGAAAATGATCTTTTTGGTGTTTTTAACATGTTCTTATCAGTTTTTTTTCCAATGACAGAGGACATATATTGAGAAAACTAAGCTTAAAACTGCATTTCTTAGTATTTCTTTATTCAAATCATGAATCAGGAGCAGACGAATAAAAGATGTTTTTAAATCGAGAGTGTATTTGTGACGTAGAAAATACACTGGGTGGGCCAAAAGCTCCCTGCTCTGCTCCAATCTGATGCATCCACTTGTGGACAAATAGATCCATGTATGTCTTTGTTTTCCTCATCTGGGTCAAACCTGTACTGCTGGTTAGCGCCAATATTCCTCCCCATTTTTGTTGCACCAGTATTGTTTGGTTATGAGGGTGTGAGTGGCTGTAAGTAGGCCTGGGCGAAAAATCGATTGAATGAATTAATTTGAATTTTTTGTTACGGGCGATTTAAAAAATAACTAAATCGAGTTTTTCTGTAATGGCACATTTTTGGCTCCCTCGAGCTTCCGTAGCGTTAGTTTCACACGGCGGTATGGCAAGCGACAAACAACAACAACATCATAGTACACAAGAAACAGCAAGTGACAGCATGGCTACCGATGAGAGTGGGAAGTTTGTTCCCATGAAAGGAATAAAATCATCTGTTTTTTGGAACTGATGTGGGTTTGCTGCCACCGACGTGGAGGAAGAGACCCCACGCTGCAACATTTGCCTAAAGCTCATCGCAGTCAAAGGCTCTCACTCACTTTAGCATGGCACGCACTCAGTCCTCTTACACACACAGCGCCCTGACACACATACACATACTCATTCTACAACGCCTATATAGTTAGTTCATTATTTAGATAGTGAGTTACTGTTATTTGTTAATAAAGAATACTGCGTTGTACTTATTACTTGTACCGGTATTCATTTGCGACACGGCCGCCAGAGGATTTTGTGTTCGGAGGCGCCGGCAGGGGGGTTGACCGCAACTCCTGCTGCTTCATCAACTTGTCCGTGGAGAAGACGGGGTTTCTTAATTTAATTAAAACCTTAGACCCCAGATATGAGCTGTATTGTTAATCCTTTAGAAAATGGTGCTACTCTCAAGGTGAATGCTTGTCTTCTTTTAGTCTAGACTACAAAGCGTGACTTAAACACAGCTGGGACTTTAAGTAAGTAAGTAACCTTTTTATTTTGGACAAGTGAAAACAAGTATAGAATAACAAAAAAAGACAAAAACAAGACAAAATTATATAAATCAAAAAAAAATAATTATAAAACAAGACAAGACAAAATTATATTACACTAAATTATATAAACGACACAAGTCCAAAAGGGAGTAAGAAGAAGAAAAATCTTATACTTACCTTTGATTCCAAGAGTGTGTTCATTTATTTATTATTCATCCCAGAAATGGGGGTTACATTTGTCTTGTGTTTGATTAAATAAAAGCAAAATTTGCTTTAAGTTGGCTGCCGTTTGTACTTATTGCTTTCCTTAAGAAGGAGGGGGGGAAATCGGAAAAAAATTGGAAATCGAATAAAAAAAAAAATCTGAGATTTTATTTTTAGGCCATGCCGCCCAGCCCTAGCTGTAAGCTAGTGGGGGAGCATGTAAATAGCTCCTGGAAAATGAGACAGGTGTTTTATTTCAGCTAAAAACAGCATTATCATAAATAAAAGACCACTGTGAATGCTTTAAAAAAAGATGAATGGAGTGGGACTTTACAGCATTTCTCAAAGGTGAACTAGAAGATCACAGTCCTGGTTTTGATTCTACGACACTTTATTCCGTGATTTAAAACCTCCTGTTATGAGATCCTGGTCAATTCTTCTGCCTTGTTCCCCTCTAACATGTCTGTGATGGAATTTCAAGGAGAAGATTGCCGAGACCAAACTGTTTCCATGCAAACAGCTCATAGCAACGCACATGGTCATTCTCTACTTCCGATAAATTCCCAGCAGCCAAATTAATGTATCCCTCCAAAAAGTTTCCATTTGGAGAGCTATCTCTTTTGACATATTCTGCAAACACTGCATTTCTGTTTGCAAGCTAGTTTTTTGATTAGTGGTGGGCAGCACTGACACCTCTAATAGCAGTGACATTTTTTTTTTTAAATCAACGGTGGATCCATACTGTTAAGTGTTTTTTTAAGGTTGGATGAAGTGCTGCTAAAACCATCATCTTCTCCCTGAAGGGACACACCCTCTCAGCGAGGGTGTGAAAGAGAGTGTGATGGTCAGAGCTGTAGCCATCTCTGGCGATGAAATTGAATGTGGTCCAAAGTTTGTAATGGAAAGGCCAAAATGACAGAAAAGTAGATAATAGGTTTGCTGTAACGTCACGCCTCAGTGTGTGTCCACACTAGGGCATTTCGAGAAGAGTCCAGTTTCTGACATTCCGATGACAGCCTTCTTCCAATTCCTCTTCCTGCTGCACAGCTGCAGCCCATTTTACTTCTTCGCTTTCAGCTTGGATTGCTCTGTTGCCTATTACTTTGAATGCTGAGCTATCAAAAATGTCTGATTTGTTATTGATAAAGTAATGTTAATATGATCATAAAAATGAAGCATGGCCCATTTATTTGTTTCCCTAGTAGTTACTCGTTTTATTTCTGCTGCGTTGTTTTATCATTGCAAAGCCCCTGCAGTTCTCAGCACTTAAAACGATAAGTGAACAGTTTTAAAAAAAGAAAGCAATTATTTACTATTGCAAACCTTACATTCCTCCAGACAGGGGTTGTTTCATTCTGGTTCCCTCGTCTCTTTGAGGTTTAATTTCTGGTCTCATCACCATCTCGCTCATGTCTGCCTTGTCTCTAAATCCCCTGCTCTCTCGGTCTGTCTTTCTTTAGAAGTGACCTTGAAAGTATCCCTACTGTGTTTGGTCAGACACACAACTCCTCATTTCTTTTTCTCTCCCTTCCTTTCCTCTGTTTTCATTAGTGAGCTCAGTCAGCCTGCCTAGGGACAGCCCGCTGCTGTGCTCACATTACAGGCCTATTGACTTCGGAAGAGAAAGAAAATACTGTGGACATGATTCATCATCCATGAACCTCATGATACCGGTTTTATCTGTAACTTCTTTTCAATGGGGAGAAGAGCAGATAAACCACACACCATTTTTATCACCTTCACTTTAGGCATGTCAGTAATAAGTTACACAGACAAGATTAATTAATATTTGGAGATACTGCCATGTTATCACACATTGACTGTTCAAAGAAAAAAAAAATCAACCTTCAGTTGACACAAACTTTACATATTTTGGATTTAGCTGATAAGGGGGTTCAGTGAATTTATTATTATTATTATTTTTTATTTAAAGTTTCACTCCAAACGTCTTATGATCTATTTCAACAGCTTTCCCAGTGGTCTTTTATTTTGGATTATGACATTTTTTAAGGCAAAATCAAAAGAATCTATTGTTTTCTTGGACATAGTTTCTGAAGAGAAGCAGTAGTTCATCAAAAATGTACTTCTAAGTTGGCTGTTGGCGTGGAGCCCTGCTTCCCAACATCCTTCTGTTTACACTATCTCCTACTAGCTTACAGCCCCTCACAATCCCAACCTAAAACTCATGCGCTACAGAAATGGCAAACAATATTGAAGCTATCCAACTGCACAGCTTTGAGTCAGAGGCCAGCTTAGAAGAGGAAAACAAAGACATTCATGGATCTATTTGTCTGCAAGTGGATGCATCAGGATAGATTGGAGCAGGGAGCTTGTTGCCCGCCAATTGTAGCAGCTGCATCACAGCTACAAGCTTTCTCCAACTGCATTTTTCCTCTGCTCCTAAATCACAACGATTAGACTTAAGAAATACTCAGAAATGCATACATCCTCCAATTCAATTCAATTCAGTTTTATTTATATAGCACAAAATTACAACACAGTTGTCTCAATGGGCTTCACTAATTGTACAAAACATGAAATCAGTTTGAAATACAATAGCTGATTGCTAAACCAAACTAAACAGACTAAACTAAACTCCTAAAAAACTGATTCCAGGGAAAAAAAAGAAGAAACCTCAAGGATGTCCACATGAAGGAGGGATCTCTCCCAGGATGGACAGGTGATGCACCAAAACTCTGAGAGAAGAATTAGCTAATCTAACTCTACAAGTGTAGCAGCTCATTAAAAACACAAAAAACACATAATTGTCAGTGGAGTGGGTCTTTAAATGGTCTTTCACATTTAATAAAAATGATTATTTTTAAAACAGAAAAAAAAATCGCTTTTTATTAAATTCAGTACTCTTTTTATGAGGTAGTATTATTATCTCAGTTAAAGCATGTTTGGTACAAACTAAATAGATTTTAACCCTTCCTTACAAACCACAAGCCTGGATTGTTACATGCAAGCGATCTCTGCATCTGTATATTGTTTTGAGTCTGAAAAAACAGGATATTTCCAGTAGTATTAGCCCTCAGAGGTGAATGGGTGTTTTATCACACGTGTATCCTTGTAATTAACCAAGGCTACCCTAGAATACACTGTCTATTCTTTTGCTTCTCTCCTTCTCCTTCATTTCTCTGCTCTAATGGAAGGAATGAAGCTGTCTCTGTTCATATCTGCAGCTGTGCAAGCTTAGCTTTGAACTTCGCCATAATGGCAATATGTTAATCAAAAATGGAATGCCTCTTGAAGGCCTGTGTAATGCAGCACAACAATATTCTCTGTACACGCTCAGATTTTGACCCCGTGATTCTGGAAAGAGCTCTGGGATGAAGTTTGTTGTGTGCTTATCAGTCCACATTTCAGTGGTGATGCACCTGATAGGTTGGCAGCCACACGGCAATCAGTTAAATGACAGACAGACAGGCTTAGAGCGCAGCTGCACAGTGCAGTCTAAGCCAATTGTGCGACAATCAGAGGCTGCTATTTTAGGTTTCCCTCTCCCTACAGAGAACAGATTTTAGTGAATCGGTTGGCCCTCAGGCATTATTATGCAGAAGGCACAGCAAACAAAAGTTGTTTGTTGCACTTTTGTTTTGGATTTCTCTCTTAAGCATCTATGTAAAGTACTTGTTGTAAAAGAAAAAAAAAAAAGCTTCCGTTGAGCATTAATATTGGTCTTGAAAGCAACCTGAAAGTCATACTAAAATATGTGTATTTAGAAGTAACTGAGATTTTGCAGCACTTTAATATTCAGATTTTTGTAGCTCCCTTTAAGTTATCAGAACATTGTCCTCTGCACAGACTCAAACGTGTGCCAAATGTGTTTTACTTGAAGGAGAGAGATAACCGCTCGCTTTAGCAACATCAGCCTTAAGAAATATTTCATCAGGTATTACATAAAGCTGAAGCAATGCTGCTCACCTGTTGCATGTCCTAAAGCTTTAGTTTGAAGGGCATCTTAGGTTAATGTTTGCCCACTTTCACTAAAATCCTCGAGGAGGAAAGCTCTAAGACTGCCGGCCCTTTTATTTTCTTAACCAACTGTCCTCTTTGTGATAAACAATTGGAGTTGACTGCAAAGTCTTTCACATTCAAATGCCGGGAAATGTTAGACTCCCTGAAATGTACAGGTTCATGCGGCAACGCCAAAGTTAATAAAACCAATTAACTTAGATTAACGTCTAAAAAGTTATCCAAGCCCTTCAGGTATTTAGGCCAACTGCTGTAAGTAACATAAATCCATCCAGACCTCCAGGATGTGTGAGTTAAGCCTCTGATCGGTCTATCAACACAAAGTGAGAAAAGCTGTTTCACTCCCGGTGCTGCTTTTCCCCCCCTCCAGCTGCACAAAGCACAACAAGTGCTCTTTGCACCCATGAAGGTGGAAGACTTATGTGTTAATCCGCAAGCCCCCACCGCAGCCCCTGTAATAAAGCACGCTCTCAATCAGGGCCTGTCCTAGCCTTCCAGGCAACTCTGCTTAGGCCTCTGCAATCACTAGGTGATGTGTCCCGGGAAAGCTAATGAGCCTCTTGTCTAGACGTCCAACACCTGCATTCATAACTGTTCTAGCAAAAGATCTCTGGGGTGCAGGCAGACTGCAGGTGGAGATGATGGAGGTCTGCGAAAGGGCAGCAAAGAGCTTCAGCTTGGGGATCATGTAGTGGCAAAGTAGTCAAGCGTATGGGTTTTTTTGACCTCAGTACATAAATTGAAGCCTACTTGAAGCCAAGCATTGCAGTCTTTATTTTATATTTTTATTGACCTTTTCCATATATGTTTTTTGTCGCTAACCAAAGTATGGAACACACTTTCTAAATGAAGTGAGTTTACTTGAAAACATTAAAATCAGACACTCTTACATCCGTGGTCTCATAGAAGACATTTTAAAAATGAGCCTCAAAAATTCAGTTAACCAACCAACCAACCAAATTTTAGCCATGTACAACAGGACCTCATTAATGCAGTCTATAATTGTCTAAGTTCCAATTACATTCACCCCAGGAACAGATCCACTCTGATTGAGGGACGAACTAAAACACCTCTGTGTCGGTGTTGTGCGTGTTTTCAGAATCTTGTTCAGTAGAGTTGAGCACTTGTGTAAGTGTTTTGTTATTCAGGTTTAATTATGTCCACAGGGCCTGGGAGTGTAGACCAATCTACACCGCGCCTCTTTAGCCTGAGCCACAGTGGACTGGCTTGATGTCTTCCTCTTCTTTCCTCTGCACTGAATGAGCAATTAAAGGTCATATCAATTAGAGCATGTTGTGGTCTCCAGACTCATTCTGAAGCAGCTTGCTCCTGTAATGCTGTCAAGAAGGAATAGGTATACAAATGTACAGCTCAGCCTTTCTGGTTTAAAAGTGATTCCCCCCCCCCCCCATAAATTTTAAAGCCAACACATGCTTCAGAATTTTGAGCTTGTGTTGTTACAATTGTAATGAGTTGGTTAGCTTGGACCCCTCTGTCCCCATAAAGTATTCAATGTTTATTTATAGTTCAAAACAGAAAACATATTATATTTTACCCAGTCAACAAATGCAGGGCAGCGAGAAACTGTGTCTGAACCTCACTTTTCAGGCAATCAATGACCAGATATTTTGCAGCCTTGGCACTAGAAGCTGTAAAATCTATCGCGTCTAAATATGGAAGCTCTATATTTTCCATTTCCCCCATGTTGGTGTGCAAACAATTATTCGCATGGTGCCAAATGAGCGACAAAGAATGGTTTTCATTGATGATCCATGAATCCTAATTAGGAAGCATACATAGGGAGACATATTGCCATAGGTGTTACGTGCTGTTACCATAGTGAACCTTTTCTTTGTTTGCTGCCAGATTAAATGTGTTTGTTTGCAAGTGGGAGTGCAAATGGAGGCTCCCTCAAAGTTATGCTGTAAAAGATGCAACTGCAGAGGGGGATTCCAGAAGTAGGATTTGATTAATTTTATTTCATCAATCTGTTAAGGAAATTAAACAGTTCTGCTGTATTTGAAGAGACGGAAATGCCCTTGATAATTTAGTCATCACACTTTGTTGCAAAATATTCAGGAACTTGTCTCTCTCCCGTAGACGTTAAGGAAAGGAGGAGGAAAGAAGAGAAGTACTATTGCAGGAAGGCATAAATATGATCACAGTTGACGAGTGGTAGCCTACATTAATGGTGTGACACAGTTTTTCCATTTGTTTTTGTTGACGGTAGGCTGTTTGTGTTGTTGACAGGTGGTGTTCCGTCTGCTGACCTGTTTCATGCAGAATGGGAAAAAGTCAGCTGTTTTAATGGAGTAATAGGTTTTGAGCAACTGTAGAAGATCTCAAGGAAATACTAGAGGGAGCACGAGATGCATAAATTAAGAGATGCCATAACTTACACTCCATATAACTGTTTTTTTGTTTTGTTTTGTTTGGAACGTGGGACAGCCAGCTTGTCAGTGTTGCTGCTTATTATTATAATCAGACTGGTGCAGAATAAGTAGTATTATCAAGAGACGTTCGCCTTCACATCACCCATGGGCAACCAAAGTTCAAGCATCTGTATTTTTAGTCTTTATACACTCATAGGTCATATATGATAACAATTAAAAAAAAGTTGTATGATTGTTTACATTAGGTTTTTCTTTAATTAAAAACAATGTCATTTTATCCAGCCTGGCTTTTTCAACCCTCTAGCTTCAAAAAGAAACAGCAATGCGCCTCTGATTTATACTGCGGCTAAGAGCGTAGTTGTGGTAAGTGCGTGTGTATATCAATACGTGTCAGCAATCCCATACAGTAAATTGTGTTTCTTGATCCAGCCTTCCTCACCGTGTCCGTGGACAGCTTGAGACAAGGTCACATAATCATGATGTATTTTACATAGAAAGTATGAAGGCACCATATCAAAACAAGCAGAGCCACGGGCCATGTTGTGGGACAGAAACCAATCAACTGTTGTTTCGTCCACCGTCAGCTTAGCTCAAAGTGACACGCCGCTACATTGTGTTGTACAAGGGAACTGCCTGTCACTCATCTCCACATCAAACAGCCGTGTAAGCAGCGGCTTAAAAAGAAAACAAACAACAACAGAGTTGTGCCAAAGAATGAAGGTTCACAGGTTTTCTTTGGTTCAGATGTCTCTTTCCCAGCTAGAAATCTTTTTTCGTGTTCCGATTCATAATAATAATCAAACACACCACATGTGTCTTCAAATTTACACAAAGCCAAGAAACTAATGGTTTTCTTCTTCTTTTTTGTTTGCCTCCATATGCATGGATTCTTTGGGGCTGTTGCTGGCATCAACAGGTAAACAGATTCTTTTTTTCTACTCTGATGTGTATTGTAGTATACGCAGATGGCGAAATACTCCAGGCACCTGGAACGGTCAGATTATTTTCCTGTCAAACTCCCCTTTGCCTCCCTGGACCAATCATATTTGATGTTTGCCACTGAGTGCCGTTGGGGTCCCCTGCTGTCTAAACAAGCCCCATCCTCCCGACTGTGCAGCCCTTTGCTGCGCGCTGCATTGGAGAGAAAAGGGCAAGAGAACAGCAGTCAGGCGAAACAATAGCACTGTGAGGAGATGTCAGGTGCTGGGAGTTGTAAGGTGGATGATGATATGAGCCCACTGGTGGTGTTGTTTCTCACTCTGCTGAATGCTAACACATGGACCCCCGTGGCTGGGCGTCGACCCACTGTGTGGTCAGCACCCCGGTAGAAGTGGTGGGCAGGGGCAATGAGCCCAGGCTTGGACTGCTGGGTTGTGATGAGTTTGGAGCAGTGTTCTTCTCTCTATATATGTGTGTCTGTGCTTGCACATACAATGAACATGCCACCAGGAAAGCATAGCTCTCTTCTCCTGTGATTCCTGTTAATATCAAAAGCTGTCGTTGTGTGACTGAATTCTTGCAGACAGTGTTAAACTCAAGGCTTCATTTCACTGAAGCCCTCTCACTCAAAAAACGTGACACACACATTCTTTACAATGTTGCTACATTTAATTCATGTAATAGATGAAAATGTTTTTGGTATTTTGATAAACAATTTTTTCTGTTTGGTTTTTTAAAGTCCCACTCCAATCCTCTTAGGTCTTTTAATTATGATTGTGCTGTTTTTAGCCAACATCAAAATATCTGTCTCATTTTCTTGGACATATTTTTTGGCAGAGCGGTGGTTGTTCATTAGAAATTCAACTCTGAGTTTTGGACAGGACCATTGGCGAGAAGCCTACCTATATTTCCAATCAACCCTTTTTTTTTACACTCTCTCCTGCTAGCTTTTAGCCCCTTACAACCCCAAGGTAACATTAGAGGTGCAACAAAAACGTAGAGCAATATTGGAGCTATTCAACTTTACAGTTTTGAGCCAGATTCCAGCTCGGACACGTGGTGTAAAGTACTTGAGTAAATGGGCCTTGTTATTTTACCAAAGTAATTTTTGGCTAATTTGTATGTGTAAAAAATATAAGCAACCTTTACACCCTACTCAATTATATTTTGTATTGAATATATGTACTCTTTATTCCACGACATGTCAACCGTTACTTACTGTCACTTACATCACGCATTTACATTGAGATTGTACGCAACAAGTCCATATCTTTATCTGTGTTACCATGGCTAGTTTGTTGGGTGATTAGACGATATCGCCATCTGCAGGTAGCTGAAGATATAGGATGCTACTAATGAGCTAAATCACGTGAATGTGAATTGGCAGACATCTTGCCTAATACCAAGAGCAGCGACATGGCTGCAGCCAGTAATGAAGCCGAAGCCAGCATTTCAAGCAGTGCCACTGTCAGCACGGACGACCATATATGGCCTTATTTAAAATAAATGTTTTCATTTGCACATAAACAGAATGGCTCTTACAGGATGCAGTATCTACTTAAGCACTCATGCACCATGAAAACAAGTGCTTTTAACCCTTGTGCTATCTTAGATGACCCTACCCTTATATTGACGTGTTATTCCTACCATGACAAAGGTGGATAAAGGTGGAAAGATTTCATGTAATCCATGGTTCACAAATCATTGAAGAAAAAAGGTTCAGCGCACTGTCTAGTGGGTCTAGATGACCCAACTCCCAATGATAAAGCGCCTAGGATAGCACAGGGGTTACAAGTTCATTGTCAAATTAAAAAAAAAAAGTCCCAAGATCTTTAAGAACCAGCTTTTGCTAAAGCTGAACAAAAATATTGCTTCACTCTGAGACTGGGAGGTGAATCCCATCCAAGTCAGCTCTAAATGTGAATTTATTACATTTTATTACTTTCTTTTTTTTTTTTTAAACATCTTTTCTGCCTTTTTTGAACATTTGAGTGTGACCGAAACTTAATTTTTAAAACCTTTTTTGAGGTATTACATTTCATTTCTATAAATATTAGAAAATAAAACCTCATAAATTAACAGTAAATTGTTTTTCACATTTCTTGGTGTTCTTTGAGCCTACATACACTTCCGGTAAAATACTTAAGTTCTCTTAAAATCAGATACCTTTACTCAAGTCTTATTGGGATTTTTACAATAAGGTATCTGTACTTTTACTCAGATGTGGTTTTCAGGTGCCCTGTACAACTCTGGCTTAGACGAGGAGCTTGTGGCTTGACTCAAAAATGCAATTTTAATCTCAATTTTCTTTATATCAGTCCTCTATAAAGAGTAAACCGCTAAATGAAGATGTAAAGAACACTAGAAAACAATTTTTTTTATTGGAAGTGCGTCTTTAAACTTCAGACTTGGATTTTAGAAAGTGTATGAGAAAATAATAGGGTTAAAGGATTTTTACGTCATATGTATAAAGTCATTACACTTTACTCTACAATTTTTTAGGTTTAAACCGTCATGTTTGGTGAACCTATATGATGAAGTTGACTTCACTTCTTTTTAATATAGCTTCTCAATCATTCTTTCATCTTTTTATTATTTTAAGGTGAGCAAAGAGGGCGACGGGTCTCTCTAGGATCCAAAGTTTTTTTTTATACCATCAGTAGATGAGGGAGGGAGACATATAGGCCACACCAGACAGTGGTTTGTGGATTTTTCCAGATTTATGGGAGGAAGTGAGACTTAATGTGAACGGGGTTGAGTTGAAATGGAAAGCAGAGGATGGAAGGGTGGTGGGCCTGCTTTCAGTGCAGGATTCTGAAAGACTGGAAGCTCCTGGCTCCGGGAGGGGGGAGAACTGAGATCCCAGAACAGTGGTGGTATTTTTTGAAATGATTGTTTCGTTTCAGCTCTCTTCTCTTGTGTGCTACTGTTCCATCGTCTGCTGAAGAAAGTGTTCATGTGTTCACTTTGAATTCCATTCCATCCCTTCCAGGACTCACAGTTGCCCTACTAATAGTTTGATCGACATTTGTTTAAACCTTTTTATTAAAGAGGTATCCTGTTTTGTTATGGACCAATCTGGCTTTCTTGAATTATGTACATTTTTCTAATATGAATACCTAAAACTCGTGATAATATTTGCTACTGGATACACCAGTAGCTTAAAAAGCTGAGTTCAAATTGTCAGCTCAGGAAATATTTATTGGAATAGGAACCATATCTTGGGAATTCTTATTTATTTTTTAATTACAACTGATGCTTAAAGCTTCAATGTTGTTTATTCATTGACATGAAACAGCAACACTATAGAGTAACCTCTTCACAGACAGAGAAAAAAAAGGTATTCTTTTTTTCTACAGTCAGCCGATTTAATACATTCTTCTTTAAAGAACCCTGTTATACAAAGCCTGCCACTTTTCTTGTTACTATAATGGACAATTTGGGTAAAAAACTAAGATCCAATTAAAGGAGTATGGAGATGAAGAATAAAAAAAAAAAGCAAAAGCCTCTTGCTTTCTCCAAAAAGTATACATATAGATTCTCCGTGCAGTAGCTGCTGTCCTGAATTTTAAATGCAGTCAACACAACACATAGCTGTGCATGTACACGCAGCATTTTTATCCATGTTCACAAACACTCTCTGTGCTCCTGAGTGGACCAATGGGTTTCTGATAAATGATACCTTTCATCCTTCATCCATTGGTTGGGAATACATGGGGTTTTTTGTATCGGTAAAAATAAATCAATTTTCAAAGGGCTAAAAAACATTGAGCAACCTTTTTTCTCCCTCTCTCTAAACCCAGCATTATTCCACTTCCTTGAATCCTGTGCTATCTTTGGTAACCCTTTTTTCAGAGCAGTATCCCAGCTTTTAGCCAGTCACAGGGAAGATTCTGTTTGAGTAAACCAAGGTATAATGGAGCATCTATCTGTGGAGGAGTCCCGTACCAGTGGTTTTCATTCATTTCATTTGTAAACGTCAGGGGGAATGGCCCTCTCGAAAAGCCTTGAACGAGGAAGCGCTTCAAAGATTCAGGAATAGAAAAATGCAGCGCAGCAAACAGCTAAAAAGATAACAGTCAGAAAGACATAACAAGGAAGCAATAATAACAGAAGAATTCTGCCTATGTATGACACTACAGAGAAAGAGAGCAACTTCAACAATTTTATTAGAGAAAAAGTTTGATTGTTTAACCCTTTCATACTGGAGTTTTAGCTACAGTGTTTACATTCTTTTGAATACCAAACGTTTTCAACAGTTAATGCAATTATTTCAATTCTAGCAGACTTTGAAGCAAAGAAAAGCAGCCTTGTACTGACATGCAACACTGTAGTGAACTGCTTACGCAATTGACGTAAAATCAGCTGATTTTGTCGTGGAGTAAAGCGTCTTTGTGCCATTATGCAACATTTCACTTTAGTCACGTGTTGGATATTAGTGCAAAGCCAATATGAAAAGCCACTTTTCTCTGTGTCAGAATCAGCTATTGTATGCTGATTGCATGTGAAGAGTTACGATATGTCAAAGAGCGTGTGCCACTGACATCTCCTGTTTTAAAGGGGTAAAAAACTTTTACCATCTAGTCCTGTAGACCAGGCTCACCTGCTTACCTTTCCTCACAGCTAAACTGAACTCACGTTTAGGGTCCAAGCCAAGGACCTAATTGTGAAAGTGAGTGTTTTTGACAGTGTGAGTCCCTTGGAAGCTGTCTGATCCGATCTGATCATGGATCACAATGAGATCCAGCTCTCTGCCATTTTGCACAATAGTAACAGAGTGGATTTTAGGAAAAGTGTGTATTGCAGACCATTGGGATTTGGCAGTATGCAGGATGCTTTCCTTGTCACCATCGTGATTAATATACTGACTTCCATCTTACAGCCGCTGTATAGCCTAAGCCATTGGGGACAGCATAAGCTGCACACCGATGAGCGAGGGAGAGAAACAAATCACCTCATTCTTTATTACAACATAGATGCCCCAGAGAATAGCAGCTAAAGAAATTAACCAGCAAATAAATAAATGGCATTCATCAGTGTCTGCGGAAAAAGGAGTACAAGGATGAAGGTACAACGATGAACAGTAGATAGTTCCTCGTGAAGTTTTACATCAAAAGATGTGTGCAGTCCGGCTTTTGCTGCGTTTAACGCCTGTGTTGTGATTCCGTTTCTGCAATCCAATTATGACAATCACCGTCTGGATCATCGACAAGCACAAGGCCTTCCTAAAACCGTGAATTCAGAGAAAAAAAAGGAGCTTGATGAGAGAAACGGAATCTTAATTACAAATCTGTGAATGGTTAGATCCTAGCCGCCTTAGGTGAGGATATGAGGGGGAAAAGTGATAAAACAAGGCCTGTTTGAAACTTCTACTGCCATCCATTCTTGTTACGTGAGCAAAAAGTTTTTATAGGACCTGCTTGTATCGTTACAGTCCTATCTCAGTGAGAAAACAGCTTGTGCTCTGGAGCGGCACACTGCTTGATGAGCAGAGCTGCTGGTGAGACCAGCTTCCTTGTCAAAGCCCCTTCTGTCACAGCACCTCCCTGTGGCATCTACCTGCACTGACAGCCTTTCAATCTGAGGATGGCGACAACCTTCTTGGGTAACAATAATCTTGCCAAACGTATACATCACTACTTTTAAGAGTCTTGATTTCCCTTCCTTGTAGACCATTTCAGTGAAATGCTCCTGTCTTTCCTATCCTCTTTCCTCTCACACTCATTCTCCCTCACAGGCAGATTAGCTTTCTTCATAATACCTCCTTCATAACACTTGCCATTTTCAGCCCCCTCTCATTCTCCTTCAAAAAGACACACTCTTGTCTTTTTTTATTTTTTTTTTTTGCCACATCCCGCCTAACCTCCATGCCCACTTCCTCTCTGGGGAGCTGAGGTTGGAGAAAGGGGCAGTCATCGAAGATAAAGATGAAAGCAAACAAAGAAAAAAAAACAGGCAAACAAATAAGACCCCTTAGTGAAGTTGCTTTTTCCATCTCTGTCACAGCAGGAAAGACACTGACAAGGAGACTTAGAAGAGAATTGAGGTTTTCACCAAAGGAGGTGGTACTGGTGTGTATGCATAATTAGACACAACGATTCCAAAGCTTTTTCACCAATGTATCCCCTTGTTTCAAAAGATTAGTAATTCTTGAATGGAACAAATAAGTAGTCTTTTTTTGGTAGGTTTTATTATCTGTCTTAGCTTTTTCCCTGAAGTCAACAGTGTGTGATGCTGTCGGGTGGATATGTTGCTTCAGTCAGAAGGACCCTGTAGGATCTAATGAGGCTAGGCTCTGAGCCATCTCTGCAGCCCAGCCTTACTTACTGGAAAGGTCTGGATGAACACAGGGCAGGGGCAGGGAGGTAATTAGGCAGGGAGTGGTGGTCAATGACGGGCGGCCCCGCACCCCAAGCTTCCAACCTCCAGCTGCTTTGTGCACTGTGCGGCCCACACAAAAGGGCTGATGAGGAGGCAAGCTGACCTTCAGGCCTGGCACACTCTTCCCAGTGTGTGCACGAAAAAAAAGAAAAACCTGCTGAGCCATTGGAGACTCAGCCGTGTACTCTCTTCTTCTCTTACTTCTTCTCTTACATGTCTTAGCAGCAATGTGTAATGTACATTCTTAAACTTTAAAAATATCTTGACCACAAAGCTGCTTGGAGGGAATTTTAGAACTTTGGCTTGAATATAAATGAGACCTCAAAGTACCCTTCAGCCACCCTGAGGTTTTCTTTCTTCCATTTCTTCTTCTGAATCTTCTGCAATCCCCAGGAACATGCTTTGGTTGAAAAAAAACACCAAACAAACAGGACTGTTAAATGTTTTTTTTGTCTTTGTATTTAATTTTTATTTGCTGTGAACAGAGAGGGATTTGATTGATAAGATTTACCTTCCTATTTATTTTTGTTTCTGAAAGGTATTATGCATCTTTTGCATCAAATTATTTGTATTATTGCTTTGATTATGACATTGGAAAGTTCAATTTATCGTCCACTACAAAACTGGACAAAGGTAAATGTGCTTTTATTTTGGAATAATGTGAACCCCAATAAAATAAATTTTATTAATAAATCTCAATTGTCTGACAATGACCTGATGGTAAGTTTGGAAAAAGTAGTAAAGCTAGATGAAGGGAATGCACCTCTACTTATGTCAATCACAGCCCTAAAATCTTGTGTTTAATCCAGAGAACAAATTAACCTCTTATAAAATGGTGTCAGTCCTTCATGGATGGAAAAACATGTATGATGTGTCCAACAAACCCTGTCCCAGGGGTTCCTGCAGGGTTAATGTGAATGGTCAGTCTAAAACTTCAGCTAAGTTCAATTCCTTGCGACGTGGATCTGACAATTTCCATTTTCTGAAGTGACTCACTGTTATTTCCAGTGGTGCCTGTTGCCAAAAGTATTCCCTCACCCCTTCCATATAACTGAATTCAAGTGACTACCACGGCCACAGGAGTATTAGACCAAAGTGGAAGCAACTGGGCACAACAGCAACCCAGACACAAAGTGGTAGACTAACAGAGCAGTTGTGCACAGAGGTCACTGACTACAGACCTCAGATTTATTTCTTTTTTTTTATTGTAGACATTATTTATAGTGTATGTCCCGTTATATGAATATAAATATAAAAATGTTGTTGTGCTACTTATTATTTATCGCTACAGTCTGAAAAAGAAAAAAAGCAACATTCACAACTGCAGTCAGTTTATTTTCTAGACTAGTCTTGCATATTTCAGCAAGATGGTGCCATTCCACATTCTGAATGGCTACAAGCAAGTATTAGTTGGTTTGCCTTTAGCCAAATACACTGTAACAAAACAAAAAAATACTGTTGAAATATGAATGTGTTGAGTTGACTGTGGGTTTAATACATCCTAAATAATTGCTTCAATGCTACAATTCTAAGGATTTGAAGCAGCTATATTTTGTATTTAGCTTTTTAATTAGCTTTTTATTATTGCTTTACCATCTAGCATTATTTGTAATCTGTCATCTAAACAGAAGTGGTGTAAAAATACTCTCACCGACAACATCTATATCTGTTTTTGTTAAAGGGTTTTACCTTGATAGTTTTATGCATTTGCAGTGATAAACAACTCATTCCCACGGTTGAAAGTAATGTGTCTGCGTGTGAGGTATGCCCTTTCTGCACTGCAGTCTGGGCCAAACATCATAAAAGCAGCAAACAGGGATTTAGCTAAGCAGGATCTTAGCATTCCCCTTTGTTTGTAAAAAGGCAGAAGGGTTATGACAGTCAGAGTCAGGCCCTCTGGGGACGTTATGAAATGTTACAAGAAAACATATTTGAAGGAAAACAGAGGCACACACTAATGCAGTTACAAGCCACATGCATAGTTACTTGTTAGTAAACACAACATAACCATGCATTTTTGTCATTTAACAGCTGGACGCAGATTAAATTGGGTTTATTATGCACCTCCAGTTAACAGATAGGGTGGGTGGAGCAGTAGGAGGGACGACTCCGAGAGACAGGCAGCCAGTGTGTGTCCATTAAAGTGAATGTAATTCATGTTTGCTGCTGAGGTCAGTGTGGAGGAATGTTTTTGCTTCTGTGTGTCTTAATTGGAAGGTGTCCGGACCCTGGAGCTAGCACACCTGCTCATCTATCTGTAGCTCCAGCAGGAGTCTCTTTCTGGAAAAAAAAAAGAAGAAGAAAAGTCAAAATGAGCCTGAAAGCGTGTGTGTACGTATTCAACAACATCAAATTGTAAATATTCAAAACAACTCAGGCAATTTAAATGTGATGGTCGTGTTTGTCTGAGGATCAAAAGATAAGAAAAGATTCCCTGCCATGTCTGATTCTGAAGTGGATAAAAGCCGACATTCACAAAACACAAAACCTTTTAACTGCACAAGAATTTTATTCAGCTATGAGAAGCAAATACTCTTTTACATATTACAGGTCATGTGCAAATAAACACACATATCTGCATGTGGGAGATAGTAGACACTGAAAATTGAAAAATCTATGGGGAATCTTACTTCAATGTATGAAATAAAGCTTTAAATATGTTTAGTGACTATAATTTCTAATCAAATCAATACATTAACACTCCTAACCTTGGTTATTTTTTATGTAGTGTAGTTTTTATGTAGTGTTTTCGTTTTTGGTCCTTTTCATCTAGACTTAGTATGAAAAAAATGTGTATATCAAAGTGATTAAAAGGGTTTTTGCCTTGATTAGTTGAAGTGGGACTGTAGATATATCTTTGACCTGCCCGTCTTTTGTTTCCTTTTTCTTTTTCTGCACAAAATTTCACGCTAATCGGCACGGCGTTAATCATATACGGCAACAGCCTCAACACTGCTCCCTCTAAAGCAATCTCAAGCCAAACATTTGTTAACACGCTTTCCTTTGAGACTTTTAATAACGATTAAATAAATAAATAAGTAAATAATGCCTTGAATAATGAAACAACACATACTAATTGTTCCATTAGAACACTGAGCGCAGCATTGTATGCATAGCTGGACCATTAGGTCTAATGAGGAGCCACTTCATTTCAGTGTCCACAGAATTTAGCTGCAACTTCTAAACAAAAACTGACCCAAAAGTTCACAAGGCCCACATTTTTGACCCACTGGGGAAATGAATCACTTCATATAGTCACCAATGAATCAAGGAGAAGTTACATGTTTGATATATAACGGTCTGCATTAAAAATATTTTTTTATATCTTAACGGCTGGTATATCTACACCATCTCAATCTCTGTGCATCCATCAATATGCAATTTTTAACGAAAAAATGCATAACCTTGTAATTGTGAATAACGAGCATGGGGAGCAAAAGCTCCAGAGTAACAAAGTAGTGTCTGTGATAATGAAGACACCACTTTTAGCAAAAAGACTGAAACCACCTTGGGTTGTACGAGACAGATGGTCTTGCAGTTTTTCAGTTGCCACTGAACCACTGTGCAAACATCTAATCATGTTTTGGACCACATATTGTGAGTAAAAGCTTTTGATAAAAAATATATGTTGCATTATTGACAATATAAAAGAATATTTTGTTCCAGTGTTCGAGATTGACAAATACGAAGTGTTAAATCAAATCCTATTGCCAAAAACACAATCTGATGTTTTCCATTGGTGACTTTGAGGCTGTCTGCAAAGAAAGGCGTTTGTGTGACTCAGACGCCTATGAGGATCAGTGCCTTTAGGCTTTTATTAGTGTTGTAGTTTATTTTATTTTAATCAACTTTAATGTGGTATCTTATGTAAGGTTATGTTGTTAATTTTGAGTTCCTGTTCTTCAATCAAACTAACTTCAGATTTGGAAATCACCACAAGTGCTTAGTTTTAAGTGTCTTTAAGATCACTGCTTCAGTTGTTCAGTGTCAAATCTTCTTTCCTTTTGCTTGTACTGTGTAGGTTTTGTCCTGTATAAGTAACGTCACATTTACACATAATTTTCTTTTTTAAATGTAAAATTTTAAATTTTACTCTTTTTAACATTCAATGGTTCCACCCACTTCTCTGCACTTTCCAGTCTTTTGTATTGTGTTCTCCAAAAACTGAACTTCATGCTGCACAATGGGGAAACTGCACAGTAAAAGTAAAAAAAATGTAGTTCCATGGGAGCGATACAAGTACAACAAATGGTAAACCAATCAATCCACCATCATTTGTAACACCTTAAGTTACAGTTACAACTGCCCTCACGGGTGGATGCGGGGTGGACACAGCCTTCATTTCTCCAAACCTCCTAAAAAAATTCTGTGCTTTGCCTGTGAGTGTTGTTCATGTGATACTGTAAGTGCATGCTCCTTAACAATCAGAACGTAGTTTGTGTGGGCATTTTACAGGCGTCCTACGGGCACTTACGCATCATGTGCCCGCCCTGTGCGTGCAACATTTGCGTGCAGTCATCAAGGAGCCATTAACCGCTCCTTACTAATGAGCAGAGTGTGGTGTAAGGGTACCTTAAGATCCCACTTGCAAAAGTGCGAACACCTTGCATTATCCTTACAAATACTTCAAAAGACGTTTACCACACGCATGATAATCATAGACTCCATCTCCGTGACATCCCTTGAGGCCATATAAGCATCAAGGGAACTGCAAGACCCACCTGCGCTCGTTTTAGATATGACAGTAATGAATGGCAGACAACTCAAAAACCTGCAGCACCTGTACGGGTCAACCCCCCCTAGCACCTAAGGCTTGAAATTGGTGAGGATTTATGACTTTTTCTTATTTTTATGTCAATTTATTTTGGTTATCTTAAGTTGTTAAAACTATCTGTTCCTGAGCTTCTCATGTTCACATCAGGTTTAAGTTATCAGTGAACTCAGCTGCTGTGTCTTAGTTAATAACCCTCAGTCTACATAATGTTATGTTCGCACCAAAAGTGATTCCTACCTCAATTTGGATGCGCAGCGAATTCGCTACTCAACACTTGTCCAAAAACGTTCTCAAAAATGGATGCCCCAGACGCATGTGAGAGGAGTTACCACCTAATGTTTTTATCTGATTGCTACATGGAGCAGTGTCTGCATACATTTAATTTACAATGCATGGAAGACACAGATGAAGTTGAAAGATGAGGTTTAATGTTTTTGAAGAGCTCTTCAAAAGCATTATAGTCCAAGGAGGGAAAATAAAAATAAAAGATTCAAATTAGAGGATCTTTTTATTAATTGTCTCTATGCAAATACGAAAAGGATCATAATGTTCAGGACGAGAACGATCAGCTTCTCCCCCATGTTGATTTTAGACTTGCATCACTGAACATGTCATACGTCTTCTTTGCCAAAGTTTATATTTTTTAATTCTAGACACCCAAATCACGCCATGACACTCATATCTGGCCCCAGGACCTCTGATCATGTCTGTATATTGACTTCACATTGAAACTTTGCAAGTCCTGTTCGGTGTGAACACTACATCAAGAGTTTGATTATCAGTCTGACTTTGTCAGCTCCTCTTTGTCTTCATGCTTATTGTTCTCTCACACTTCAGATTTTTAGTTTATTGCATTCAAGTTTTTGGCTGACACCTTTAAGTTTTTTTTTTTTTTTTCTAAGCAGTTAAGGGGGCACCACGGGTGTTGCTCTTTGTTGAAGCATATGTGAGCAGGTGCACACACTTCAGCGTTTCACCGTCTTCACCGTCAAGCCCCCAAAATATCAAATTTTTTAAAACGACATACTTTTATTTTGGAAATCCTTGATGGCTTTCTTTTTTTTTGTGCACTCTTGATACAGTGCGGCACAACAGAATCAACATGCTCTGTTATGTCAGCTTTTCCTTTGCAAGTTTAAGGATGTTTTGATCCTTCAGCCTCCTCTCTCTGAAAGAAGCTCTATTCTGAAAGAAAAAGACTGACAAACATTCACCTTTTCCTTTAAAAATGATTTGACAAATTTGCTTTTATGAGCAAAAAAAAAAAAAAGAGGCCAGAGGCACTCAAATTTTAATTTAGGCAGGAAATTCAAAGTGTGTCTTTATATTTTCACTTCTAAGTAGGAAGAGGAAAGTAAAATACTAGCTGATTTTTTTTTTATATCAAGCAACAATTGTTCTACTGCCACAGAGAGTTTCTCCCTATGGAACCCCTCTGTGACTATCTTTAAGGATGAGACTGATATCAAGCTTTGTCTGCATCCTTTTTAGACTGATTTAAATCTACAAAAGCTTGCACTGTCAAGTTGAGCAAAGAAATGTGCATCTTGATGCATAATCTTTTAGGGGATGAGATTATGAAGAGTGGAAACAAAATGACATCACACAGAGTACAACAAATTTTTGCGTCTGCTCGTTGTATAAATCTTGGTTTACTGCTTGTTTCGTGGCAGGGGTTTGTCATGAGACCGTCTTCTTTTTGAGATGCATAGAGGGGCAGAGAAAGCTTGTGGGCTGACGGAGGCAATTAGGTCTATTATTAGGACGACAGTGGAAGGATTGATGCGCACAATAGTCGGTGTGTAAGCAGAAAGCCCGTGTACGTGAAGGAAATTCTAATAGTGCGAATTTCCGAGATTATATGGGCCTTCATTAACATTTTCACACATGGCTGCTTAACAAATGAGAAAAGAACCCTGGCATACCGGCAGATTTATCACATGCATGCAACAGCCCGGTTTGTTCTGTCTTCCTATTTAAAGTGCAGAACAGTCTCACACCGGCATCAGCCCTGTGAACTTTGGGTGTCTTTGGCTCTGCTATGACATTTTAACATCTATGGACATCCATTCATTTGTATACCTACCAAGGCTGCCTTCTTATCAGCTTTGTTTCTCCTAAACAAAGATAAAAGGCCATAAATTCTTGTCTCCAAATATTCTTCTACTTGTCTCAATTTGGTATGAATTGTCCCTCTTTAGAATTGATACACAGGCAGGCCTCTTGCCTGCAGGGCAGGCCTACTTGAATTAACCGTGTTGCACACTTTACATTCTCTGCTCCCTGACATCTTGAGAAATGTTTCCTGGGATCTTTTTTTCCCACAGAGAGGTTCATTAGAATGACAAATAGCACCCTGCCATAAAGTGGAAAACATCAACACGGCACAACAGAAACTGCGATCTGAGGGAAGTGACATGCAGGGAGGGAAATGAATTAGACTCCATTTGATTCCATGTGATATCAGTAGCTGCAGCTTTCCCATCCCTTTCCTTTAAAGATTCTGCTGACTCACTCTCACAGCTTTATTATTTATTTATGTTTTTTTTAGACATTTTGATCTTCTATATATTGTAGTTGTAGTGCTTTGTGTTCCTCTGGGGCTTCTTTTCTTTAACTTGAAAGTAACAAATTTGATTTAAGTTGATTGGCTTGAACGAAAGTGAGAACCTCTATTGAGAAAGAATTGAGTCCAGCTATCTCAAAGTGGCCTAATCTCCTCAGTCTTGCAGCATCTCGGGTTTGACGATGGAAAAAAAGCAAACACTGATGCTTTGACTGAGTTTGTTTTGTGGATTATTGCCTGAATGACCTGTTGCTATGAAAAAAAAAGTAAGCAGCTTCAAGAACTCCTCCTCATAGTTTCCCTGGAAGCCTGCCAGTACGGCCTCCGTTTCAGTAATGAACGTTTTAAAGAACAGCTTAGGCAAGTGCAAACCCACCTAATGTCCTTAAGACAAAAAAGATATTGCCATAGACAGGGGGGCTAGAAATCAATTTCCCATTTGCTGCTTTAATTTCAGCAAGATGGGCGGAGAGATTAGGGCTGAAGGCACCTGTAAGCTCCCCCACTGATGGGCTTTACCTGGGACTGCAAAACTGGCTGACCTGACCCCTTGGCTAATTAAAGTTCTCAAATTGATCCGCAAACAGCGTGATACAGATCTGTCCTCTGCCACCCTCTGCCTCCCATCTTGCCGTGCGAGTGCCTCATGATGGCCTCATAAAACAACAGTTGTGGTTGTTTTCTTTTTGCTGAGCCAAGCTGCATCGCATGATGTGTTCAGCCAACTTTATTTTTCAATCATGGTTATAGCAACTGTTTGGGGTATTGTCAAAACCTCTGGTAATTATTTTGTACTTCTTATTTTATATTCAGTTTCATGTTTTGACCTACTAGACTGTTTTCTGCCTATTCACAGACAACATTTTCGAGTTAAAGGTGCTTTAAACATGTTGTACATTATTGAAACTCCTCACTTCCTTCTGCAAATATCAAAATTTGTAGTTTTATCGCATGTGAATGAATCTGGCAGCTTCAAAAAGCTCTAACCACTTTCCCTTTTTTGGGGGGTTTTCCGAAAAAAAAAAAAAAAAAAAAAGAAAATCATCTGCTCTCATTCTCCCAACAGCATGATGTCCTTTTGAGGAGCTCCATGCTGAGATAACTCCAAGTCGCACAGGCTTTGAATGATCAAAACTGTACTTCCTCTGGCATCTCACGAATGTACGGCAGACTCATTTTTATTGTTTAAAGAAGTTTGTGTATTTTTTTTTTTTTTTTTTTTGCTGATCCCATCACCTCACAAATGAACACAACTCACGGACTTAAACTTGCTGCGTATTTCTAAGCAAGTAGAATTACATAATTGCCCATCTTAGTAGTCATGTGCTGTGCTTAGAGGAGTTATTTTTAGCAACTTGCATGTTGCCCTTCCTTCTCATACAATGGTTGTCAGCCCCATTGTGGTGAATTTTTAACAAGGGCCTTTTCCTAAGCCCCTCGGAGGAGTTAATTAAAGTGATAGAGGCTATAGCTGATGAGCCACACCACCCTGACCTTGAGGCTCCGCTTTCACCACCTCCCCACAATTATACCTGCATAATCAGGACACAGATGCACACCCACACACCTTCCCCCAACACACACATTCATTCGTACATGTGTATACACATAAGGAAAATCAACAGAGATTTGAAGACCCCAGGTCACAGTTTCACCAGTGGTGTATAGTCAAAGAATCACAGCGGAGGAGTAACAGTCTTGTCAAATAATAACACACTATAACAAGGGATGGTTGCATTTAAGCAGAGAGAGACACTTTTTATTTTTTCCAGTACGATTGCAAGCACGTTTACAGCCGGTTGAGTTTGATATCGAGGTTTTTTTGTTTTGTTTGTGCTGGGTCCTTTTCCCCAGTTGAAATTTTACCCCCCTTTTAACCTGCTTTCTGATGTGCCTCCTTCTGTGTCTCCGTGTCTTACTGTCTCCACTCTAATGGTAGGGCCTCTGTGGAAAACTGGAGACAGTTTGGTATTTGGTGATGGGGTGCATGCAAATGATCTCTCTGTCAAGGCTGCTTATTCTAATATGACAGCGTTGTGAGTTATCTGGTCTGCTCTATATTGGCAACCAGATCTGCAGCTGCCAGCTAGAGGGTAGCAGATATGTCTGTGTGTGTGTGTGTGTGTGTGTGTGTGTGTGTGTGTGTGTGTGTGTGTGTGTGTGTGTGTGTGTGTGTGTCTGTGTCTGTGTGTCTGTGTGTGTAGCATCAAGCCAGACAGATAGAGACAGAGAATAGATGAAGACGTGCAAGAAAGAGAAGCCAGCATAGACAGACATCATCTAAGGAAAAGATGGAAAGATGAGCAGGGGAGGGAAAAACGGGAGGGAGGGAGGGAATGTGTCTCCCCAGCACTGTCCCTTCCTCTCCCCTCCCTTCTTTCCCCCAACGTTAGTGCTGTTTAGTTGAACTGTCTCTTTCAAAAACGCCACTGAAACATGAATAAAAGGAAAATGAGGGGGAAAAAAAATGTTTTGGCGAAAATGGGATGTCACAGCAGATAAGCATCACAAGCTGCTCCATATTTATTATGTGCAACAATTTGACTAACCAGAGAATTTAGATTAATAACACTGGACCCCGGGAAGTAATTTCCTTTTGCAAAAGTGATTTACATGGCGCATCGCTAAGAGAACAGCTCTTGCAGGCCTTTTTGTTGTGTCAGCTAAAAATAATGACATTTAAAGTACCAACCAAGGTTAATAGGCTTCTTCTATGGTTATGAACTTTTTGTGCATATCCCTCCCTTCTTTCTACCAATCAATCGACCCACTGCTTTTATAGTTTCAGCATTCACACCAACAGAACACCAGCTATCTCCTCTTTAACATCACCTCACTCGGCCAGTGTCACGCCCCCAAGCATTAACCAACCCCCTTTAAGGATGAATGTTTCTATTGATTTCAAAGAAGTATAATCCACTCAACCTGTGTGATAACATTTGGCAGACCGTTACCTGAGGTATCGATTTTATTGCTAATCTATGATGGTCCAGTTAACCAGAGTAATTCATTTTTTAGAATCAAAAAGTTTGTAACAAACATTATTTGAACTTCTGTCCACATTAAAGCTTTGCCTGGGAAGCACAGTGGTGGAGTCACTCAAAGCTGTGAAGGTTCTTCTGTTCCTCATTCTCGCTCCCCTGACTCAAAGCCCCAAATAACTGTATGGAGTGTACTGTACAGGTAGAAGAACTATAAATATACAGGGTACAGTGTTTGCAACTCCTACATCACTTTATGCTGTACTTGCAATGGTGTAGTGGGCGGTTTGGTTCTGGGGGGCCTGCTAAGCTTCGCCATCTCAGACAGTAAAAAGGCTCCTTGGTCCGGACCTTCCTCCTCGCACCTACTGTTTTATTTTGTCTAGATCTATTTTTCATTTGGAGTCCCTCCCCATTTCAGCAGGTGTTTTTAATGAGGTGCCCCCAACATCCCAGGCAGTCGGCAGGAGGGTAGAGTTATTGATAAATGATTAACGCTGGTGGAGGAAGTGTGGAGGAGTTGTAGCTTGCTCTCCTCCGGAGAGCCGTCTTACTCCTGAATATTTTATCGGCACACAGATGTGCTGCTGTCTGTGAAACTGTTCGTGACGTCTCAGCTCTCTGAAATAAAACAGTGCTGAATAGTCCCAACTCCTCATACACAAGACAAATCAAAAGGTTTTATGTAAAAAATGTTGCAGCGAACATTTCATCAAAGCACCCGCCTCTTTGGGGCTCTTAACCCCTCCCACACTTGAATGTAAAGAGGGGCAGTTGCCTACAAGACAGGCCCCCTGCTAGGCCAAAAGAAAGCAAACGAATCTTTGTCATAACAGAAAGAAGCGTGTTGCGAGGTTCACCCAACCATGGCTTTGCAGAGAGGGGTGAAATTACATTAGACATGTCTACTAAGAAGAAGGCAGAAAAATACTTGCTGATTCAGAGAAGAATTGGCTGTGGATTACCCATTCACTATAATATCAGCACTTAAACTTTTTGAATTGTTTCCTGCTATTTGTCTCAACTGGGCAACACTGCCACCCTCTGCTTGGGAGCCTTTGGACACTGAAAGGAATTGACAAACCACTCTGGTTTTTAATAGGGAACCCAACTGAAAGAGAGTTGAATAGAAAGAGTATCATTAATAGAAATAGTTAGAGTAGGACAGGGGAAACAAGGAGGCATGTGGGAACGAGAGAAAGGGAGTTAAAGAGATCTCAGAGCTCACCCAGGCCTGATCAAAGAGCCGTCTCTATAATCCCCCAGATTCAGCAGTCAGCCTGTTTCTGAGCATCTCCAGTTGCAGACGAGCTGTAGGGGAAAACATTTGCGGCTGAATTGCCCTGAAGTGGTGCTATTTTTAATTTTTCACAAAGTAAAAAGTGGGACCCCCCGCTGATGGTGCTCACAACAGCTTGGTGAAATTTGGAAGAACAAAGTACATGAAAGCAGAGCAGAGAAGTATCCTTATAGCGACAAAACAGCCTCAATAAGCCACTATAATTTAAACTTAGCAGCATCCACTTGCATAACATCCACAAGCAGGATGAATCATTTCTCACTAAATCCAGGCTTTGGGTTAAAATTGTGTTGAATCAGAAACAGACAAAAAATGTAAAAAAAAAAAAAAAAAAAAAAAGGTTAAAAATGCAGAAACCATAGCCGGTGGGTGACAAGCTCCCTGATCCGCTCCACTCTAATGAATCCACTTGGAGACTAATTGATTCATGTACATCTTTTTTTTTCTCATATGAGCTGGCATCCTGCTCCAAACTGTATGGCTGGATAGCTCAGATTTTGCTCATCATTTTTGTTTCACCAGCGATGTTAGTTTGGGTAAGTGAGGGACTGTAAGCTAGCGGGGGAGAGTGTAAACAGATAGGTGACGGCTAGTGGGGGCAGAGCTGCTCCGCACCAAGCAGTCCCACCCACAACTCAAAGGTACATTTCCAACAAACTACTGGCATTCTGTAGAAACTATGTCCCAGAAAAGGATTTTTTTTAATGATTTTTTATTTTGACTAAAAACAGCATAACCAAATTAAAAGATCACTGGGAACGCATTGACATTAGATCAAAAGATGACCAGAGTGGGACTTTAACTTTAAGTATGCTTTAGATAACATTTCTTAAACAGCAACCTGCTTTTATGTTTCCAGTGTTTAATGAACACACAATAACATAATACATACAATAACACTTCAGCACGGTGATTTTCTATAAAGACTATTTAAAAGTGCTGGATAGCTACACTTATGAAACATATGATCGCATCGTTGATGAGGGTAAAACACAAGTTTTAGGGGTGTGGTTTAAGTTTGGCTCTTATAAACGTGAAATTGGTATAAAGGAATAATGACTGCACTGGGCATGGAAAAAAGAAGTAAGAAATAGTCTGGAGGTTGAATTTCCAAAGAGGACTTAGAATGGAGAGATAGAGATGAGGTCAGTCAGATGAAGAAAGAAAGCTGGTCAGCAATGCCAGAGGAGGAAAAGCTAAAAATGCATGGTGAGGTAATGGCAGTGATGAATAGCCTGTAGCTGATCAGTAGAAGCCAGGTTGGAGTTTGAAGATTAGATTTTCTTACAGCACATGGACTTTTACTTTGATTATGAAATTAATACAGGAAAAAGCTGAACTACAAATGATTTGACACGGCAAAAAGGCTTTTATTCAGAGAACTGATTGTCCCTTTTTAACATTTTAAACACACATATAGATTACTTTGTTTGGACAATGTGTGTCTGTAAGTATTATTATTTGAAAAAAAGGAAGTTCTTATTTTATCAAAGTAAATTATTCTAAAGGATTGTAAAACTGGTACAGCAGCAGGGACGTGCACAGGATTTTAGAGGGGCAGGGGCTCAAAGTCATAAAAGAGCAGCAAAAACATTTTTTTGTCCTTTAAACAATATGATAATAAAGTAAAATTTTAAAATAAACTACTAGTAGATAAATACTCAGCCATTATTGGTGAAAGTGACATAATTGTCATTTTTTTATGTAAACAAATTATCGTCAACATGAATTTGTTCATTTTATCATAGACTTGAAAAACATCAGAGCAATAAAACACTGGAGGCTATTTATGTTGGCACAGTGTAATGATAATATTCTAAGCAAAGTCATCCCATAACTTTTATCCCCAGATAAATTCTGAAATTATTAATAATATTTAATGATATCAAAGTGTTGCTGTGAGGATTTTGGGTTTTAGTTCCGTTTTTCATCATGTTCTGTCCTGTCAGTCAATCCAGGTTCATGTTAGTTATTCACAGCTGTCTTCATTTCTATTATCTGTCTGCGGTGAGTTGACATGTCTGGTTTTCAGTTCCAACTTATCAGGTCATCTGCTTTATCAGCTTTTTGTTGCTCAAACGTTTTTGTCTTGTTTAGGTTTATTTTTAAATGTTTATGTTTCTGCCACCAAGCCCTTTTTTTTCTAAAATATGAACCATATTTAAGTCAGTGGATGGCGACTTTTTAGAACAGAACGCTCAGATTTAAGTTGCTTCAGTGTCACGTCGTCTCTTCAGTTCCGCGGGACAGCAGCTTCTCTCGCTGTCCTCGGCTGTCCCTAACTCTCTCTGGTGGGCCTGAATCCCAGTGGAGCCGCAAAGACAGAAGCAGCAGCTCAGAACCCTGTATTACAAAACATGGGTTCAATAGAATACTGCGGGATTTTGTCGCCATATTTTTGTCTCTCTTACAAAATGTATTAATGTTAATACAAAAAAAACAAAAACAGGAAAAAAAAACAGAGGGCAATAGGGCACTTTTTATTACGAGGCAAAAAGATCAGGTGGTCAAGCACCCCAAGGGCCCTATGAGTGCACGTGCCTGTACAGCAGTACTTGATTTTATCTCTTGACTGTTGCACAGATTTCAAACACAATGAATGATATTTTGCAGATTCACTAAAAAATCCAGGGAAATTATTGCACTTAATACTATCTATTTCATTCTAAAAACCTAATTATTTTGTTTTAGCTTTAAAGAAGAACCTTTCCATGACAATTGGTCTTGTTACATCACATTGCCTGACTATTTTTTGCTCAGTAAACACTTTTAACACTTATAAAGTCAAAATAAATCATTACACACACTCGTCTTCACATTCGATGATACTGTGCCACCATCATCATCAGTTTTTCACTTCCATATTTGTTGATATGCCTTGCAGAAGTTAGATAAAGTTGTAGTTAGTGTATAGCTCCAACGTCAATTAGGTATACATTTCCATGCATCACATAAATAAATATTTATACGCGGCAACAGTACTGATCATCAGCAGTGAAGATTCTGTTGTCTTGTCAGCTAACCTGGTGGCCAATTGGGAGACTAAAATAGTACTCTGTCTGTTGCCAAGGTTACAACATTGACAACATGATGTGGCCATTCATTCTCAATACTGTATCTCCCTGCCCTTCTGTGAGAAAGTGGCTGCTAATCTTAGCCCTCAATCTAACTGCCTGTCAGTGTGAAGTGGGAGCAGCAGAGGTATGGGATGAAGGGAGTTGGGTCAGTACCTTCCCTTCCAATGTGTTCCACTCATTTAAAGTCCCCTCCCCCCACCTGCCGCCACAACACAGCTTCTCTCCAGGTGGCGTGTGTTTCCTCTGCTTGCAGATAAAAGTCATTGGTCTCCTCACTGCTGCCAGTGTGTGATGGGTACAAATCAGACCTTTTTTTTTCCAAGGCAGATCCTTCACTTTTACCCTATGCAGGTACACAGTGGCTTGAGGAGGAGAGACTGGTTGAATGGCAACCAGATGGTATTAACAATAAAACTGTAATTGAAAGATATGTTATCATGCCTTTTTCAAGCTGTGGGAAGTGGTATCAAGAAGACATTCCTGTAAAAAAAAGAGAGAGAGAGAGAAGAAAAGGGACCTCTTTTAATTAAAAAAACACAGCTTAAAGGGACGACCAAAAGTTGAGACTAGAGGCAAGAATAAGTTTTCGCTCTCCTTTGTGTGGTGACACTGACAAATAGAGCTCCGTGTTTGAAAAGGAGACTTATCTATGATGGGTAATAAATTCAAAGTCATGAAGATGAACGTGCTCTTTGAGGTACAGAGGGCTTTAGCCGAAGTCATATTATCTCACACCAACAATTGGAGGCAACACTGTCACATGGTGTCATCCCCTTGACTTGATTCGTCAAAAGGTGAGAGCGTGACGTCTCTCTTGGTAGTAGGGTTATCTCTGCGCTATTGTCACAAGCAGTGCATCTGAGGATAATTTCTTTCAACTTAGCTTCACAATGGTTTTGGTTATGAAATAGAGTAAGTTGGGAAAAAGCAATCACATGCGGATAGGAAACATATTTTTGTGATCTCAGAATTAGGTTACACTACAGTGGATTTAAGGCCCTATCTAATTCAGAATCAGTGGCTTAGGACATTTGCAGGCCAATCACAGGGACATTTAACTTTTCTTTAACACACCTTTGTGGTTCTTATAATATGCATGAACATGTTTTTGGTCAATTGCTCCAAACTGCAGCTTCAAACTGATTTTAAAATGATGCAGGCCTGGAAAAGGGGGGAATGGAGTGAGATTATGGAATGGTTTTTGCTTTCAGTACAGATAAAAATTCAATGCATCTGAATATCAGACTTGACTATTGCCCTGACTACTGCCAGCATATTTTTATTAGCTGCTTGACAGTGCAGCATAATGTTGGAATTACAACCACAGCTAGTGTAATTCAGAGGTTCCAAAGAAATAAACGGTTTCACAGCCTTCATAGCCCATCTTATCTTCTAAAAGCCTTGTGAAAAACTAGTTTTCCCAGGTAAAAGAACAACATAATTTTAGAATTTTGCATCACACATGTTTTGCAATTACAATTTTCTTTCTAGTTCAAGGGTTCTGTTATCCTAGTATCTTGGGATAATGGTGCTAGTATTTAATGAGTTCAATGAGAGGAGAGACAGCGAAGAGGATTGTGGGAGCTGAGCTCCCAGACCTGGACGCAGGGCCGGCCCTGGTCTTCTGGGGGCCCTAAGCGAAATTTAATTTGTGGGCCCTCCAACTGATCAGCAGCACCAAAAAAAGCAACTGTTGTTGTAATATAAATGAGATCTCTCTATTAATACATTTGTGAATTATTGTTGCTGCCGAAGAATTGAATACAGTAAATTGTCTGCATGTTGGATGCACATTTAGTGGTGCCAAACAAATTTTAAATGCAAAGAAATAAATATGAATGACAAATGTATATAGATATACATTTTTTTAATGTAACATTAGGCACTCAACAAATGACATTCACAAAACTCCAACTTATTAAAAACAGCAACTTAATACCAAATCAGATAACGATAAAACAATCATACATAAAGAAAACAACAGCTCACTGAGGGGGATTTTAGAAAGTCAGAGTCTTTTTCAGTCTGAAAAGGACCTCTTTGCACCAAATCCATTCTTACTGGATCTAAGAGTGTGGTTGGTCATTCAGCTTGACCAACTGGGTTTGAGGTACCGGTAGGTGGAATTTTGGATCCAGTAGGCTCCTCTTTCATACACGCCTCTCTTGGAGCCTCTGGAACATAAGATACATAACTTCAATAAAAGCAAACAGTGAAAAGTAAAGCAGTCAAATGTTTTCCCTTTCAACAGTAGATGTGGTGACAGGAGTTTCTTCTGCAGCTAAAAAACAAGAATTATAATTATACAATAATCAATGATAAAGCTAATAAAATACCTAAAGCAGAAAACTACTAATAGTTTAGTGGCTCGATTAAAATCTGTGTGCAGGTTTTTCACAAATTCATGATCTTTTTATATATTTATGAGATTTATTGTTTGATTGGGATATTTATTCATTTTTATTATGAACAACTTGGGACTCCATTCTCTTCAGCTGCTGTTTATGAACATAAGGGGTTATGCAGACACTGTTTTTTAAATTACTTTACATGCTATTAAAATTACCTGAGATGACATCTTCAGTGAAGTCAGGAACATCTTGGGATGTGGACGCTGCACCACCTCCAATACTTTTTGAGAGCAGAAGAAACTGTCGGCTGAGACGGAACTGTGCAAAACATCATCATTATGTAGAATCAAAACTGCAAAATACAAATAAGAAAAAAATTTACCCATTTATAAATAATAAATGTGAACAATAATTTGAGTATAAATGGAAATTTAAGCATTTATACACGTCTTTATCAATTATTTTGTATGTTCATGATTTTAAAATTAGTACATTTATTTTGTTTATCATTTTATGAGAACATTCATTTCCTATGTATTTGGCAGTTTTGATTCTCCATATTTCATGCCAATGCAAGATTTTAAGACACGTTCAATGTTGAAAAAGTCGGAATACCTGACCTGCTAAAATAAACAGCAGTTGTTTTAATGACATAAAGCTGAAAATGCAGAACGCACTAAATATTTGTAGCAAAACAATAACCAATACGATAACGTGAGTTAAACATTTTTCAGCCACCATAATCATCATTATTTACTTTTCTCTGCTCTCAGCTGTTTTAGAAGGTCATGTCCGACCTCATCTTGGAAACTTGGGTATCAGAATTATTTTCGAGTTTTCCATTGGAAATTACGACAAAAACGGGGTCGTTAATCTTAATGTGCAATCTTCACCTCGGATCGATTAGTATTTTACGTAAATCGCGCAGCTGCACAAAAATACTGGATAATGTAAAAAATACGGCCCCAACATCCTCCAAACTTACCTTGTGACTGATGTTGAATTCTTCATCTTTTTTCAGCTCCTAATGATGGATAAAGTCACTAATGGCATGAAGTTGTCTTGTTGTCGCTTTGATCAGTGTGACAAAATGTGCTCGTTTTTTTCTTTTCCCCAACTTTATTGAAATAAAATGAGCTCGTAAATACACAGTGTGCCAGGCTCAGATGCAATGATGTTGACCAATCGCTGCTAAGAGGGGCGTAACGTCCTTATTTGGGTTGCCAGATTGGTTCAGGTGTGTTGAAGGGGGGATCACAAAAGTGCAGGCAACTTTCTCTTGCACAACATTCAGAGCGCACGCTGGTACGTAAATTCTATGAAATTGGTTGCCAGGTTTGGGTCTTTTTTGTTTATTTTTTCGCCACTTCGGGGCCCTGATAGTGACGGGGGCCCTACGCGGCTGCGTAATTCGCGTATAGGGAGGGCCGGCCATGCGGCTGGACGCAGTGTACAAAGTGCGTTTAAAAAGAAGAGCACGAATCATCAGCAAGGACAGCAACCACCCTGGACATTCCCTGTTTGTGCCGCTGCAAGAGGTACCGCGTTTTAAAAACAAGGACAAATAGACTGAGAAACAGTTTCTTTCCCAGAGCTGTAGTCTCCATCACCCCCCTGCGCTTTCTATCTCCCACTGACTCAAATCGTATTCATCTCGGACATCCCTCAGTGTAACATACCACTGAATGTGCAATAAAGCTGTTTATTTATTATGAAATTTATATTTAAAACTTCTTAACCTATTTCAGATGTTTCATATTCTTATATTGGTTTTTATTCTTTGATGTCTACTTCTTTTTTTGACTGAGTGCCAACAGAATTTCGTTGTAGAAATACAATGACAATAAAAATCTTTGAATCTTTGAATCTATTACAGACACACTTTGACATTGTTCATACCCTTAATTGAAAAGAAATGTATCCTACCCTCTGAAGTAGTCACACCATATCCCTGCTCCATTCCCTGTGCACCAGTTTATATTATCTGTGGCTAATTTATGTCACACTTAATATGGCTTTGATTGTTAATGTCCAGGGTAAGCTAAGTCTTGTCGCCCTTGTGCTGTTGCATCTCTCTTTACAGATAAAAACGTATTCAACATTTTAAAGTTTTATATATTTTTTTTAAATCCACCTGCTTACTTTGCTTGTGAGTAACATCAAATTTAAGCAATACACTGGTTAGATCCTTTCACAATGGTTATTGTTGCTGACTGAACTTGCTGTAGAGCGGTTTTCTTTAAAAGCACCACTCATGAGTGACAAGCATGAACACATGCGATGGATTTGGTACAATTAAACCTGGTCTTGGCTTGGACTCAGTGAAAGATGCAATAAAGACGACAGTTTATTTTGGATAAACTCCCTATCTCCCGCAAGCTTTACAGGGGGAGCCTCCGCACACTAAATCAGTTGCACGAACATATGAAGGGATAAAGTGGCTCTATTAAATTTGTTGACTCCTAAGATCGCCTCTGAAACTGCAGAGGATTGCATTTGTTGGCTCTCCTATCCCTGCTAGCCCTCTACACAGCTTCTGGGATTGAATCAGACAGTGCCCAGATCCTCACCATTGCATGAGATGAACACTATTGAATTGCTTGGCTTGTAGATCCACAATTCTAACTTCTTTAGACTATATTGAATTTACCTTCCTGGGCAATCAATAATACTAAGTTTTGCAGGCAGTATTGAACTCTATCCACACACATCTACTTGGTGGTTGGTTTCTCTCCAATTGCTTTGGAATCTGCCGGCTGTCACGTAGTCTACAAAAAGACTGATTCAGAGCTGCCTTTTAAAAATACGGTTCAAAAAGCCACAGGATTTGTGCAGACTAGGCAACATGCTATAACAAAAGAAGTGTTCAGCCCTGAACATGGAGACAGATGAGAAAAAAAGTCTTGTCTTGTCAAGGTAAGATCGTATACTTTAAGCTTTTTAAGTGCTTTGCAGATGCAAAGAACCATGAAAAAAGAAGATGTTATTTCTCTGTTTTAAATGCTGACTTCCACCTTCGAGTCCATAATCCACATGACCTTCAGTGTCTAATGAGGCACTGTTCAGAAGATTATTGTACCCTCTGAAAGCCTGTCCAAGAGAGCAGAGGGCCTGGAGGGCAGCAGCATATCTGTGGAATGCCGTGGCATTCAGTACATTGCAATTCACCATTGGCCCCCTGGGTAATAAAGAGGCCTAATAAATGAATCCATCAGAATGTCTGTGTGTTGCTATCTGTGTGTATCTGGAATGCGGTCAGTCTTAGACGTGCCCACTCTCCGGGCACATGGAGGAAAGGGATGCCATTGCTGGCAGGTCTGATGAATGGCTGGCATGCCGTGCCTTGACAAAGATGAATGTGACAGCCCCCATCTCCCAAAAGGGGAGGAGGGGGGGCGGCGGAGATCAACTACCATGGGGAGATCATGTGATTGTGACCGCCTCCCCCCTCGCAGTTACATTCCCTACTGGCTGTGGCGGTCGGGGTGGGAGACGGAAAAAACAAACAAAATACATGCATCATCCTATTGAATGACTGCATCATCCTTCTTCCTGCATGTCTTTAAAAATCGTATGCACAAGCCTGACATCAACATTGTGGTGGGGGAGCAGCCTGCAGAGTTTATTTATTTTCCATCAGGCAAATTGTTTGAAATAAGCACTTCTTTAGACTAAAGTGCAGTATTTAATAAAGGCACTTGGAAAAAATGACAGGCTATAGCAAACACAAAAGAATTTATCAATAAATCTCCTTCGACCAGAATTGATGTGGTAATCTGTGCATGATGGTAAACAGAAGAAGGCCTAAAGCCCTTTTCGCTTTTCGACATTATCAGAGGCAGGAGGAAATTAAAGACTCCAGATCAATATCAATATTTGTTTTCTATTACTCAGGTGTCCTTTGATTGCCTGCATGAGTGAATGACTGGAGTCGGATTTTTGGTGTTTTGTGTCAGATAACTTTTACGGTCTATTAAGCGGATCACTTGTATTTAGAGTGAAGATGTTCCTGAACTGTCCGAGCAACCATCAGCAATCGCTCCTGTTTAAAGGGCAGCTTATCATCATCAGGTGAAGGAGAGCAGGGGGATTCTTTCAATAAACAACCAGATTTTTATTGTAATAAAACATTCAGTGATACTGTGGTGCTCGCTACTGATTTAAAGTTATTATCTGAATACATCAGTCTCAACAGAAATGATGCTGTTGTGCAGCTGGAAAATCCTCATTGACCTCTCTTTTAAACTCTTCAATAGACCGTCATATTCCTAATGGCAAGGAGGAGATGGGGGGGGGGGGGGGGGGGGGGGTGTTGGAGCCGCCTGTTAGCTTCCTTTTTCGGAGAAGGGCCTTCGTTGAGACAGAGAAGGCATTGAGTCAATGGAAAACTGAGATGATTAAGAGACTTTTGCAGCTAACAGAGGAGTGAGAATTGGTTTCTATTGCACCCTCCTTTTCATGGCCTGGTTTAGTGGACAGGCTGGTGCTATAGTCTGAGCAGAGTCAAGACTTGCCTATTAATAGACTATTGAGTGCTATTGATCCCTGGCTCGTGTGACACATACGATACAATAAGCCATAGATCCCAGTAAAGAGCCGTGTCTTTCTTTTCACTTTACCACAATTGCATATGATTATAGGACTCTGAAGATCAGGGAGACAGGCTTATCTCCTCGGTGACCAGAAGTGCAATAGTAGCCTGGCTAAAAGCTGACTGCAATTTGGAAACCTTTGTCACAAGTACAAAAGCTCTCCAGCAAAATTGCCACAGTGGAGACCTGGATTTGCCTATACTTATTTCTGCTCTTTTATGACATCATGGATAGGTTTTTGTGCAAATCGCCCAAACATGAATACCTTTCAAAAAGTCAAGAATCTTTTTCTTTGCATCCAAGGTGAGAATAACTCCATAAAGCCGTCGTGCAATTACAGATAAATTAGAGGAATAATTACGAGAATGGTGGTTATATCCATAACCACTACTAATGGTCAATTCCAGAATGTTGTCTGCTATGTGCTAAATTTTGTTTAATGGAGAAGGCAGATGTTTACCTGTCGCCAAAACAGGGAACAAACCTCAAATAGGCAATTTATAATCTAAATAATAGAAGAGTAATTCCAGGATGAGGAAAAAAAAGAAAAGACAGCTGCTTGAAATAAAAAAGAGGAAGCCTTGACATATAATTGAATTGTTGAAAATGTATAGTGCCAGGAGTAAAGAAACAGCATTGAAAAGATGCACAGTTAAATGTGAAAACCCCTTTTACTTTAAGGCACCTAGTGGGGGTTGGAAAAGGCGAAAGTCTTAAAGTATCACAAACAGTGTAAAAGCTTTTATGATACACATTGAACCATGTATCGATGGATTTGCCATACTTTTACTCCATTTTCATACTGTTGTAATAATAAAAGGTTAAATATCTGTTACTATGAAAAGAAGGATTTTTTTTGAGTGTTTTACACTAAATTGTTATTTATAGTTATTAAAAGATGCAGCAAGTGTGTAGTTTAAACTGTCACTTAAAGTCTGCATAAAAGAGAAATATCAAAATGTATTAATTATTCAAAATGTAAAAGAAAGGAATCTACCAATAATGTATATAAAGTACATCTCTGCAATATAGCTTGTCATGTAAAAAAGTCAGCACTTTCACATGCTTGTCTGACTCACTTTATAATTTATATTTGAGGAAAACAGCTCGGTAGCCTAGTGGCTGGTTGTAGGCACTAAGACTAGAGCATTGCGTGTTTGAATCCATGATCTGCTCATACCAATGACTTAAAATGAGCCTGAATGCCTCTCTGCTTTTCACTCAGCATTAAGAGTTGGAACCTGGGGGTTAAGCTGCCAAATTGTTCCCGAATGAGCCTGTGACTGTTGCTGACTGCCTCCCCAGCGGATAGATAAATGCAGAAAACAACAGTCCACACACCCAACTGTGTGAAGCCTAATGACACTTTAAATCTCAAAAGAATTTCGTGCTTAGGGTTTGGAGATCCTTTCTAACAAGAGTTGGTGATATTTCTTTTTAGCAAACAAACAGGGTTTTAGGTGAAGAGATGCAACTATTTCATCACCTCAGGCTGCAAGTCAGTAACTACAGTTACCTGGTTACTCCATGGCTAGAACGTATCATTACTATAAAAGTATTTCAGTTCCTGATTGGGACTCTCGCTTTCCAGTAGTTATTTTTAAATAACAAACAAGTAATAAACACATGCTTGTTTTGATGTTCTACTTGGTATTTTTTTTGTTTCTTTTCAACAGTTGACAGATTTTGGAATAAAACAAGCTTAAATAAAATTGAAGGTTCAAATTTAAAGAGAGATTCTTGTATATTTTCTATTTACAAAGTAAGGGAAAAATCAATGCCAAGTCAAATGTATGTATTTTGCTCCTAACTGAGGATTTTAGGAATTGTCTGGTGGTTGTTTTCTGGGTTTTCTTATAATCTCTTATGACAAAAGCAAGTGAGTATCTAGCAAGGTAAAAAAAAGACAAAAAAAAGATGTTTGTCATAGATTAAGCTTTCTTTAAAGTTTACAGAGTCTGAAATCCTCAAAGAATGATTAAAGTATTTTATTCTAAATTACTGTCTACTTTGGTTTTACGTAATTTAGTTGCACATTTACAAAATATATTACCTTACAAAAACAATATTAATCATTTGCTCAAAATTTTAATTGTATTATCTAATTGTTAAAACAGTTCTGCTGATACTGTAGTTATTAAAAAAAAAGGTTAAAATGTCGGAATACATAAACTTGCAAGTCCTAAAAATTACACTAACTACAACCCTGATAAGTAGTGGTTTGATAGTTATTTATTATTGTTATTATTATTATTATTTTTATAGTTCCACAGCATTTTGTTAACATTGTTTTGTAATTGTAGTACATGGGTGACAGGTGTGTGGTTGTAGTACAGCTTTTACCTTCAGCATATCATATCAAAAGAGACAGTGTATCTCATCAAGGTTTCAAAGCTGTGAAGAGAGCCTGAGAGGAAGGATTTGTAATAGAGAGACACTGTGATGGGATCTCAACAGCATGCTGGTGAAGATGGCCTGCTGACTTGCCATCTCATACTCACAGATGGACGGTGTGTCAGGGGAATCTCGCACACACTGATCAGAGACTCCCCTCCTTTCCCACAGTGGGAGGAAATGGGACTGAACGAGAGGAGGAAGAGCGAGGAAAGGAGTTAATCACTGCACTAATGCCGCACTTTATCATCGTTTCCTTAGCCCT